>NW_025765026.1:1200000-1800000 GCF_003918875.1 Haliotis rubra
GATTTCGTTTGACATTTGACAATCACATTGTTGACAACCACAGATGACACACATGCTTGCAATTGTTTTAGTTGAATAAACGTGACTAATATTTGAAATTATGCGCTCTTGAGCAGAATCTGAACTGAGATACATCCTAGCATAATGATTCAATGGCTAAATAATGCAGATCATATAAAATATATATGAAATTGTATCCATCGTTGCTGAAACTTGCTTTTTGGCATTCATACATCCAGTCAACACATACAAAAGTTGGTAAACTATCGGCGATAAATTTCCTGAATAGATTCAAACTCTAGTGAAATGAAAAATGAAGTACATGATTAATGTTTTCACCACCCTCCCTGAATATTGCTAATTGAGCTCGATATCAACTGCAGTTGTCTTTCTTCCTCTGTTGTATAGTTTTTGCAATATTGCAGCCAGTGTGTTAGATCGTATATGTTTAAAAAACTGATGTCATAATTCCATAGTCAAAGACTGAGTACAATCAGATTGTATTGTTTGCAGCACTACTGGGTTTGTCATATCCTAAATGAATGATAAACAATAACAGCTTAGGTCAATAGGTATTTCAGGGGCCAAGATTATCTTATACTAGTAACTGTGAAGTCCTAACTACTGCACCATCTATCAACAGATGACACTGTGAATAAAATGAATGTATTTGATTTCACCCACTTTTAGATCTACCCATATAAGTGACACTGAGGAATCACACACCATGTCTCCAGTATGACAAGTACACACCATAACAACTTGACTGTCATTTCAAAAATACTGGAAAGTCTTTGGATAAATCACTGGCCTATATGTTTGGAAAAACACTTATTCATCACATTTCTCATTATTACCTTTTGAGGCAAAACCTTCACTTATGCAAATAGAATCAAAAGCAAAACAACTTGAAACTTATCAATCAATCAATCAAGACTTATCAATCATGGTTTTCGCCGTTTTTAGCAATATTCCAGCAATATCACGGCATGGGGACACATCTTCAGCAAAGTGCCCATTGCGAACCCGGGACTTCGTGATATGATCCTGTTTGTTCTGTTTTATCAATCATAGCTACCCAATGCAAACATCTACAGCAAAGTCTATTGCTTCATAATGATCCTGTTTGTTCTGTTTTGTTTGTAGCTTAATGCAGCATTCAAATTGTCAATGACGGTCTGGACAGATAATCCAATGACGGACATCATGAGCATCAATGAGCCCAGTATAAATAAATATCTTGGTCATGGCATACTATATATGACTGCTGACAAGCGAAGATATTTCATGGGGAACATGATACTTAACACTGAACTTGTATATTTACCCTTGTTATTCCTTCCTATGACGTAATAAAGAGTGTTTATCGTGTCTTCTTTGTTTCATAGAAATCCAAATTTTCATTCCTAACCATTTACCTTATATTTCACAGAGGACCTTTAAAGTCCTCTGTGAACTGATTAGCAGAACACACATGTCATGATCACAGTGATACTAATGATGCTTTAAAAGAATGTAAGCTGACAGAGAATGGGTGTGCATATCATAAAGGTCATATTTTGACTCCTTAAAGGTCACATGCAACGTAAAACACAACTTTGCAGATTCTGATACCTTTCAGTATGGACTTACCGAAACAAATCATCAAAAATGCAAATTCAACTTAGAAAGTTGAAAAATAACGTGATGAAAAAACCCGCGCGAAATCGGAGTTCAAACGATGCACTAATTTTCCCCCAGCACTTGGGGGAAAAGTGGTTTCAACAGCTGAGCTGCGCTCATAGCACATGCACAGTGAAATAGGTTCGTGCAGCTTGGAAGCGGGTTGTCCGGCGAATACTTGGTGAAGGCTATGGTGTGAGCTATTTTTCTAATGTTTTGTTGATATTTCACAGGCGCGAGCTTTTTATATGTTATGACAGTAGATTACCGATTTAACTGTTTATATAATTTCATCTGTCTATTTCACCACACGTTCTTCTTACCGAGTCACTTTCTCGGTTCGATACTTAAAAGCAATGTCATTATTTAGCGTTGACAGAATTTCTAACTGTTATATAGATATGTTGTTGTCACAGACAAAACTCAATGTCTGTTTTATTGACACCTATGTGTCTGCCTGCCTGTCTGCTAATGACAATATTCAATACACAACTTCGATGACTGACCACATGCAAATTGAACTTAACATCTATCAGGCTATACGACCGCCTCTGTGGTGTAGTGGTTAGAGCGTCTGCCCGGAGAGCGGAAGGTCGCGGGTTCGATCCCCGACCGCGTCATACAAAAAGACGTTAAAATATGGTACTTGATGGTCCCTGTCTGGCGCTCGGCATTAATGGGTACAACAAGGACTGGTCGGCTCGGAGTCAGTATAATGTGTCTGAGTGGGGTATTCATGCTTCACTGCGGCATGGTATGTCAGTGGGCTAGCACTATTAAAAAAACCCAGCTTCAGTCTGGGCTAGTACAAGCAGCCGCACATACAGATACACATGCATGCACGTCGTCATATGAGCGAAAATATTCTCAAGCACGACGTTAAACCCAATTTCACCTCACCTCACCTATCAGGCTATACACCATAAACAAAACGCAGTGAAATGGCCCGAGTTCGGTCTGTCACATTATGTAATTACACAGACAGGCAGGTGTGATACTGGTACACATGACATGTTATGATGTCTGTTGATTGCAAATGTTATACACAAAAAATGAGCATGTATTCACAAAACCCAACATCTCTATATATGCACACACAATGAGCAGTGAGGGCATCTGCAAATGAACCAGCCGTTACACTTGAGTGCACACCCACCCGCTCTGACTGGGTTCAGTATCCTGGCTGCTTCGTTTCTTGGGAAGTAAACCCAAGTACAAAATATTGCACTTTTGATTTGCGATTGTACGCTTATAATTTTGTTTATATGTTTTTTCATAATCAGCAATGTATATTATATCATGAATAAGTGATAACTGTGTTTTAATTATGTTTGATTTTTTGGTTGCATGTGACCTTTAAGGTCATATCAGTTATAGTTAGCCTATTATATTCATGTCAAAATATTCTTCTCAGACATAATCATAGCAATACAGTGGGACACCTTTAATGCTGCCGTGCCAAACTGTTCAAGAGGTAATATATATACAGTAGTCAGCCAAAGTGTTAAGTTTATGGTTATTATCATTTTTTTTAATTCATAGCAAAAACTACAATTGAAGTAACGTGATAATAGATTATTCTTCTTAGATGCCGCATACAGCAAAAACTACAATTGAAGTAACGTGATACTGGAACACATTATATTTTCCCCAGCACTGCATCCAAATAGTCATGCATTTGAATATTTATTAACCAAATAACTGGTAGATCGGAGAAAAAATGAACAGACAGCTGATTGTTATTTCCTGCTTAGATTACCAGAAAAAGACAACTCAGTTATCTCTGCTCAGAATACAATGTCTAGCTGAAGGGGAAATACAGCCGAAAAGTAAATCATCATGTCTTGTGGTGGTTTATTGTAAATTTCCTGTTTTCTTTAATGAAGGTACTTATCTTCGGATTAGCACTTCAAGGGGAAAGGGAACTAAGTGTCTAAACCTGTCTTTAGTTTCTGGTCTCTGCTAGTATGTCAAAACCATGAGAATAAAAAATCACGCCAACCAATGTCAATTCAAAATATATCTAATAAGCAAGCCCTAAAGATTGCTTTCAATGTACAACCCCCTTTCAAAATACAACCAGATTTCCTATAGTAATGACTCCAAGTGTTAACATTGAATCAAGACTGCTACATCAACAAAGTCTATACAATAAGTAATATTTACTCACAGTGGGTACAGGATCCTCTAAAAGCTGGAGGGAAGATGTCGAGGAAATGGTGGGCACAGGTAGTCACTGAGTCAACTCACGTCAAACCTAGACATCTGGTGCAACTCACAAGCCTGAAATAAGCATATATGGAGCTGTTGTGAAAACGTGGTGAGTGACAGAATTGTCGATGAGCAATTGACAGCATTAGAAACCTGATTTTGATCAAAGAACCTGTGGAAATTCTAGAGTTGCTTCATTCAGGACTATGTCAGTATACTAGTGAGTGAGTGAGTGAGTTAAAAGTCACTTTGGCAATATTTCAGCCATATCGTGGATAGTCAGTATACTAAAAGTTAGGGAAAAGATATAGGTTTGGGAGTGTAAGAGAGTACTAAGACCAACTAGGGAGAGGTAATATTTCTCCTTGCTCCAAATGCACAAAGTATTCTTAGTGCATCATTTCCATATCTGTTCTATAGTTTTAATATTGCATTACACTTGTCATAACCTTTGATGACTTTCTGGAAATAGATCAAGAAGTGTTAAAAACAATAGCTTGGTGCTGCTTTACGTCAGTGACAAGACTGAATCTACTTGAAATGGCAAAATCTTGACTGTGACCTAGTTGAAAAACTGTTAGATTGTTTGTGTGCATGTTGTTAAACACAACACTTAGCTATTCCAGCTATCAGATGGTTGTCTGTAAAGAAGCATGTTTGGAACAAACACTGAGATTGACATATGAGCAACGATCTATGCAACAATCTATGTTTAATGAAAACCAGTTTTAACCCAGATTTTCATGGGTAATTGAGTAAGTGATTGAGTTCTGTATGATCCTAGCAGTTCAAGATTGGGTATATACTTAACTAAGGACTAGGCTTTGCTAGGGGGTTATCACTTTGCAAGTTAGTAGACATTTCAGGGAAACTTGTTTCCCTGAATACAAGAAAACACTGCAATGGAAATAGGAAGAGACTTGTTCAGATTTGTTGATCAGATTTGTTTTCGTACATGTTAAAAATACAAAAATACCAACTTAATTTTAACACCATATTTGCAATGAATTCACTGAAATTAATCACCATAACTGGCAATTTATCGATGAAAGTTTGACGACTCCATTCAACTAAAATCAGTCAAACAATGATAAAACTTGAAATTTGCTTCATGACAATCTGCAATAGCAACAACTATAAGATTCAAATGTAAGGTTTAAATGAATGTTTTGCTCAAAGCATAATATAGACCCATTACGTCATTTAGTTGTCAAATAAGGTGAATAATTATGCTGAATACACATCTGGATAAATGATAAAGAGAAATGTTTAATATTTCCATTGAATGTTCAGATATCCCTTCCCTACGACTGCTATGCAACACTTGACCCTTGATCTCTCTCTCTCCTCTCCCTCCTCAGTTTGACATACATAGTAAAGCCTCTATCTGGCCCTCATACCTTCTATGTTGCTCAGTCCTAGTAATCTGTTGTTGTCACTGCCATGCAAAACAAGTAATGAAAATCCCATGAAGAATTAATGTCCTGAAGAACTATTGTGATTACCTGCACACCACCAAGGTCTTCTACTATTCAATCAATCACAGCAGAGATCAATAGATCAATACCTGTGGACGAGGAGACCACCTTCACGCACCAATAACACATAGAAGCTAAAACGTGTTGCTTGGGCTTGGGACTTATGCAGAGTGAATTCCAGCCACAAAAATGTTTTGGATTTTCATGGTAAACATGGTTGGCCACTAAGTCTTCAGAAGGCTGCAGTTTTGATTAAGGCAAATTCAATGTCATGTTAATTATGCAGTTAATCTTCATTATAAATCTATTGATTTGATTCGGAGATAAACATACCATGTCTTCAATTAGACTGATTGACTGACTGAGTTTGGTTTTACGCCGCTTTTAGCAATATTCCAGCAACATCACGGCGGGGGACACCAGAAATGGGCTTCACACATTGTGCCCATGTGGGGATTCGAACCCGGGTTTTTGGCGTGACGAGCCAACGCTTTAACCATTAGGCTACTCCACTGCCCCTCTTCAATTAGAAGGTTTCAATCTTGTTTCAATGTCACTGTAAATTTCATTTGAAATGAAAAGTGTATAGTAAAATGGATAGGTTTCAAATTAGAATTTTCTGCTGGTGTGGTTTGTGAAAGAATTGCTTGCTTCCTAAAGCTGCATCAGCAATGTTTTAGCGGATATTCACAGCAAACAAACATTTATGGAGGGTAGCCAAGTTAGTCATCCTTGCAAACTCACTATTCAATGGAAACCTGTCTAAGTCAAACTGCATTTACTTAAAGGGTCTGGGTTTGTTTCTGTACACAGAACTTCATTCTTACTGTTCCATCTTGTTATTTCCCTGAAATAGATACTACATTAAAGCATGAAGGCAGATTCCAAATGTCCACACTGAATGTGACAAATTGTCAAATGAATAGTATTCACAGTAAGAACTTATTGCATGTGAAAACCTCAGCTGCCACATATGAGAAGCATAGTACCAAGCAGCAACATGCCTTACTCAACAGGCCTTCCCACATGAGAGTACAATTCAACCTATTTTGAACAGATCACACAATATGTGGAAATATGACAACACTTGGAACTTCAAGCACTATGTACATCGACCGAACACCTTGAAATGCATAAACCCAAACAGCTCACTGCTGTGTATTGACCCAACTTACAAGAAGTACTGTATCGTTGGAGTTGTCAACACCCTCTCCAATTCACCTATTCATCAAGACTTGGGAGACATGTCACATAACTTATATGTTGGTACAGGTTACATAATACAATAAAAAGATTTATGCAATACAGGAATTTTGTGAAGACAGCAGATTACAGTAAGATCTCTGTGTGAAAGTTAGCTGTGAAGATGCCCAACCTGTTTTCAGCTGATGTTGAACTTGTTTCGCTTACATAACATTTTTCAAGTAGCAAAATTCTGTTGAGGCTCTGGTGACAAAAGCTGTAAAGATTTCTAAATTTCTAAATGCTTTCTGCCCTGGCAATGTTTGAATGTTCAACATTTCAGTTTGCAAGTCAATAAAAAGCAAGCTTGTTTGGAAGCTACTGGTAGATAGCATCACTGCAACATGGTCTAACGATATCTCAGCTACTGGTAGATTTTCAGGGTCTTGGACTACAAAATGGGGATCCCAGACACTTAAATATTATTATTAATGCTATGTTGTAATCCCAGACACTGCAACATGGTCTAACTATATCTCAGCTACTGGTAGCTAGTGTCACATACTGTATCATGGTCTAACTATATCTCAGCAACTTGTAGCTAGTGTCACATACTGTATCATGGTCTAACTATATCTCAGCCACTGGTAGCTAGTGTCACTGTATCATGGTCTAACTATATCTCAGCCACTAACTATATCATCAGCTAACTGGTAGCTAGTGTCACATACTGTATCATGGTCTAACTATATCTCAGCTACTGGTAGCTAGTGTCTCTGTATCATGGTCTAACTATATATCAGCCACTGGTAGCTAGTGTCACATACTGTATCATGGTCTAACTATATCTCATCTCAGCAATACTGGTCTAACTATATCCTCAGCAGCTAGCTGTGTCACATACTGTATCATGGTCTAACTATATCTCAGCAACTGGTAGCTAGTGTCACATACTGCAAATGGTCTATCATACTGCAGCTCATGGTCTAGTGTCACATACCTGGTCAACTATATCTCAGCTACTGTAGCTAGTGTCACATACTGTATCATGGTCTAACTATATCTCAGCTACTGGTAGCTAGTGTCACATACTGTATCATGGTCTAACTATATCTCAGCTACTGGTAGCTAGTGTCACATACTGTATCATGGTCTAACTAGATCTCAGCTACTGGTAGCTAGTGTCACATACTGTATCATGGTCTAACTATATCTCAGCTACTGGTAGCTAGTGTCACATACTGTATCATGGTCTAACTATATCTCAGCTACTGGTAGCTAGTGTCACATACTGTATCATGGTCTAACTAGATCTCAGCTACTGGTAGCTAGTGTCACATACTGCAACACTGACGAGGGATGTCGACAGATGGATTGTTTGTGACCAATCTCATGAGGATAATGAAGATAATTTCAGTGACATCTGGTTAATTTACTGATCAAGTAATTACTTGATCCGACCTGTACTCCAGTTTCATATCGAAACTCATGCTCATCCACACTTACACAATTATAATTTCAACTCATTATATTTCCAAACTACCTGTCTATGTTCAGCTAAATGCTCAGCCAATATCTATTCAGTCTATAGTACAGCTTTTTAATTGGAAATCTCTTTGTAGTAAATTGAATACAACTGTGCTATTTCTTGTTTGATGGGCATTTTAGAAGTTGAGGTGATGAAGAATGATGACAATTTTAGTGGATATACAACTTCCTGCTTGACGACATTACAATGTAGGAAGACGTTTCCTATTCTCGCGGTACTTACGGATATCGGCTGAAAAAATAACACAAACAATTCTTATCGTATTCATGCTTGTTGTTTTTAAATGAAGGGCCTTCTCCTCTAACATCTAGATCTATCAGGCTGCTAGATCCATCAGGTGAATTACCACTCCTGAGCCGGTGATAAACAATGCCATCCGCCATTGATGAAACAAGGCTTCTCCCATTCTCGCAGTATTACCAGGAATTAGCGTTATTGAGTGTATGTAAAAGCAATCCTGCGGAGGGAAGGGAAAAAAGTAATGATAATATCCAAGTTGGTATAAACTCCCAATATTCGTGACACTGCAGATTTTTGTTCACTCACAGACTTGGGCCACTTCCTAGTTACCAGTCGTTGATGTAAACAACCGCTAAGTGTCATAAATCGGCGATTTCGGCAGAAAACGTGTTTACCACGAGAATAGAAACCAGCGAGGAATAGGAGGCGGACCTATATATGAAATGTCACCTTTCACAGAATAAAAGAAGTTGTGTATCCATAAAAATTATCTTCATTCTTCAACTGTGCCTTTAGCGTATGTACATGTGTACCAGTCATTATCAGCACACAGCACAAACATACTTTACAACTTCATATGGTTTCCCCATCAAACAAACAAAACATTATGTTTCTTTAAGGGAGAAAGAAAGACAAACAGACTTTGATATTAATGACTACTTAACTGACTTCAAGATCTTTAGGAATAAAATATCTACTACTGAATTTTCAACTGGACAGTCGAGGCTAGGATTACGGAAATATTACTTGCCCAATTTCTAAATTTGCTGGTATTTGGCTGGAGGGCTGGTAGCTATTTTAGACCCTGCACACTAACTATATCTCAGCTACTGGTAGCTAGTGTCACATACTGTATCATGGTCTAACTATATCTCAGCTACTGGTAGCTAGTGTCACATACTGTATCATGGTCTAACTATCTCAGCCACTGGTAGCTAGTGTCACATACTGTATCATGGTCTAACTATATCTCAGCCACTGGTAGCTAGTGTCACATACTGCAAATGGTCTAACTAGATCTCATACAGGTAGCTCACATACTGCACTGGTACTAGTAGCTAGTGTCACATACCTCAGTACACTGGTAGCTAGTGTCACATACTGCAAATGGTCTAACTATCTCAGATAGCTCATAGCTAATGTCACATACTGCAAATAGTCTAACTAGATCTCAGTTACTGGTAGCTAGTGTCACATACTGCAAATGGTCTAACTATATATCAGCAATTGGTAGCTAGTGTCACATACTGTATCATGGTCTAACTACATCTCAGCTACTGGTAGCTAGTGTCACATACTGCAAATGGTCTAACTATACCTCAGCAACTGGTGGCTAGTGTCACATACTGCAAATGGTCTAACTAGATCTCAACTACTGGTAGCTAGTGTCACATACTGCAACACTGACGAGGGATGTCGACAGATGGATTGTTTGTGACCAATCTCATGAGGATAATGAAAGATAATTTCAGTGACATCTGGTTAATTTACTGATCAAGTAATTACTTGATCCGGCCTGTACTCCAGTTTCATATCAAAACTCATGCTCATCCACACTTACCACAATTATAATTTCAGCTCATTATATTTCCAAACTACCTGTCTATGTTCAACTAAATGCTCAGCCAATATCTATTCAGTCTATAGTACAGCTTTTAATTGGAAATCTCTTTGTAGTAAATTGAATACAACTGTGCTATTTCTTGTTTGATGGGCATTTTAGAAGTTGAGGTGATGAAGAATGATGACAATTTTTGTGGATATACAACTTCCTGCTTGACGACATTACAATGTAGGAAGGCGTTTCCTATTCTCGCGGTACTTACGGATATCGGCTGAAAAAATAATACAAACAATTCTTATCGTATTCATGCTTGTTGTTTTTAAATGAAGGGCCTTCTCCTCTAACATCTACATCTATCAGCTGCTAGATCCATCAGGTGAATTACCACTCATGAGCCCCGGTGATAAACAATGCCATCCGCCATTGACGAAACGAGGCTTCTCCCATTCTCGCGGTATTACCAGGAATTAACGTTATTGAGTGTATGTAAGAGCAATCCTGCCGGAAAGGGCAGGAAAAAGTAACGATATGTCCAAGTTGGTATAAACTCCCCAATATTCGTGACACTGCAGATTTTGTTCACTCACAGACTTAGGCCACTTCCTAGTTACCAGTCGGTGATGTAAACAACCGCTAAGTGTTGCGCATCGGCGATTTCGGCAGAAAACGTGTTTACCACGAGAATAGGAAACCCGCGAGAATAGGAGACGGACCTATATGTAGAAATGTCACTTTTCACAGAATAAAAGAAGTTGTGTATCCATAAAAATTGTCTTCATTCTTCAACTGTGCCTTTAGCGTATGTACATGTGTACCAGTCATTATCAGCACACAGCACAAACATACTTTACAACTTCATATGGTTTCCCCCATCAAACAAACAAAACATTATGTTTCTTAAGGGAAGAGAAAGAAAGACAAACAGACTTTGATATTAATGACTACTTAACTGACTTCAAGATCTTTAGGAATAAAATATCTACTACTGAATTTTGAACTGGACAGTCGAGCTAGGTTACGGAAATATTACTTGTCCAATTTCTAAATTTGCTGGTATTTGGCTGGAGGGCTGGTAGCTATTTTGAACCCTGCACACATTACATGCATGTTAGAGCTGTCTGTGTACTAAAATACCACATTCTTCAACAGCATGAAAATTAGAAAAGGGTGATAATCATCATCTTGAACTTGAAACAACATTATTAATTTAGATTATTCAGACCTAATCTGACAAGATTTTGATGGTTAAACACAGAAATACTTCTCATGAATCTTGGCCTAATAGTTATAAAATAAGCAAACAATAAGGAAGACCTAAGCCTTTTTAACATTGCTAAAAGCAATCCTTGATCATTATCTATCTCTCAGTAAGTTTTGGAAATAACAGATGACACATGGTATGGTAAGAAGGGACCCTATGAACCTTCAAGTCTACTTGAGCTGACATGGGGTATGTCTGCATGATCATTACAGGCTGCTTGAGATGAGGAGGTGATCAAAATGGGAGTTGGTGATTGTCTTAGTAACTACATGAAACAAAGATAAAGAGTGAGTGAGTGAGTTTAGTTTTACGCTGCACTCAGCAATATTCCAGCCATATGGCAGCGGTCTGTAAATAATTGAGTCTGGACCAGACAATCCCGTGATCAACAGCATGAACATCGATCTACACAATTGGGAACGGATGACATGTGTCAACAAAGTCAGCAAGCCTGACCACCCTATCCCTAGAATTCATGTACATTTCCGGGGTTAAATTATCTTGATTACAGGTTTGTCTAAACCTGAAATCGTGACAACTGTTGTGAAAAATGAAAGCTTTATGTTTTCACAATCTACTGTCATTTAATCTTGTCACCTGCTTTGCCTAGCTTCCGAGTTACAACTTGTTTTCATAGACGATTCTGTCAAAATTGCTTGTTGTCATAACAATTACCTGTTGGCCAGATCTGGCTTTTGTTCCCTAATTTACTCGGGTGTTAAACCATTCATGTCAAGTGATTTCAATATGGTTAATTCAGTGGGTTGGCATTTTGGTACAAAGCAGACTCTGACATGTCCGGAAGTAATTCAGACAGCGACAATCTTTCCATTCAATCTTCAATGAAGAAACAATTGCTAGGCCTTATTTGTTCGAGCCAAACACTAGTGAAAGTTAAAACGATGATCAGCGTCGCTCATCACGATCGACTAGTATCTACATAGTGGTGAGTGGACGTTAACCATGTGAATGTAGCAAGAAATTTATCCCACAATATTGTCACTTCTACCCCCACCTTGCTTCCGTGGAAAAAAATCATTATGTTACAAGTTCTGTCATGCAAAATCCTTTTGGTCATGATTTAAATACATATTTAACTACGAGTAGAAAGTAGTTTTGATTTTCTGACTTGATGAAAACAAACCATAATCTCATTTATTCTTGAACAGACTTTTGCCCGTGGCGTACGATTTTTTAAAAATGGCGGCGTCCTGTCGCGAACATCCGACAGTCTGAGAATTAATGCAATTTAGGTTTGTTTACATCGAGCTACAAAATCAAAACTACTTTGTACTGGTAGTGAAATATGTATTTGATTGATGGCCAATAGGATTTTGCATGACATAGCTTATGACATAACAATTTCTCTCTTGGAAGCGAGGTGGGTGTCAATATAATACTACTTACAATATTATTGTCACTTCGACCTCAACCTCGCTTCCGAGGAAGAAATCGTTATGTTACAAGTTGTGTCATGCAAAGTCCTTTTGGTCATCAATTATATACATATTTTACTACAACTGGTAAGTAGTTTTGATTTCTTTCTCTCGATGAAAACATCGAGAAATCAGCGAAATAATGAGCTTATTACAGACTTTATATACAACTGACTGAAAATCATTCCTCACATAATGTCACTTCTGGTTCGCTGCAGTGCTCTGGCGACAGAGTTACGTAACCTCTCTGTGGTTTCGTTGGCGGGCGAGAGTGAAGCAGCTGGCTTTTTGGCAATTGTAATCGCTTGGTATTAATAATCTACAAGTTTTTTTAAGAATGAATTTGGTGTTCCGCTGAAGATTAACCACAAGTCTTTCATATGTAATGGTTAAAAGTGTACAAAAAGACAAAGTTTATTCGTTCTTTAAAAACTGACAGCTTGTCAATTTTTTATATGCAATTTCTGATTGGAGTCATGTGATTCTGTTATGTATCTCTTTAATTACTGCAACCACTTCTTAACTGCGTAACGACACAAGTGTTTGCACAAGTTATCTGCTGTTGAAATGACCCAATTTTGAACAACAAATAGAAACAAAACAAACAATCTCTAAACCTTACCATCCAGAATATATTCATGATGACATTACTGAATGAGGGTTGGGAAATAACTGCAATCAATATCTGCATATGAATTAGTCCATCGTCTGATGTTCTGTTATTTTTTCAACATCTGCATAAGTATCTGCTCGAAAACAAGCATGTTTTCACTCATACATTCAGAATTTGCAATTAAGCATGAAAGTAAAAGAATCCTTGTCAAATTTAAATGTTATAAGTTAAAGATATAGGTGGTGCCTAGACTCAAATATTACACAGGAACAAATCTCAAAGCCCCTGGCTGAGAATGCCCCCTAACATATTTGGATTAATACATCTTGCATCCAGTGCATGTTGACATGAAAACCTTATTGCATTAGATGAAACAAAGTTGCACACTGGTCCTATTAATCTATCAAAATACACAATATCTCAGATCTCTAGTTGACAGTTTCATGATCATTATGCATTCATTACTAACTGATAAAGTATTCATATCACAATGTCATGAGTGGTATAATGCATATAGATTATCATTAGTTGAATAACCCAAATTTCATAACATAATACATATGTCTTTTTCAGTGATAGATTGATGCTATGCTATGGTACAGTACAGTACAGTACAGTACAGTAAGATTAATGTACCCACAATCTGATGTCAAGAAAAATTTAAATAAGTCACACATAACAAAGGGATTATTGACGCGGTATGGTAAATAGAAATGAGAGAAACTGATTGTGTTTGAAATTCAGTATTGTTTGATCAAGTAAAGGTTACTAGACACAAATTTGAAATTCTTTGCTTGCAGGAATACCAGTTTGCATTTTTCAAAAACAACTCGCACTTGTTTTATATAGCTAAATTGAGCCCTTTAATACTAGTTTCATATTGTAATAAGAATATTGAACATCAAAAGGTTTGACATGAAACACTGGACAGGACATGCTTATGAAGGTCCAACGTTAATTAGCATGATATTTCTGACCTTTGGAGGAAGGTATGTCTGTATGTGTGGCATCTGGGCAGCCCCCTTCACTGACTGAGACATGGGTCACAGACAAGTGTCAAGGTGGAGTCAGGCAGGTGGAGAAGGAAGTCAGAATGTGTAACATAGAGAAGATATGCTACCTGCTCTCCAGGAAATGCTTTCATGTTAATTGGGTAAATTGAAGTTAAAAACATTATCTTTAAAACATGTTCTCTTTATCATTCTAGGTGTGGTAACCAGAAACAATTTTTTATTTTCTTCTTCTTATTATCTATTTTATTTTATTTTTTGAAGGTGTGAGTGTGTGTGTGTGTGGAGAGAGAGAGAGAGAGAGAGAGAGAGAGAGAGAGAGAGAGAGAGAGAGAGAGAGAGAGAGAGAGAGAGAGAGAGAGAGAGAGAGAGAGAGAAAGAGAAAGAGGGAGGGAGGGAGAAGGAAGGGTGAGAGAGAGAAGGGAGAGAGTGTGGGGAAGGGGGTTTGAGTTGAAGATTACAGTACTGGTCGTAATGATGGTATTTGGAACTTTTTAATATCCACAGTTGACAATACTCAAGTAACAGGATCTTTTAACAGCAGGGCAGTATTTCCAGCTGTTCCCTGTACAACTATAGACAACCACAAATGCACAGAGTACAGGGTAGGAGAATCATGTATTCACCAAGGTGGTGTGAAACTGACTTTCTCCTAGTTCTCAAGAGTCAATGATGACAATTCAGTGATCTCAAAATCAGTATATTTTCATTGAACAGCCCAAGATTTAAAAGTGTTCCTTCATCATGCCAAATGCTTGGGTTTCAATTCCACACAAGGATACTCGGTTTGAAGGACATTTCTGTTATCCCGTACCATAATATTGCTGAAAGCAGTGTAAAACCATACTCACTCACACACTACACCATTGAACCAGTTTAATGTACCAGTTGTTGTAAATCTTGGATGCAGTATCTGAATGACCATCATCAAAAACCAGCACACTGGAATCAAGCAGCCGCAATCTACACTGATCAATATGAAAAATTTCTCAAGCACATCCATCAAATCTTGGATGCAGTATCTGAATGACCATCATCAAAGCACACTGGAATCAAATATCCCATCCGAACAACATACAAAGCTTACCTAATGTACTGGCAAGTTGTAGTATTTCAAGCAGTAGATTTAAGACAGTCTCTCACTCCCAGGTAGAGATTATAATCTGCAACAGATATATGAATGTTCTCAAATATAAGGGTCACATATAACATAATTGAGTGCCTGTATCAAATTGTTCATCAGTAAGAGCCAGGAATATTACATGTCTGTCCCATGATGGTGGTATATGTCCACACACTTCTATATGGAGTAAATAATGTGAATATGTCTGAACTCATATTTTCAAGTTGACTGGAAGTCAGCTTGTCAGGGATGTATCTTAACCTGATCTTTGTTTGTCATTTCATGCCACACTCAGCAATATTCCAGCTATATTACAGAGCCGAGTAAATAATACATACCACCAGGGAATGATGACATGCTGTCAACCATGTCACCAAGCATGACCACCAAGTCTATTAAGTTATCTCATATTACAAGCATAGCATGAATCATAGGAGCAATGTTAACTCGGAATGAACATAACCAACCTGAAATGTACTAAAGAATACAAAAGGACACCCCAAAAGCATGAAATTCTACTAGTCTTCATAAACATTAGACAAAATAACTTGGTCAGTCTTCCAAACCAAAGAGAATAAATTAAACAGGACTCTTACTAAGTCTTGAATGATTTGTCAAGTAGAGATTGCCTCAGCTCTAAGAAATTAAGGATTGCATTTGGAATTTTTTTTAGACAATATTTGTTTTATATATTTGATTAAATAAGATAACTTTATTTCTGTGATTAACTGTCAGTCTAGAACTGATTCACAACAGAATACTAGTGCCAAATGGCATCCCTGCTTGTTGTAACTTCTGTTGATATGTTATTGGTCTATTTGTCACCTGTTGCTCTTAAACAATTCACAAATTCGCCACACTTTTGTATCACAGTCACATCCTAGTACAACTGTTTCAGACAAGAGCGCTGATACGAGATATGAAAAAATTCTTATGTCATTTTTTTCAATTGCAATGCCATTCCAGAATCAGCACATAACAAACATAGCTGGAAACATTGAACTGAACACTGAAAACATAGAAAGACATGCTCCCAAACCAGAAACACTATGATCCCTTGGGACATATCAGTGACAAAAGAGACATCGCCTGTTTCACCAAGTGCTGGCTGCACACTGCACATTCTGCAGGTACAAGTCCAGAGAAGGGAACAGTTGAGATGTCCATGAGCCAATCATCTTCACGTGTATACATATCATCAACATCATTAGAAAACACAATCACTCACAGGTGCCATGATGACACAAATCATACTTGCTAATAAGAGTAATTAAGAGTGAGTGAGTATCATATTACCCTTTTCAGTATCAACAGTATCACAGTGGGAGCACTGGAAATGATCTGTACACACTGTACTGAAGGGAATTGAACCCATGTCTTTGAAATAACCATTAAGTTACCCCATTTGGTAGCGTAAATGAGCTCAGACAGTGTTAACCTGTTTAAGGTATATTCTAGGCAAATCATGATGAGGAATATCACGATAGGAATTCCAACATCCATTTCGGGAATCAAACACAGGTCTTTGTCTAATCTATATACAAATGATATTCTGGCACTCACTGTCTAATTCCGAAGTTAATCAACAGTCACTTCAAAGTTTCTATGCAACACGTCAGCTATAAATATGTTCTACTTGTTGTGGTAACAGTGCAACACTGATTACACTGATAACACACTGATGATGGTCAATATACAAACACTACTGATAATATGTGATGTCTATCTAAAATGTATCTGAACATGGATGCTAATCAGTTTGATAATCAGTTGGGTGGTGACACTTCAACACTGATGTTGGCCACTATGTCATAGGCTTCAGTGTTACTGAATTTGTTCACTTCCAATATACATACCAATAAACAACTGTAATTTTGATTATACAACAGAGTTCATCAATGTTCATCATATGGTGATGACATGTAATAATCTAATGCCTAAGGCTTTAGGAAGGATAACAATATATGCATGAACAACTTCTTTATTACAGTGAGAGAAGCATTTCGGTATAGGTTCTAACACTGTTATCAAACAAGTGAGTGAGTGAGTGAGTATGGTTTTACGCCGCTTTTAGCAATATTCCAGCAATATCACGGCGGGGGACACCAGAAATGGGCTTCACACATTGTACCCATGTGGGGAATCGAACCCGGGTCATCGGCGTGACGAGCGAACACTTTAACCACTAGGCTACCCCACCGCTCTATCAAACAAGTGATGAACAGAATACATATGAACATATGAAGGCTACATATCACTACAGGGGGCTACAGATCATCCTGCATGAGAAGTCTCCCAATATGTACTTTGTACTTTGGATGCAGAATCCTGATGGAAACATGCACAAGTACAGGTTTAGAAAGACATGGTGGTGGAAAACACAAACTGTTCATGATTTTTATCAGAACTCCTTTCAAAGTTCATATTCAGTGAAACAGTATATTTATAAAGAGAAGTATGTGATTAAGGCTTCAGTGAGTGATTTGTAAATCAGATGTTTGTTTTTTAATGATTTGTACGTAATTCAGGGCTTAAAAATGTTGATAGAAACAAATAAAATACGGATATCGAACAAAGAATGAATGTAGTGATACAGTCACCACAGCTAATGTGAGTCAAGGTCAACGACTATCAGTTTCTGTTCAATATCTCATGAGAATACAATCTAACCAAATCTATGACACTCCCAGCTGGTGTCCTTGTCGCAATTGATTCTTTCATGCTTCATGAAAATAAATGCTAAAAGTATCTGTCTGTGGGGTTGCAATGAAACTTGAAAGCTCACAGGGTTAAAACTATTCACCAAGCTGTTCCATCAAAGTACGAAAATCAATTGAACAATAGATGAGACATCAGCCATGACTGAAACTAGAGCAGAAATCACCCTGTTTGTTTGAATAAGATTTCAGTTACTCAAATACTGCTTATAACTTGCAAGTTCTCACATGTTTCTTAATTCTAAAGGCATGGGTGGCCTAGTATTTACTGTACAGAGAAGAATCCCACGGGCTCACCAAAACCAATGACTGAAGGTTGGAATCCTTGTCCTGAGAATGTTTTTTACATTTGTCTGTCCCATACCGTGTGTTTTACCAAAGTGGTAAATGTAGATCTGGAGACCTCACCTCAGGCTTGCCTTCCATATTAAGTAAAGACTGACCCAGTATTTTGTGGATTCATCTAACAGTTTTCCGAACGAAGCATGGAAGTCAAGTGGATTGGCCCATGCTGGAATGACCATGATGTTAACTGTATAAATATTAGGATCCCTGATTCAAATGCTATTGAAACAAACCACTAATACCCCTTTACTTTCCACCACAATACCAAATGTGATAACAGAAAGTAATATGTACATCAGTACTTTACCCATGAATACCCGGGTATAAGTACCTTACCCGGGTTAGAATTGGTCTTCAGTAACCCATGCTTGTCGTAAAAGGCGACCAACGGGATCGGGTGGTCAGGCTTGATGATTGACACATGTCATTGTATCCCAATCCCGTAGATTGATGCTCATGCTGTTGATCACTGGATTGTCTGGTCTAGACTTGATTATTTACAGACCACCACCATATAGCTGGAATATTGCTGAGTGTGGCGAAAAACTGATGCATAACACTCATATAAGCTATTGAAGCAGAATTAGTAGGGAGAGGCATACAGAAGGATCCTGCCTTCAGATCCCATAGTGTATGATCTATCATTATTATATTCTTAAGGGTGAAATACTGTAAATATTGGTGAAAATAAAAATGGTATTTTCACTGAGTAGAATATCACTTTGCCTGGAAGTTGGAACTCAAGGGCTAGACTGTAGTTGGGTTGCGTAATAATATGCAGACTTACTCCATATCTCGATCATTTATAAACAATAATCAAAATATAATAAATAGAATATTCTGCGCCACTCATGAACATATCAACTTTGTCAGACCAGGAGATGAAATATACATGTTATTTGACAACATTAACAAAATATCCTCTATGTAGTGTGAAAACTAACACAGAATAATGAAAAATAGGTGAGATAACTGTCCTGCTGAATAATGGAAGAGAACCCATTAGTCCAGGTTAGAACAAGGACTTGAAACTCTAACCAACTGACCTGAACATATTATGTGTCCCAGCTCTATCACAAACTGACAGGTCCTGATGATTTCACACATACCAAACAGCAGTCACACTCATTCTAGTACATACATACCTTGTGTTATGTAAATATACCACTTAGATTGATAACCTGGCTAATCTAAATGACGTATTGCAAAAATGATGTGACAAAATTAGGCCACAGTATGTTGATACCCTCTGTCCGATCACAGTGACCCAACATTATCTCTTGGACTTACACCTCATTCATCTAACCTGGAAAGCAGCCCACGCGAGATAGGAGATGCGTACCGGAACCAGCAGAATGTCTAGACTTGCTTGAATCTGTCAATTAGGGCTGCAGCATAACCATTATCGCCATAGAATTACAACTAGAGCTAGGCGGAACGAGTAATAACATGGTAGAGGGACTGTGAGACATGTTAATGATCTCCCTGCAACACTTAAAAGGTGGTTTCTGTGATCTATGACATATGAACCCCCCTCAACATGCTAACCTCAACTCCTTGTACCTGACAAGCAAGGGGATATATCAGTTATAGTCCGTTTGGCTCAAAAGCAGACCGATGAATTGCAATCTAACTCGAAAACTTATAAACATAAAATACTCAATGAAACACTGATCATAATGAAAACGTCAGACCAACTCTGAGAGGTGTTTGCAGAATTTATGTCCTAAAATTAAAAAAGTTGTTTAACAAACTATCATTAAAATATCAACACAGTTCACTATTTGTTACGAGAAGGAGTGCAGAGAAAGGGACAGCCGGGTGTGTGAGAAAGGATGGAGACGGCACAGCACAGGTTAATGAATCAATAACTTTGTCAGCACTTGTGCACGTGCTTCTCTAACACCTGGCTGTCCGTTTCTCTGCACTCCTCCCTCGTAACAAATAGTGAACTGAGTCAATATTTTAATGATAGTTTGTTAAACAACTTTTTTAATTTTAGGACATAAAGTCTGCAAACAAATCACAGAGTTGGTCTGATATTTTGATTATGATCAGCGTTTCATTGAGTATTATATGTTTATTAGTTTTTGAGTTAGATTGCAATTCATCGGTCCGCTTTTGAGCCAAACGCACTATAGACACCATCATTTCCCTCAGTCACAAATTATATCCTACTGCAATTCACATTGTAGTCTATTCACATTGGTCTGAAGTAGAGTCTGCTTAGCTAATGCCATTACCCTCCAAATGACAACATCACATTTCAACACATAGTTACCAGCTGCCAAGGAGATAAAACAAATATTGGTCCAACTATTACGCAATAATCTTCGAGAAAACTCAGAGTTCAATAAGTCATTGTAACTTGACAACACTCACATGTACATGAAATAAACATTCATAGTTACTGTAAAATTCAAAAACTGACCTGAACGTGTTTAGCATAAAATAAAACAACAGGCAGATCCTAGAACACTCTATGCTGAATCACTCAGGTGTGTGGCCATACCCGTAGCATACCAACAATATCCTGTACATGCTGTCAGAAAGGCTCCCGGACTGGCTGTCAAAGCCCATTAGACAGACCGTGTGTTGGGCTGAGAAATAATTGGACAAGGAGAGACAGAAAGAAACAAAAAGCACACTAAACCAACCCCAAAAATACTGATATCCCACCACAGGATCTACACAGATCATGTTGATCCACTGACATGAATAGAATACACATCATCCTACACAAGACAATTAATCTGTTGTTGATTATTTGTAACAAAATCAATTTACCAATCCAACATCCCTACCATACAACTGAGGATGTGCCCCACACTTGAAATCCCTTCTTACCCCGGAGGCGTACACAGGGTGTCTCTATGCTACCATCCCCGCTCCGACTTGAGGTTGCTGAGTGTCCGGACGGTAAGTGTGTTGTACCAGTGCCTCCAGGTGACGCGCACACATTGAATAGTATATTGATCTGTTGTTTCATGCTTCATCATGCTTAATGGCTAACAAGAATGGCTACAGCTGCTTTTGACTTCCATTCTGTACGAAGGACTCATCGTTTCAGTCTTATACATGCTTATTTGTAAAAACTAAAGTATTTTTACCACACATGACAACAAAATATTGTCAGTCATCTTTAACATATTATGTTTCTATGACAACAAATGTGAATTCTACTCTGCATCAAACAATTAATCAATACTCATCCGTGATCATTGATTATTTTATTAATATCTGTAACAAATTACGAATAAACCAAAACAAGGTTCAACAAACTAGCATGACACAGCTATTTGTTTAATATAAATACCGACAAATGTGGCTGAAGTACCTGTATATTGCTCTGTTTCCTGAGTAATTCGTGCCACAGCTGGCGACATGAGTCAGTTCCACACACTAATATCCATAGGTAATGCCAGAACATACACAAACACACGATAAATATGCACGTGTGATACTGATCAAGTCTTTCTATCTTTTTCACAGAACTGTAGCCCTTTGACAATACGAAAAAAAAAATCCAGTTGTATATTTTCCAGGTCCTGTATCCTAATTGCAGTTGTATGAAACCCTGATAAGATAGGTGCTATTTGGAGAAATCCAACATCTCATCTGACCACTTAAACACTGGATGGTTCATGTACGTCACGGACATTACTACACACCACGAGATTGTGAGTTCTTATCAATGGGTCTGATTCATGCTTAACAGGGTTGTTGAATGCCATGTGTGCTGTCATAAATCGTTCAACTCACAAGCACGGTCAACCACTGGTTCAAGCACACCCAAAACTGTTCCACATGAGTATGCGTACTGAACCACGCTAGCTCACCTGATGGGATTATCCAGGTCATTGGTCATACTCTAAATATAGCAGATTACCACCGGCACGATTTGAAAGGGGCCCGTCCTTGATAATGATTTCAATCAGGACTTAAAAGGAACGCTGTCTTAAAAATAATTGGTGCTCAGATTTTTTTCATTTGCAATTTGATAAGGCTATGTATATATGATTATGAATAAAGCATATAGCATGAAATGTAATAAGCTTAACAACCTCAATATTCCAAGTATTTTGTTGAAAATATTATAGATTTCATTGTATCTATCATCAGAATTTTGTCTTACTGAAGTAAGAATATGAGGGAAAAAATGATAATGGACAAACTTTACAGTTTGTTCATCTGTAAAACACAAACAACCTGATGTAACATCCCCACATGTAAATTTGAATAAAAATAAAATATTTGGGGAACAACATTTGGATTACCAACATTATCAAAATGTACTGAAAATATTCACCTCTGGTCTTGATCTCACGGTGAGAGAAGACAATCAACAATAGCAGCAAATATCTAACAATAAAAATTGCTACCATACCTCCATGCAAAATATTAAAAGCTCCAACTGTTTCAGGCTACCTTGTTTTGCCTGCATTTTCATAAAAAGTAGTTCCGTGAGAACATCACAATGAGCATGCACGCACACAGGTGTGAAATCATCAGTAACAAGGTAACGAATACCTATTCAACAAAGACTGATAGTCTGACCAGTACAAAGGTGGCTGTGAGGCCAGTTTCAGGTGAAACAAACATGACCCCCCACTCACCATGATCAATGTAATCCCAACATAACTAACACCTAATATGCCCATGTTATGCAACCAGTTATTGCTGGCACCGTTATGTAGTAATACAGAGAGAAAATACTATAAGTGTAGGTGATTTGTACAGCCCTTGTAGTATTTTTAAACATCTGCATCAATGAAGCTGATTGTTGTGATGCTCTATTTACACAACACAGCATCATTCACTGAAATCAATGTTGCAGCAGGGGTACTCCAGATGTTTAACCAAGTCAGAAGACAACGAAAGCATATGCATGTATACTATTAAAAAAAAGTGGGGGATATTCCATTTTTCGAGCATACAACTAGCCAATACCAATGCATATGAGAAAAAGTAATATATATCCATACAGATGAAACATTTCCAAAGGAATGGAATAATTTGTCACATTTTCCCTTAATTTCTCATCATCATCTGTTTCCTCCTTGGCTTCATCATTTGCATTTTATCAATCTTGTAAATCCAATATCCCTTACTTTTTTTGAATGGTATACAAAGATTCTGCTTATTATAGGCAGGACTTTGTTGGGAATTGTCGCTAACTCAGTTTGTTTGTCCTTTAACAGTCGTCTGAGCTTTAACCTGACAGCCTATATATAGTTGAGTTTATGCAGATGAATCACAGGTAATACAATACTTACTGAACCAAGCCAGTGGACTATCCGTTTGGTCGCTTCATACAACCTGGTCCTTACCTGGTCATGGTTCAACTTGACCAGATGTACTGAAGACACCCGAACACTATGTTTAGTCTTCTCACATCAAAACTGTGGTTTAACAAACTATGTTATTGATCAATTCAAAACTTTGAAATGTTTAAAATTCATTAACCAAATGAATTGTTTCAGCATCCAGCAACTGACTGACTGAGTTTGGTTTTACGCCGCTTTTAGCAATATTCCAGCAACATCACGGCGGGGGACACCAGAAATGGGCTTCACACATGTGGGGATTCGAACCCGGGTCTTTGGCGTGACGAGCCAACGCTTTAACCATTAGGCTACCCCAACGCCCCGCATCCAGCAACTGAATCAAAGGAACGGGTTTGTGTGATATAGCATGATTGTGATAGCCAAATGGTGAAAATCTTCACCATATTGTGTTTAAAAATATGCTTGATGTGCTATTACAGTTTACAATCAGGATTTGTAAAGGTAATAATTTTCAATTTTCAATGTGTGAAGCCCATTTTTGGTGTCTCCCATTGTGATAATGCTGGAATATTGCTAAAAGTAAAAGCAATGCAAAGCCATACTCACTCCATTCTGTTGAACCTAAGTGACCCTGTGGAACCCCACCCCCTGCCCCTCTCCCCTAATCACATAACTATCTATAGTGCTTACACAGTGCATGTTCAAATTTTCATGATGATATCTTTCAGTTGTCTTGTCTGTTCTTGTCGATATATGCATGTGCGATGTGCCATGACTGTACTGTGAATGGTTCGGGAATTCAGCCCCGAAACAAGCTCAATCTTGATTTCCGATCACTCCCACCTGCTATAGGATACCTTGAACTTGTTGAAAGGTGTCTAAATTATTCATAATTGCTCTAGTTGCATAGTATACTGGACAGATCCATGCACGGACACAAAAACAAACCAAGTTCATTTGTATATCAAATGCCTGCTTCATGACCACTGTAGTGGCACAATTCCTGTTCTGTCCTCATTTTCACAATCAAACCTGTTATGATAATTTTCAAAAGTGTTGGTAGCTGATAATTTGACACAGGTTCAATCTTTGTATACACCTACGCAGTGAAAGCTGTAGAAAAATCAAAAGGAATACATCAATCAGTTTCTTTTATTAACACTAAAATAGGCATTGGATTATCAATTTATAATAATTTATAATATGGATTAGTTTTAAAACTACAATAAATAATAACACTTACATACTCTTTGAAAAAAAATCAGTTGTAATTGAAAGTTGGTCCTGTTTGTTTTGGTAAACAGCCATTATTCTTAAATAATTTCTAAGTCAAACAAACTTAAAAAACACCTAAAGACATAACCAACATATAATGTGTAAACTTAAGGTTGTGCAAAGGATCCCTAGTATTTCATGTTTGCACCAACAGAGAGGTTTACTACTATAGAGCTTACCAAAGTAAACAATTGTGCTTTGGCTATTAACTTCTAGCTTATAACCTATAGAGCATGTCATGCAGCCATTTTCTCTTATCATCATACGCAAGACGAAACTTGACCGTAACACAAATACAATGCTGTTTTCATATACTCAACTTCTTGGAATCGTATGACAGTCTGATAACTCCATGTATACCCAAGCATGGATCCAGCAAAGCAATGTTAAGCTAATGGCAGTTCTTGTATCTCTCAATGTACTAGATATAGTCAGTTCGGTTAGGCAATTGAAGTGTTTTATATCCTAATGGTGTATCTTATTACAGACCATACCATAGCATGAACAAATAGACCAGAGACCACATACCGATAAACATGGCATATGGCCTTTGAATAGACTATCACACAGTCCCAAAGATCACACAGTCCCTGAACTTATGTAAGTTAAATTTATGAAGAATTCTAAAACACAAACTGTGACTTATTATGGAAGCCTCAAGCCTACCCACTGCCCATTAATGGGGAATGAACACCACAGAGACAACCTTAGATGAACACTGTTTGATACTGGCAAGCAAAGGCCTTCAAAGGTTATCTTTGACACTTTACCCAACAGGTTACCCCACCATCTCAAACCACTTAAGGGAGACAGTGAAAAAGTGAATACACTGCACATTATTTTAGCCTTGAAAATAGCCCCATTTTTTTCACCACATTAGTTAAATTGGTTGTTCCTGTTAACCAAATACTCAACAAGTTTTATCAGCTGTAGGTTGTATTCCTATATTCATTAGTTCAAAGATGCACCGATCAATATTTACTTAGTATGTAACATAATATATTTACTAATATTTACCAAGCATTGAATACAGCATTAAATTGATGATTTTTTCATTCTGTCAGTGATGTTATAATAAGATTCTATAACGAATAATCAACATCCCACTGTAGGCCAGTATGGGACCTTCAACACCTGAGATGATGTTTTAAATCTTATTCTTTTTCACTTCTCACTATGTTTTCCTGGGGAAAAAATGAGTGAACTTAGTTTTTACAGAAAGTTTCTAAAAATTCTAACAATGTAAATGAACTGAACACAGAACAAGAAAAAAAATGCCAAAGTTCATTTGTCAGACTTGTTCAATACAAGATTGTTAGCAGGCCGAAAACAAAAGAAAACGCCAACATCATGACTAAAAAACATCACACATCTCTGGCCTTTGAGAACGGTAGCAATGCTTTATACACATAAAGAAAACTACTGAATCACATCACAGAATAACTCCCATAATTTTGTTAAAGGAGAAAAAGAAGTTAAGTCTCACTTAAAAGAAAAGCAAATGCTGTTTGACATGCCATGCATACAAAAGGTAATGCTGACACACTACCATCTAACATGTTAGCTGTGTGAAGTTGGACCCAAGCTATATACATATTACCTTTGATAGAAACCTACTTGTCCTCTACAAACTGTATATAATATTATTTATCTTGCCTCACACATAGATGTCATTTTCTGATTGGCTGGGCACTCTTTTCAATGTACCCTGCTGGGAATGCCAAACTCATTTGGTACTTCTTAGTAGTAATTCTTCATCTCGAATAACATTGAATCACGTATGATGTACGGAAATTACCGATGTTTTGCGAATGCAAATTGATTGAAGGGAGATAACTCAAAATGTGTTTTTCTTGTCGTCTGGAACTCCATACCATCTGTGCTTCAAACAGTTCAAAATTACCATTGAGGTGTTTGGTAAGATAAATACATTGTTCACTGGTCCCTTGGGACCCATGGGTTGATGTACCCTTGACGTTTCTTTATGAACATAAACAAACATCGAGGGTACATCAGCCCATGTCCCCCTTGAGACCAGTGAACAACTTATAATATACTACACCAAACAGCAGTACAACCTCTTTGTATGATAATGATGTCTGATTATAGTGTATGTTTAATGACATGTTCAAGAACAAAATGTCATAACAATTTTTTGAATAACTATTCTAAGATGCCTAGCGGTTAGAACAATCGAAAAAAAACCCAACATTATCAGACAATAAAGGTATAGTTTTTTGATGACGTAACAATTGAATGACATTATCCCGTCACTGTGCCATTCTAGTGTGCCCCCTCGTAATCGAACCATTTTACATTACGTCACAATGTAAGCGACGTCATGATGCATGTCAGTTGTCATCGACTCGTATGGCCTCCTACAGTAAACTACTCCGTTGCATCCCGTTTCTTGGTTTGCAGTTGCTTCACGCAGCTAACATCACTGGTGGAAACATCACGTTTATGTTTTACAACGGTTAAAATGTGTCAATTCGACTCACAAGTCTTCAGCGACACGGTAACGTTCGCAATGTTTACATTCCCACAATGCAATCGCGGAATGTCGCTTGACTACTCAGCTTCATCTGGATGTACTGATCTAAACTTACGTTGGTAGTAGAAATGCGACGTTCATATTGCCCCATATGGTTTACGTTAATGACAGATGTAATTAAAATAATTCAGAGAAGATATTTAATCTGAACGTAAACCGTCATCAAACTGTTATCATTTGTTTTTTTCTGGTAACGTTCGTCTTAACGTAGGGGGGCAGACACATAAATAGAACAGCACGTCAGTTAGCCCTGTGCGAGGATTCATAATTTAGGTCACCGACACCGTCATTTGTTTTCTGCCTTAAATTAATCGTAATTATCCTCGTCCTCGTACTTTGACTATAATAGTTCAGGGCGAAAGTGTGCTTTATTACACTATACATTGTTGTAGAGCGAACTGTATTTCTTAAATCAAAATACATTGTGTATGTATCACAATAAATTGTATAATTCCAAATTTTTAATTCAGATGGAATCAGAAACATCATTGCATGAATTGAAGTGCATAAATAGAACAAAACAAGATGCTGGTGCTAACGACTGACCAAGCACCCATCTTTGAGACCTGTTGTGTGCATGCACATAAGGGAGGTAACCGAGATTTCACTTTCACTCTAAGCATGCTCATCAGCATATTTGTTTACTTCATCATGTTGTTTGTTACTTCTTGCAAAGGTACCATAGAAGTAGGTTACATCAAGCTGACAATACAATATAGCGGTAGACAATTATTCCCTACCTAAATAAAATTACAAAAAGTCCAGTGTTATCCACCTGGATCAGATTTCTCACAGAAACTTTATAGCTTTATAGACCAAGAAGCCGAAAATTTCAAGTAAGGCCAGTCCAATTTTATTTCTTGTTTTACAGATCCGCCGGTCGTATTTTTTCAAGATTAAGAAAAAATTAAAAATAATTAATTTTCCCAGCTCAAAAAATAAAATTTTAATATTTCTATTGGCCAAAATGTAAATGTGCAAGAAAATGTTTTTAGATTGTTTTTTTCCTCCATATACATTTCATAAATTGTCAAATGTTTTTTTTCCTCCGCCTTTAGGATTTCTGAAGACAAAAATCCATAAAACAAAAAATAAAATTGGTCTGGCCTAACCTACCTACCAAACTCAGATTGTATACTACGTTTAACTTTAAGTTTAATATCAATTTCAGTTTATTCTGGGAAATGCATTTTTCTGTGTTTTCTGAAATTTGAGTAAAAACTCTAACTTTACTGAAAACTCAGACTTAAGTTTGTTTTGAGAAATCATGGCTTGTATTTATATGCTGACACAGATCAGATGTGTAAAAGTACATATAGCATGGAAAAGGCCAATGGTTTTCTTGAGTACAGACATACAAAACAGATTTATCGTTTACCCTACTACAGAGTAAGAATAGTATTGATAATAAAAACAATGATATTGTTCCCTGGCATGATAATAAACACTATCCATGGCATCTGAACAAAGAAAACGACCTTATAATGCCACACCCCAATAAAATATGCATTTGTATTGATCACTGATAGTCACGCCCGTTAGTCCCCAGATACTAGACTGGGACATGTTATGGAGCCTTCATGTCTGCATCTTCATTACCAATCTATTCCGTTATTGTGATTTTTAGTGATGAGATTCCACTCATGTACTCTGAAGCATTAACCAAACTGAAAATGGGAATGCATACCTGATGCACCTCTTACATCGACATGATTAATTCCTCCATTTCAAAAGATAAGGGTCTGGAGATGACACTTTTATATGTCTGAAACACTAATGGAGTTTGGATGTTATTAATCACACATTTAAGTAAACAAAGCTTGACTTGTGTTATGGGCCCATCCGGACCATAAACAGTGAGTGATTGTTGACCATCTTGAATAACTAAAGAATGAGACATCTTTCATGCCCAAACCCTACACCAGTAAAATAATATTCTCATTATATTTCACCTGATGTTTTCATTGTTTTGTTTAAAAAGTCTAGTCGAGTATGAAACTGTACATAAATGAAGTCAAGTCAAGTTAGCTTTTGATTACTGGATATCTAATGTGTGAGTTCATCTAAATACAGCAACCAACATGAAAACCATGCACATGGCACAAGTGTCTGTTTTCTACTTGACAATCACACTAAAAAAAACCTCCAATATGATGTTACAAAGACTTAAAGTTTAAGCAACTTAGAGATTGATGTTTAATGGCACACTCGACAATAGTCCAGCTATATGGTGGTGGTCTGTAAATAATCAAGTCGGGACCAGTCCAGTGATTAACAGCATGAACATTGATCATTGTGTCAGCCAAGTCAGCAAGTCTGACCACCCAATCCTGTTAATCGCCTCTACGACAAGCATGGGTTACTGAAGACCAGTTCTACCACAGATCTTCACAGGACAGCAACTAAGTCACATGCATACATACCACTTGTAAAGGACCACATGCATGGTTCTAGCTCTTGTGGATTCTGAAGGTAAGTAACACTTACACAACATAACTTCAGAACACACTTCAACACACATTTTCATTCAGAAAATCAACCAAAGCAGACACAGCCACATTTAACTGACTGCCCCACAGAGTATGATAATTATTGTGTATATTATAGTGTGGCAGATACACAGTGCCTCGCCATGTCTGTGACAAAGCACATTGCCAACTTGGTCACATGTTGAGGGCCAGGGAGGTCACAGCTGACATTACTCATTGTTGCAATACAATATGAATCTTGATAGTGAAGGCCACATAACACAAGCCAAATCTCAACACTGAAAGGGCTCAATTCTATCTCCAAAGGAAATAGCACATACAATTATGAGTCAGCTGAGAGACTCAATTGAAACATTCTAATCTTAGACACATGCAGATCCAGATTCAGATTCAGCAACCCAAACTTGTCATAAGAGGTGTCTAATGATGGTCAGGCTTGAAAAATTGGTTGATACACGCTATGATATCCCAACTGTGTAGATCAATGCTCATGATGGCAATCACTGAGTTGTCTGGTCCAGATCTTGATTGCTTAGAGACTGCCATCATATACCTGGAATATTGCTGACTGTAAAATTAAATAATAGACATTTCAATTTTGGGTGCATGGATCTACTGACCCTTTCTGAAATAAGATTTCATTATACACAACTGTTCCTCCCGTCTTTGGAGGCGAAAAAATACATAAGGCCAGACCAATTTTATTTCTTGTTTTATGGATCCAGCTGTCGTATTTTTTCATGAATAAGAAAAAAAATTCAAATTAATTTTCCCTGCACAAAAAATAAAATCTTAATGTTTTTATTGGCCAAAAATGTAAACATACAAGAAATTTTGTTTTTAATATAGAATTTGAAACTTTTTCCCACATTTTTACCTACCAAATTTTGGTGCCACAAACACAGAAAGAAAATGATGTCCAACCTGATATGACATGTTTCAGAAGCACCGCCCAAATAAGGGATATTTTGATGGTGTCCATAATCCAATCATACAGCTGATTGAGTTCTACTGACTAAACAACAAGATTTTATATCAGAATTTCTATGTAGGTATGTGGTATGAAAAAATCTAGGCCAGTTAAGATGCAATAATCAGCAGTAGCAGGTCACTCACCGTCTTGGTTGCACTAGAATCAATGTATTGGAATATCCATTGTTATATACATCCCAGAATATATGTTACAGGGTATGTGTGACCCCAGGCATTTCATGTATTCCCTAAAATTTCAAGGGATTTCATGAAATTACTGATTTTCAAGGTGTCCCATTACACACATTCCCTCTTCTTATATCAGTGAATGTATGAAATTTAATGTTTGTAGCTTAAAACTTTGACAATTTACTGTCGAGTCTCAAATCATCGCTCAGTTCTTAGGAGTTGAAGACTTTGACAATTTACTGATGACACTCTAGGCGAATTACTATCTTGTGTCGGGGTGCCAAGGTCATTTTCTTGCTGCTTAAATGCTTGTTCTTGAGCTCTGCTTCATTCGCTCCTTTCTAGTCGTATTTGGTGAACAAATAGCGGTATTCTTATTATTATTCACGCAGACCAAACCTTTTTCTCACTGTGAAGTACATAAACTCCCTGGACTTATAATAACGGTTGATTTTGAAAAGGCATTTGACTCCCTAGAATGGGAATTTATCGAAAAAGTGTTACACGCATTTAACTTTGGCCCCCTCATGAAATCCCTGAGCCAATATTCCAGTAATTTTATGAAATCCCTTGAAATTTAAGAAAATACAATGAAATCGCTGAGGGTCACAGTGATTTCACGAAATCACTGATTCTTTTAGGGATTTCGTGAAATCCCTGGTTTCACACATTCCCTGAAACATCCTTGTCAGATGTGCAGAAAAGTCCGACAGCATTATCATAGCCACTAGGTTGTTACTAGCCAATCAGTCATCAATCATCATGGTAATTTTGTCTGAAATAATTCAAGATCAGAAAACCTGTCTTACCAGCTTTAGTAGCATTATTGAACAAAGGAAAATAGTTAATGTTTGCATATTGATAAAACATTGTTATTTACATCAAAAGGCAAGCTAGAATATTTTTAATAAAACTTTCTAATAAAATTGCATTTTGTTCCATAATTGATTTATGGACAGTTACAATCACTTGAATGCATCAGGACAGTGTTACAGTGTCTAAACAATCAACCATCCATTGAAAACCAACACTTGAAAATAAAGCAGGAAAGTCAAGGGTTCTATGTCAATAAGATTCAGAGCTAACAGATTTAGGAGGTCCTTAGAATTATTTCAGAGGTCCCCACATTACCAAGGGCCCAGTTATTTACAGCAGTAAATATTCATTCAGGTTTCAAATCAGAAAAAATCAAGGTTTCCCATAGGCACTGGAACTGTTTTTCAGGAGTGCCATTTTCAATTTAGACATGCCTTGTCTCAGCGTTTAAAATTCCCGCCTGCCCGACCGTCCAGAACGGTCTATTTTCATCTCGGACGGTCAAATTTCAAAAGTAGCCTGTCCGGTGATCTGGTAGATATTTTTACCCCTAAGAGTAAATATTTCATAATATCAGACAGGTTCTCTTGTCGTAAGTTTTAGGTGTTTAAGGTATTATGATAATTATGTTGAAGTACTTACGATTGACAGGTTACGATAACAAATCACAATCATGTACTTTCAGTGTACCTAAACTCGGTGCATTGCCTGTTAGTGCTATGCAGTTCATTGCGATGCCTACAAACAGCGAATGGAGCTTGCGCGAATTGGAAATGGCAGTCACAGTTTTTAATTGTTGAAAACCGGACAGGCAAATTTGTATCTGGACTGGTATTATTTTTATGTTACCAGTCCGGCTGTCTGGCTTGGAATTTTGGGAGTTTTAAACACTGCTTGTCTATATCACTGGAACGTAAAAGTGTTTCAAGTTTGCCGATTCTGAAAACCCTTGAGCCATTGAAAACCCCCCCAATTATTTTCCCATCTTTTATCTGGTTGATCAGTTGGCAAAATACAATTTATTCTTTGTCACATATTAAGCATGATTTGTGTTCTGAGGCCAGTAACTGGGAGTACCTCACGATGATTTATTTTGAAGTAAATTTGGCACTGGTTCATCTGTACAATCGTCTTACCTGCATTATATTTTCACTTCTAAGGGATTTTTTTTAGTTTAAGTGTTAGCACTAGCAGTCATGGGATATAGCCCGTTTTCTGTGCTTGCTATCGGCATGAACTTTTGATAAATTACAGCAGTGGGCTTTAGGAATAAAAGATATATAAGTTTTTCCTTTCAGACTGTTCCATTTTCACAAACATCAATGACTAATAGCAGGAAAACCATTTTTGTTTGAAATGCAATCTTCACCATTTTTGCAATATATGTGAGATACAGTCAATCAACAAACAAAAGTGATGGATATTACAGCAGACGGTCATTTCCCAAAAGTTAAACAATTCAACTGATAGTGAAAACTCTTTCATTTCACTATTTTCAGTTTAATGAGAAATGAGAAATATATGTACTTTTAATGAAGCATTGTCAAGCATGCCAATTCCTACTTTTTGTGTGCAATGTACACAGTGGGACTAGTAATTTTGAGCCCTATTATGTGAACATCGGTGACAGCAAGTATACCTCTCTGTTGAACTTGAAATGCATCTCCAAAAAATCTAAAAAATAGACATTTACAGTGCTAATAAGGAGCTCCTTTGGCATAATAATACCTGCATCTGACACACCCTAACTAAACTGGGAGAGGCAAGATGTGTCAAGATGTGGTATTGAAAATAATGCTAATACATATGATGTATGGCATAACTCCATTAACCATTACTCACATCCAGGGCACATGCTTCTGAAAACTGATTAACATTACTGAAGTAAAAAAGACAATACACATTTTCCATTTCAATAATTCTCAAACACGTATACTGCTCCTAGTTCCTTATTATGTTGTGTCAACATAAAATGTACTTAATTCAGGTTTGAACAGTTAATAACACCTTGTTTTCCAGCCAATATTTGAACTAAATTATATAGTAAATAGCTGCACCAATGCTGATGTCACTCAAAGCAATACTAATTCACTCTTCCTTACTTTATTGGAGTGAGTGAGTTTAGTTTTACGCCACTTTTGGCAATATTCCAGCAATATCATGCTTGGGGACTCCAGAAATGGGCTTCCCATATTGTACCAATGTGGGGAATCGGACCCGGGTCGTCGACGTCATGAGTGAACGCTTCAACCACAAGGCTACCCCACCGCCCTACTTTACTGGAGATTCCAATCATAATTTCAAAAGTCAGGAAAACGTCCTATCATACCCTTTGTAAAATATGGGACCAAAATTGTCAACATTACTTCTACATTCTGCTGGTGGCTACAGTTGCAGACTACAGTTCCACTGTGACAACATGTTCTAAAACAAACCAATTGTTTGTGGGTTTTTTCAAGCAGGATAAGCTGCACAGGACAAGGTACATAAGTTACCACCAGTCCTCTCAACTTGTCTTTGAAAAGACTGCTGCATGTTCCAAGACTGCATCAACCATCTTTGGGTCACAGTTTGTCTATTTGTTCTGCTAAAGGTCAATAAATATAAGCATTTTTCTTATTTTGGACAAGCAGGTCTTTGAAGCTGCTGAGATCAACAGCAACAGCATTATTGACCCTTATCCAACGTCATGTTAACAATCAAGTAAATCAGAAAGCCTTGTAAATTTCATCCCTATCTATACAAAATGTGCAGCAAATCCTTACTAAACATTTACCTACCTGGTAAATGGTATATTTGTTTCCATTTAGAATCATAAGAAAGGGAAATTCGCAAGATAACGGTCAGGCGAAACACAAAATTTATGCCACTCACACTCCATCATGTCCCGTTGCATCGTTCAAAAAATACATGTAAAAAAATTGAACCACCAGAATTCTGCTCTCTGCCAGCTTCCCCACGAGGCTGTCACTGCTGGTGATCTATGTTCGTACACTTTGAAAAAACTTTGGCCACAATCCAGTCCCAAATGATGAAAAACAATGTTCCAAGGAATCCCAAGTTAAGTCGCATGTACACAAAGCAGCACTGTCACTCTTTCCGTCGCATTGCCGGACTGGAGGCACCTACAGCCTATGTAAGTGCAATCATGATCCACATTCGCTGGTCATACAAATCTTTGAATAGTTACAGGTATGGTCGATCACAAAAGGATCTATTCTTCGATTCTGCAGGGTTCAGATTCGACAGTCGGTCAAGTATTTTCCACTGTCACTCAAAATGTAAACAATGGCTGTCCGCCATTTCAAACTGTTGCATAACTGTCAACAACTACAGACTGCACTTCCAAGAAAAATAAGTAGGTCAGACGATTCCAGTATAGTGTGGCCAGGGGGTTAGAGTAACACGGCACGCAAAACAGGCTGGTTTCGGTCGTGTGGAGTTGGGATTATATAAACCAAGCTCTTAGGTATTACATTATTGCATTGAATAAACAGTAGTTAGTTTTCTTTGGACAGAATATTATATATGTTGCAATGTTTAAAAAATACGAACGGCACCTTCCACTCCCTTCACAGACGAGTTCAATTCGCCTCTCGCACCATGCCGGATTTCGCAGTGTCTTCCGCGGAAGGAAGGAGTTCGATTTTAAATCGGTTATGGAAGAATGGAGATAAACGTACTGTGTTGGAAAATTAGATGAATGTTAGGCAGAATTGATAGTCTCTAAATTTCATTTGGAACCAAACGCGTAGCTTGAGGTTTCAAATGATTAATTTAGAGACTATCAATTCTGCCTAACATTCATCTAATTTCCCAACACAGTACGTTTATCTCCTAATTGTCTGGTGGACTTTGACAACAGCAGCAGCAGCCCACATATTGAACTCAGGTGGTCATTAGTATACCATGATCAGCCAGGCAATATAATAACCCAGTCAAAACTGCTTAATTATGGAAAAGCTAACAATAGCACATTTGGTACAGGTGTCCCCTAATAATTCAAAGCCACATTGACGGATGATATTCAGAATATGAAATAACATCCCCAGTCTGTGGTAGAAACATTCACAGGCAGCAGGTGTTGTATAAATAACTTTAGAACTTACAGATAAATGTTCTTGACTGCATGATAAGCACCTCAAGTAATAACAATAATGATTCATTTATATAGCGCCTAGAATCCATCTGACTAGTTGCTCACTGGACGCTGTAATCACAATCTGATTATTATTACCCTGGTTAACCCAAGCTGCCTGTGAGGCACTAGAAGGTTAATAGTCCATGACTTATCTCACCGGGTACCCATTTTCTGCTGGGTGAACAGAGGCAATTTTTAACAAACTCACTTGCCATTTGAGACCACATGTATCACATGTGCTTCATTGTGTGGCAGGACTGAAGTCCTAGAAACTCTCAGGAGTCAAGCTGCCAAACAAGGTCACCCATCCATGGACTCTCCACGCTCGATGTTCCTTAACTTCAACTGATTCGTGGCCTCAGCTCTATGCACAGGACCACACACCACCACAAGTATACATATATGATAGCATTTACAATGCATATGATGCAGAAATGAAATCAGAAACACTGTTTGCATGGCAAATAAGCTGTGATAAAATTCCAGTCAATGTTAACTGTCACAAAGTTACGCTATTGAAATATATAACAAGAACCCATTTTGCTGTGCTTCCAAAATGGTGTATAAATAATATATGCATGGTATGTTTTAAACCTTTGGATATTTCAAGTGGCACTGAATATTAAGCCATCTCTTTTACTGATACTGTGCACAAGTCAACATTTACCACAGTCAGAAACACTCAAAAAGTCTTCAATATATACATACAAATGTCCAAATGTATTGTGTGTCTATAGGCTAAAACTAAAAGGCAGTAAGGAGAAATAGTAGGAAGGACACTCAGACACCAGGTCATATTCAAGGAAATGCATTGTCTGTATGCTGCAGAATTCAAAGCATGAATTTAATGAATAACTGTAGACTAATGTTTAGCCTCTGAATAAAGTCATTCTGTTACAAGTTGATCATAATGCAAAGCATAAGAGTTCAGAGAATCTCTTTATTTTCAATCTGAAACTGAAGAAATCTGGAGTTGCCAAATAAAAGTAGACTTGGTTTTTTTAAATACATATTTTGGTTCAGGGCTTGAATGAAAAGAAAGAATTGTCCAAAACAATTGAAAATCTTTAGATTTATCCTGGAAATATGCAATTTTTGGGCATACTGAAACAGATATTACTTAACTCAAATGAACATATTTACATGGCTATTTACTAAAATTCTTTCAAACATTCTAAAATTATAAACATATTTGTATTTTCTAAAAAACTGGAGTTTTTTACAGACAAATCGGAAAGTGGATGTTGTATTTGAAAATCGGAGTAACTCCTCCAAAATCAGAGTGGTTGGCATCTCTGCAGTATATGTATGTACTTTCAACAACTACAGCCAATAATCTACAGCATGAGTCTAGTAGCATCAAGCTATACAGTCAATAATCCATATGAAATCATCAAAATTAAGCAAGGGGTCCAGTCATAACCATACAGTAAACACGCAAACAATGAACAACATCCCACGATTCAAACACCACAGGTAAAAGACCTTGTATACATCATAGTGTTCTACATTTCCAACACTGCATGGATCAGATACAAAAAGTTCAGACAATGATCAGGATGAACCCTTAACACAAATTCAACTAGTTCACAACTTCACAGAAATGATTTTGGCACAGGCTGATTGCACAATCCCAAAAACATTATGCTGGCCATCATGTTGATAGTAGATGAATTAAACAAACCCAGCAATATCCAAGGTCACTACTTACTAAATCATGAAAGAAAGGTCTTGGTGATGACGCCATTTCTCATACCATCAATCATCATTCCACCACCCCTCCATTAAACAGCATTGTCTTTCAAAATAAAAACAACTAGATTAACCTGTAAGTAAACTGGAAAAGCATATGGTTCTAGACAGGAATATTACAAACACAGTTAGTATCTTCTGTGCATATTACAGGTGTATTTAAGTGACTATAGCACTGTAAAAGGGTATAGCAAACAAGTTTTGTGTGTATGCTTTTTATAAACATCCACCACTATAAATTTTCTAAGTGCTGAGGGCATGTATATAGACGGACATAATTATTTGAGTAGCATGTACAGCAAATGCCAGAGAGATCTGTATGCACATTTTAGGATGGTCAACATGCACATTTTTGTGAAAGTATTGTAATAGAAAACAATCTGCGCTAATTCCGTTTTTAGAGAAATGTTCCTAATGTTGTCACTTCCTTCAGTCTTTCACATGGATTGGCTGATTCTTACTATGAGTATATAAAGAAGACATATTTCAACATTTTCCTTGTTCTGGATAATCCTGTTACAATGATATCGTATAATTGAGTCAGTAATGTCACAAATGAACATAAGCTGTAAAAACTGGATTAAGGATTAAGGATATAATTCTATTTACAGCACATGTTGTGTCCTGACAAGACTATTAATTAGCTCCCCCAAAAAAGACAAATAACTTGAATAAGGCCACTATATATTCTGAGTTTTTGTGCTAACCATTTCAGGTAAACCTTTTTGCTAGCAATAAAAAAGACATTGTCCCTAATCCATCAAAAGAGAAAATGGTTTGGAAAACATGAAAGTGGCTTTTGGCACGGTTGATTCAATCCCTTGAAGCAAAGAGAACCTTATCAAAAACCTCATACAATACAATGCATTTTTCACAATCCATTTTTGCTTTTCAGACTGTACTGTGCCTGAACAGGAAGTGTGCTATTTAGACTTTTTGGGAGAAACTAACACCCTTAAAGTGCAAATTAGTGAATGTCATACTTTTGCAAACATGACCTGACTTTGCACACCTGTCCCATTCTATATACTCGAGATACTGAGGAATTAGACAATAAACCAGCCCCAGGCATGAGAAAGCATGAATGCATCGTTAAAAATATGTTGGATGATATTGTGATAGAAAACTGTGGGAGGGAATACTGAATAACATGGATTATGGTAAAGAATGAGGAAGGAATAGATATGGTTACCAATGCCCAGAGGGCAAGACATTACTGAACTGATGTACCGAGTGAATGAGGCTTTGGTGGGAAGCTGCAGGACAGTTTCCTGTAGCCGAATCACTCAGCAGTAAACCATTACATTTCTCTCAATGTCTTTGTGTGAAGAATACTACAAATGGCCAAAGAATTCTAAAGCAAGATCTGACCAGAGCATTTATTTGCACCCTTGGATCTTCTTCCGAGAAAGTGTATCTCTAAACATAACATATGCTGCTTTTGAACAACTTTCTAATGGGATAGTGTATCTGTATCTTTGGCCATTTGGGCCATGCCAATTTACATTTGTACTTTATTGAGTGTAATCCCAGACATAACATATGTTGCATGAATCATATTCACAAATAAGGATGAGTAAATTCTGTCGAGCAAACCTGCTGCTGATAGATATTTGACACTGTCAACTTTCCACAGTTGTTAACTCTTGTCGGCTTGGCCATTCCGACCACCCTTGTAAGGCTACTCCTAACAGTCATGTTGTGCTATTCGAATGAATGGTGTACTTTAACAGTGTTCACTGAATAGCGTCTGATCCTCTGACAAATCTGGCACATTCGCCAACGTCCGACAGAAATCTACAACCCGCTGGGCCCAGTGTCTGACTGTATATTTCACAATGACTTTGACTGAAGTTGTTATATCCATATATGTAACATGTGACACTTGTTTGCTGTTCATAAATCTTATGTTTGTAAATAATTTCATTGGCAATTATAAGAAATGTTAAATCTAAAATGTTTGTTTAAGTATATGCTATGGGTCCTTTGAATTTTCAATGGGTCAGACAGACATCTGAAACTTACTGGACTTGGGTCCTGTTACTTTGAAACACCATTCGTGAACACTACATTAAACTTTTTGTTGCGTTCAAAAGGTTATTAGTTAGCTAGATTGTCATTTCTTTACCGTGTTTAGAAACTGTTTCCTTGTGTCTGTTACTAATATTTGCATGATATAATCTGTTCCATTATTTGCAACATGTCTGTCATTTATGTGTGATATTTTAAAATGCGCCTGTATAAGATAACAAAGTAAGCTGACTGTACAATCCATACATGGCCAACAAAGCATTGCATAGTGTGAGAAAATCAACATGATTTTAAAAAGAGGTACTGGACCTGGAAGTCCAGGTGTCTTGGGGGTAGGTGCTTTCTTTAACCACATTCGCAATCCCATCATCAGATCGTCAGAATTCGGAACATAAGACTGATGTGTTTTTCATCTCTTTATATACTAGTACTTGCATCACGATATCTCATTTCCTAAGCACTTAATACTTCCGTGACTAAACGGATTACTGTGTACTAGTATATCGCACAGATAGGGATTTCCTGTGAGTAAGCAATAAATGCCGCCTGACAGGTTAAGCCACTCTGTTTGTTTTCACTGCTATTAGTGGCGGCAAAAGAGACAGCTGGCAGTTCCGGCAATTACTGATTGCGTGAATAATTGACCGCGCGATGTAGACTAAACTGTCAATTCCGCGAAAATTGCACCACGCGAAAATAAGTACGTTTACAGTACCTTTAAAAATCATGTCCTGTTTTGGACTGAGTTCTCGTTTAATCTTTTTATCACAGTACATGAGTGTATATCCTCACGTTACCATGTTTCGATGTTCTCCATTATTCGATGAATTATTATTATCGTGCGATTTTACAAGAACATGTGCGAGGTCAGAGGACACAGGCGCTGTCAACAACAACACAAATATGTGGGATACTAGACGATCTGTACCCTCATAGATTTGAACCCAACAAAAATGGTTGACTTATGCTGAAGTGGTCGTTGTCGGCACGGGTACTACAGATATGTACCCCAGGTACCTTGGCCATAATGAGAATACAGAAACGTACCCTAGGACGATTCCATTCCCATTGTGTCGTATTCTTGATCGGAACTGTCATACTGTTGTATAAACCACATTTGATATTTGATTGCGTTATGTAAGTAATGAGAATACACAGTAACGGATATTTCGCGATGCACATGAATACCACTCGGAATCAGTTGAACAGGAACAACTACATATGCGCTTTCGGTTTTTGATTGCGGAATATGGACTCGTCCGCCTTTTAGGGTAACGGGTACGTTTCTGTATTTTTACTTTGTTTAGGGTACATATTTGTAAACAGAAAGGTACCTGGGGTACATATCTGTAGTACCTGTGTCAACAATGACCCCTTCAGCCTAACTTATACCTAAAATTATGAGTCTGCCCAAAGAGTTGGACCGCCTCCGTGGTGTAGTGGTTAGAGCGTCCGCCCGGAGAGCGGAAGGTCACGGGTTCGATCCCCCGACCTCATCATACCAAAAGACGTTAAAATATGGTACTTGTTGGTCCCTGCCTGACGCTCGGCATTTGTGGGTACAACAAGGACTGGTCGGCTCGGAGTCAGTATAATGTGTCTGAGTGGGGTATTCATGCTTCACTGCGGCATGGTATCTCAGTGGGCTAGCACTATAAAACCAGCTTAAGTCTGGGCTAGTACAAGCAGCCGCACATACACACACATGCACGTCGTCATATGAGCAAAATATTCCCAAGCACCAGGTTAAACCCAATTTCACCTCACCTCACCCAAAGAGTTTGGGAAGGAATCTCCATTGGTGGAAATTGTCCTCTTCCCATTACGTGCACGATGAAATGCCACTTGATGTATTTTGCTCCTCTATCTTTTCTGCATGTTTAGTTTATATTTTCCAAGTTATGTAACCGGTAGATTTTATATGGATAACATATGGTCTCTGGACAACAGTTTTGCAGGAACAGGAAGTTTCACTCTCAAGGCAGAGAGAAGTAACTGTCACAATAAGCGATTTTAGAAAAATATACAGTTATGAAATTGTGTTCGGTAATAGCTGCTTGTTCGGTAATACCTTACACAACATGATCTGCGCTAGCCGAGAGCCGCGATGCGGTCCTATACAGTCAAGACTAGACCTATTTGGGCCATGCCAATTTACATTTGTACTTTATTCAGAAAGTGTAATCCCAGACATAACATATGTTGCATGAATCATATTCACAAATAAGGATGAGTAAATTCTGTCGAGCAAACCTGCTGCTGATAGATATTTGACACTGTCAACTTTCCATAGTTGTTAACTCTTGTCGACTTGGCCATTCCGACCACCCTTGTAAGGTTACTCCTAACAGTCATGTTGTGCTATTCGAATGAATGGTGTACTTGAACAGTGTTCACGAATAGCGTCTGATCCTCTGACAAATCTGGCACATTCGCCAACGTCCGACAGAAATCTACAACCCGCTGGGCCCAGTGTCTGACTGTATATTTCACAATGACTTTGACTGAAGTTGTTATATCCATATATGTAACATGTGACACTTGTTTGCTGTTCATAAATCTTATGTTTGTAAATAATTTCATTGCCAATTATAAGAAATGTTAAATCTAAAATGTTTGTTTAAGTATATGCTATGGGTCCTTTGAATTTTCAATGGGTCAGACAGACATCTGAAACTTACTGGACTTGGGTCCTGTTACTTTGAAACACCATTCGTGAACACTACTTTAAACTGTTTGTTGTGTATAAAAGATTATTAGTTAGCTAGATTGTCATATCTTTACCGTGTTTAGAAACTGTTTCCTTGTGTCTGTTACTAATATTTGCATGATATAATCTGTTCCATTATTTGCAACATGTCTGTCATTTATGTGTGATATTTTAAAATGCGCCTGTATAAGATAACAAAGTAAGCTGACTGTACAATCCATACATGGCCAACAAAGCATTGCATAGTGTGAGAAAAATCAACATGATTTTAAAGAGGTACTGGACCTGGAAGTCCAGGTGTCTTGGGGTAGGTGCTTTCTTTAACCACATTCGCAATCCCATCATCAGATCGTCAGAATTCGAACATAAGACTGATGTGTTTTTCATCTCTTTATATACTAGTACTTGCATCACAATATCTCATTTCCTAAGCACTTAATACTTCCGTGACTAAACGGATTACTGTGTACTAGTATATCGCATAGATAGGGATTTCCTGTGAGTAAGCAATAAATGCCGCCGACAGGTTAAGCCACTCTGTTTGTTTTCACTGCTATTAGTGGCGGCAAAAGAGACAGCTGGCAGTTCCGGCAATTACTGATTAAGCGTGAATAATTGACCGCTACGATGTAGACTAAACTGTCAATTCCGCTTAAAATTGCACCACTGCTTGAAAATAAGTACGCTTACAGTACCTTTAAAAATCATGTCCTGTTTTGGACTGAATTCTCATTTAATCTTTTTATCACAGTACATGAGTGTATATCCTCACGTTACCATGGTTCGATGTTCTCCATTATTCAATGACTTATTATTATCGTGCTATTTTACAAGAACATGTGCGAGGTCAGAGGACACAAGGCGCTGTCAACAACAACACAATTATGTGGGATACTAGACGATCTGTACCCTCATAGATTTGAACCCAACAAAAATGGTTAACTTATGCTGAAGTGGTCGTTGTCGGCACGGGTACTACAGATATGTACCCCAGGTACCTTGGCCATAATGAGAATACAGAAATGTACCCTAGGACGATTCCATTCCCATTGTGTCGTATTCTTGATCGGAACTGTCATACTGTTGTATTAGACACATTTGATATTTGATTGCGTTATGTAAGTAATGAGAATACACAGTAACGGATATTTCGCGATGCACATGAATACCACTCGGAATCAGTTGAACAGGAACAACTACATATGCGCTTTCGGTTTTTGATTGCGGAATATGGACTCGTCCGCCTTTTAGGGTAACGGGTACGTTTCTGTAGTTTTACTTTGTTTAGGGTACATATTTGTAAACAGAAAGGTACCTGGGTACATATCTGTAGTACCTGTGTCAACAATGACCCCTTCAGCCTAACTTATACCTAAAATTATGAGTCTGCCCAAAGAGTTGGACCGCCCGTGGTGTAGTGGTTAGAGCGTCCGCCGAGAGCCGGAAGGTCACGAAGTTCGATCCCCGACCTCGTCATACCAAAAGACGTTAAAATATGGTACTTGTTGGTCCCTGCCTGACTTCGGCATTTGTGGGTACAACAAGGACTGGTCGGCTTCGAGTCAGTATAATGTGTCTGAGTTGGGTATTCATGCTTCACTGCGGCATGGTATCTCAGTGGGCTAGCACTATAAAACCAGCTTAAGTCTGGGCTAGTACAAGCAGTCGCACATACACATACACACGCATGCACGTCGTCATCTGAGCGAAATATTCCCAAGCACCAGGTTAAACCCAATTTCATCTCACCTCACCCAAAGAGTTTGGGAAGGAATCTCCATTGGTGGAAATTGTCCTCTTCCCATTACGTGCACGATGAAATGCCACTTGATGTATTTTGCTCCTCTATCTTTTCTGCATGTTTAGTTTATATTTTCCAAGTTATGTAACCGGTAGATTTTATATGGATAACATATGGTCTCTGGACAACAGTTTTGCAGGAACAGGAAGTTTCACTCTCAAGGCAGAGAGAAGTAACTGTCACAATATGCGATTTTAGAAAAATATACAGTTATGAAATTGTGTTCGGTAATAGCTGCTTGTTCGGTTATACCTTACACAACATGATCTGCGCTAGCCGAGAGCAGCGATGCGGTCCTATACAGTCAAGACTAGACCCTAGGGCCGCGATGTATGGGACCGCATCGCGGCTCTCGGCTATATCTGCGCTATTTCCAATCACTACACACTGAACCCGTGATACAAACAAATACCGTAATACGTACATCCGGATGAACTGGTCTGAATGCACACTTGCAAGATTTTACTGTATTTTCTTACGTTACCGAACACGATTATCTTATTTTCGACATTAAGACGAATGCACTAACGCGCGTAGTGCAACCTGTCGCACGGTGGTCAACTGGAGTGGAATGTGATCGTAACCCGCTCAGAGAACGCCAAAGACGTGAAAACTTGCATGGAAAATGTCGTTACCCAGATTATTACATATAAAATCAAACTTACCTAATTCATCTTTGCAAATGTCAAAATGAAACGATGAACTGGAAATGTTGTTTTGTTGTGAAAATTACTTCAGCGACCAAACTTCGGTTCTGTGTTTACATCTGCCATGAAAGGGTAGAATGATACTAGCGAGACAACTTATTACGTTTGGCAATACTACACCGACCTTCTGTTGATTCAACGAAAAGTAAGTTGATAAATAAATCCTTATTAGGAATTAGTTTCCGTAATGATTTTCCTTAGTCGCTGTGAGCTTTGACAAAATATCACGAAACGTGGAGTACATATAAATCAATTATATCATAGTTACATCGGTGTGGGAAAACATGTCCTGGTCTTACCGCTTCAGGAACAAGCGTATTGATCAGATCCATTGCACACAAAAACATGGCACGTCATATTTTATCTTAAAAATAGTCTAAAATTTAAATCAGCTTTGACACCTGCTGGGACATTTACCTGAATACTAAAATAACATTATTCAATTCGTCTTTTTCCGGAAATATGTTAATCATTGTGACTTGACTAAATGGCATGAATCAGGTCAGTGAGGGTTCATGGCGGACTGCAAATCGATGTGGATGAGTTGTTATTTTCTAATATGGGACATCAACATTATTTTGCGGCCTGTCACCAGTATGATGTACTTTCCTCTGTTCTCACAATTATACATCCATGTTACCGCGGCCTGTCATCAGTGTTATGCATGCATGTTACGGCGGCCTGTCATCAGTGTCATGCATGCATGTTACGGCGGCCTGTCACCAGTATTATGCATGCATGTTACGGCGACCTATCACCAGTATTAAGCATCTATGTTACGGCAGTCTGTCACCAGTGTCATCCATGCATGTTACTGTGAACTTTCACCAGTATTTATAACTCTATGTTACAACAGCCTGTCACCAGTATAATGCATCTCTGTTACAGCGGCCTGTCACCAGTATTATGCATGCATGTTACGGCGGCCTGTCATCAGTATTATGCATCTCTGTTACAGCGGCCTGTCACCAGTATTATGCATGCATGTTACGGCGGCCTGTCATCAGTATTATGCATCTCTGTTACAGCGGCCTGTCACCATTATTATGCATGCATGTATACGGCGGCCTGTCATCAGTATTATGCATCTCTGTTACAGCGGCCTGTCACCAGTATTATGCATGCATGTATACGGCGGCCTGTCACCAGTATTATGCATCTCTGTTACAGCGGCCTGTCACCAGTATTATGCATGCATGTTACGGCGGCCTTTCACCAGTGTTATGCATCTATGATAGGGCGGTTTGTCACCAGTGTTATGCATCTATGATAGGGCGGTTTGTCACCAGTGCCATGCATCTATGATAGGGCGGTTTGTCACCAGTGTCATGCATCTATGATAGGGCGGTTTTGTCACCAGTGTCATGCATCTATGATAGGGCGTTTTGTCACCAGTGTCATGCATCTATGATAGGGCGTTTTGTCACCAGTGTCATGCATCTATGATAGGGCGGTTTGTCACCAGTGTCATGCATCTATGATAGGGCGGTTTGTCACCAGTGTCATGCATCTATAACCTGTCACATGTATTAGTAAGGTCAGCCTGAGTATTGTCCATTTATAACATGGCGGCCTGTGAATCCCTGGCCCCTGCATTCAAAGAGATTAGATATTAAAAAATGAAATATTTGATTACTGTATGGTACAACAAGTAAAGAAACATTCATGTTGCACATTACCGAATATTCTTCAGTGGATGTACTTTTATCGCAGAAATTACGAATGAGTGCCGTCTGAGGTCAGTTGTGCATTGTAAATAGTAGCGCGGACAACAGTATTGTGATGTGTAACCACATGCGGTTCACAAGCCGGAACGCTGTTAAAACATGTTAATGCAACATGTTCTACAAACTTGTATTTGAATCTTTGAACCAAATGGTCGGTTAGGAACAAACTTTGAGACCAATAGGTTCAAGTTCACGAAGCCATATACCATTCATTCAGGATATATTTCCTATTCCATTTATCTTATAGATATCTACTCCAGAAAAAAGTGTTCCTTTAAAGGTTGCGCCAACTTGCGGCTCGCTGCATCTAAACAAACATCACGCGTTGTTACATATTTTCTAGACACGGATGTAAACTTGTTTGTGAAAAAATATGAACTGATTTTACATAATGAAAAAACAACATAAGGTGAAGCTATACTAGAAACACTCCTATTCAGAAGACCCTTTCACTCATGGGCAACGTATGTGTCACTGCGTTGGTCGCTCGTGAGGTTCCCATCCTCCACGCGTTGAACAACGGTGTTTACCCCGAGACTAGGCTAACGCTTAGTCTCTGAATATATGTAATAATTTCAATTGAAAAGGCGCCTCAGCGAGATGGGAGATTCCTCAGGAAATGTAGACTTGCTTCATTTAAAGATAAGATAAGATAAGATAAGATAAGATAAGATAAGATAAGATAAGATAAGATAAGATAAGATAAGATAAGATAAGATAAGATAAGATAAGATAAGATAAGATAAGATAATTCTTTATTGTCCCAAGGGAAATTTGTTTTGCATCATACGTTCTCCAGTTTTTAATTCATAGCCATACATAACATTGCAATTGGTAATCATGAAATAATCATGATATAAATACATCAATTTAGTACACAAACATAGATATTGAATAAAATTTTGACAATTAAAAGACAAGTCATTCACAGAATTTGTTGTTAATACATCTAATACTAGCTGGAACAAATGAGTGGCAAACCCTGTTTGTTCTAAAAGTCGACATACACAGCCTGCGTCCAGAAGGTAATGATGAATATTCAGAAAAGAGTATGTGAGTAGGATCACTTAAAATTTTGTTTGCCTTTTTTGAAATTTACTGCTCATAAAAACTGCCGATACTTTCGATAGGAAGCCCAATAATTTTAGACGCAGTGTTTACGATTTTTTAAAGTTTGTTTTTATTCTGAACAGACAGGTTCCCGAACCAACTCAGGAACCTGCCTGTTCAGAATAAAAACAAACTTTGAAAAATCGCAAACACTGCGTCTAAAATACTAGTTAGCGTTACTGGAAGTGCTATGCAACGGGGAAATAATGTGGTTCGGGGATTGTGAGATCCCGACTACACAACGGTGTGCACCCCGATACTTGAATTGACTAACGCTCAGTCTCTGAAGATTTTGATAGAAACAAATAATTTCATTTAAATTGAAAAGGAACCTCAGTGAGATGACCGGGATTCACAGAAGGAACCTGGGTAAAATCTAGACTTTCACGGCTGAGCTGAAGGTGAAATAATGTGGTCCTGGGAATGTGAGTGAGTGAGTTAGTTTTACGCCGCACTCAGCAATAGCCTATTCCAGCTGTATGACGGCGGTCCCCGGGACTGTGAGACTGCTATTCCTTCAATAATTGCTCTCAACTGACATTCTGTCTTCCTTAGGATAATTGTGTGATGTACGATGGGGGTTATAAATGTTTTATTGTTGATGATTCGAATGCCCTAACAATCATAATACTCAACAGGTGTGTCCTGGATGTGTTATAGTGTCGGTTTCATTTTCAAAGGAATGGAACGATCTCCCAGTCAATCTCAGACAGTCTTCATCTCTTGCCTCCTTCCAAACTGAGCTAAAGACCTACATATTTAATAGTGCCTTTCTAGAATGACTCTTAATACCCACATATATGTGCGCTTAGAGCATGCATTGAGCATGGATTAATGCGCTATATAAATTCACTATTATTATTATTATTATTATTATTATTATTATCGGTATTGGGTTAAAACTGATTATATCACTTATTTACTGTTATGAATTTCCACGAACTGGATCATTGAGGTTATACAAGGAATGTACCAGCCAGTTAAATGGGTTACTGTTGTTATTTGTTTGTTTGTTGTTTACATCACACTCAGCAATATTCCAGCTATATGGCGGCGGGCTGTAAATAATCGAGTCTGGACCAGACAATCCAGTGATCAACAGCATGAGCATCGATCTACACAACTGGGATAGGATGATATGTGTCAACCAAGTCAGCGAGCCTGACCACCCGATCCCGTCAGTCGCCTCTTTATTGTTGTTAATATATCAGTATTGTTGTTAATATATCAGTATTGTTGTTAATATATCAGTGTTGTTCTAGCAAATAAAGACAACTGTAAAAGACATTAATATACGATATACAACGACGTTTTCAAAGCCACAAAATTATTCTACACTGACATCGCATCAAAACCAGATGTAGAAATTGGTGAGGGGCCTGTAATAAAAGCATAAATTGTCGAACGAATGTACTTTATTTGTTATCACCTTAAATGACCTTTATCGGCATGAATCGAAACGAAAATGTCCGGAATCTATGAACAATTGACCATATGGACAACTGTTTCTACCTGACTGTTCCCTTAGCAAAGAAAGCGCATCTAACTTCACAACTGTTTCAATTGGGCTTGTCACAATGGGTCGACTGGACCTTGTCGAATGGTAAGGCGAACAGCCAAACAGTAGTTAAGTGCATGGTCAGTTATATAGCTCCTTAGGTCGAGATTCGCATGTCATCGCTTTCTTGTACATCATTATTCTATTCTCACTGATGTATTTGCCAAATTCAACTGAAAACCTGTAGCGTACCATTGACAATGGTACTGGATCGGGTCTGAACGATAGCTGAACTCGTCTACAACCCGTTGAGTGGGAGTGTCCCCCGTTCTAAACGCGTATAGGGGTGAACTCCTGGGTAGTCGTGCAGAACAGTGGCGGATTTGGGGTTTTGAAAAATACTGCAAATAATACCCAAATCACGAAGTGACCTCTTGAGAATGCAGTCAACATGTACGCCTGAAAATATCTTGGTGTCTGCAAAAAATATTTTAGACTATTACAGCAATGCATTGATAAAACTTTGTTTAAAGTTGAATTTCCTTTGAATAATTTGCAAATGACCTTGATCTTTGTTGTTGTTGTTTTATGCCGCACTCAGCAATATTCCAGCTATATATGGCAGTCTTCAGCAACCCATGCTTGTCGTTAGACGCTCGGGATCGGGTGGTCAGGCTCGCTGACTTGGTTGACACAATCATGTTATCTATATCACAATTGCGTATAGATCGATGCTCATGCCGTTAATCACTGGCTTGTCTGGTCCAGACTCGATTACTGACAGACAGCCGCCATACAGCGGGAATATTGCTGTGTGCGGCGTAAAACAACACCACCATTGAACCTACGACATGGTTGGGTTCCTAAACTAAATTCGCTGACTTTGAGTGCGCGCGCACACACACACACACACACACACACACACACACACACACACACACACACACACCGCGTTTGTGCGGATCTATCGCCATCCATTTGTGTATAGATCGTTTAGTTAAGAGTCAAATCGGGTTTCAATCGACTTGCAGAAATAACAATAAAGAATTGGTAGGTGTCATGAGTGGTGCTCGATAGGCCAGTCATCCATGATTATGTTTACATCACGTTTTAATCGGTTGCATGCGATGGTAGCGTAGCGATCGGCAAAGCAGGCGGGTGGGGTGCACCGAAGTGTCAGCCTTGTCATGATGTATTGTACTGTGAAGCTTTTTCGAGTCGGGGGTCATTTAACACGGCCAATGTCCCATTTGTATGTAAGTACAATCCCAGTATACCCCTATGAAAGCAAATCTTCTAATTTTACATCACGTAAACTACAAAAAACAACAACAAAACATATCTGAGCGTAAACGTTACGTAACTTAGACAGCATAAAAAGCTTCAAACAAATCCTTTGTCCGACATTACAACACACTTCAATGTGGAGTCATTTCATCAAATTGATGTCAACATTGGTGCACAGTCGGTTGTACCGTTAGTCTCATTACCTGTCCCGTTAAATCCCATGGATGTCTATAGTTTGGCATGAAATGCATGTGGACCCGGTTTTTTGTAAATATCTCTTCATCCAATGACCCAATCGATCTCAAACTGTGCAAGTGGATGTTTTGTCAGACAACCTAATCACATTGTAAATCACCGATTTTATGCATTTGTATAAAGAATCTGTCCATGTAACTGTCAACAAAATAAACAGCAGAACGCAGACTGCTTGCAGAGGGAGGGAGCCAATGACCTGTAACAGCGGCAGTGTTGGGTCATAAAGGTCAACGTTCGTCAATGTAGGTCAGCTATGCACGTGACAGGTATGAAGAGGTGTCACGGGTCGTGAATAGGGTAAGGTGGGTGCCAACTGTTAACCATCATACGGAGTTTGTTTCTCTGAGTTGTTCAACATTAACCACAAAACCCATTAGTGAGAATTATTCTGTAGGTTAAAATCTTTAAATTTGTAATGTTAATGTCATATTTTGTTTATGCAGTACCTAAGTGGAAATGCATTTAAAGAACACAGAAAGTATATTTACAATAAATCATTAATCGGACCACCTTTGCTTAGAACTCAACAACTGTTAAAGCCCCGTTCCCTCGGACACAAGCACACACAATCATGCACACTCATTGAAGAAAAGATAGAATGAAGACAAAAGTGTTATGTTTTGATATCGTTCACATTCCAAATTAAGCAATGCACTTCTAATAGCTTTAAGCATATACATGTAGATAGTTAATATTTATATTTTCATGATAATTTTATGTGAAATGAGTGTTTCATGTTACACTATAAGTCGTTGGAATTAGCCAGTGCTGTCATTGTTAAAAGAAGTTATATTTCATTGAGCATATCTGGCTGGATACTATTATTATCTGTAAATATAATAACAGAATTAAACTTCATCAAGTTCACTCCATTCTTCAACAGAGGAGTCATCAGTGTCCAGACGAATGACAACTGGATTAACTGTTTGCTCCTTCAAGCCATCTTTGAGCCAGTACTCTTTTCCACCTTCTTGACATGTTCAACACATGCATGCCAGCGTGCAATGTCAATGTCACATATAGCAGTGTTGACAATGTGCTTGACATCATTCAACTTGAATGATTGATTTTTCCGGGCCACTGTACTTTCAAGGTCTCCCCAGATAAGTTCGATTGGGTTGAGATCACAGTGGTACGGTGGTAATCTCAAGACCTTATGGCCGTGTTGGCGTAGCATGTTGTCAATGTTATATGTGGGTGGAGGTTTGTTAGGTTTAATCAAAGAGTACAACTGTGGTTTAGTGGCCTTAATTGAAAATTGTATATTGTTATTTGTTAGCCATTGCTGCATATCTGACTTCTTTGTATTGGAAGTTGGGCACCTATTGTTTGGATCTCGAACACTGTGATAGGGAGCATTGTCCATGACAACAAGACTTTTGTAAGGCAGAGCTGGCAACAATTGTTCCTCAACATACTGTGTGAAAACCGTTGAGTTCATTTCTGTATGATAGTCCCTACGATCTGTGCTATTTGACCGAAATAGCATATCACACCCAGGTAGGAATCCACGGTGGGAACCAGCATGAAGAACGATTAAACGTTCACCTTTGCCTGTTGGTATTTTCCTACCATCACTGGGGTCAGTGGGTAGCCACTGTCTGGGAGCAGTATGGTTTGCATTGACCCAGGTCTCATCCAGATATATAGGTTCGAACCCATCCTCTCTTGCCGGCTTAATTTCTCTCAAATAGTTACACCTTATTTTCACAATATCAGATCTCTCACACATTACAAGTTTCTGGTTTGCTACCTTCTTGTACTTGTATCCAAATTTGAGCAGTAGTTTGCTTAGCATAAACCTAGAAACATGAATGTTGTGATCCTCTGCAAGGATGTGTTTTAACTTTCTTGTGGGCAGGTGTTCATTTCTAGCAAATAGCCGGCGAATGACATCTCTGATGACCCTGATGTCAAAAGAATATAACTTTGGATGCCTACCTTTTTGTACAAGGTTTTGTTTATTGGTTGTTGGTTTATTTTTCACAATTTTTAGCACGATGTTCTTTTTCATGCCATGAGCAAAAGTTGTACGTTTCATGTAATCCGACACCTTATAAATCGGTTTGCTACGTTTGCTCTCTTTTTAAAAAAAAATCAACACATTTCTAATTAAACGTTTAGCATCATCTGAATAAGCTTTCATAATGACAGCTAGAAGTAGTCAATGTGAATGATCCAAACGGTCTATCACTGTGCAGTGCACAGGTAACTATCATGAACTGCACGTGCATTTACCTTTATGACCCAACACTGCCGCTGTTACAGGTCATTGGCTCCCTCCCTCTGCAAGCAGTCTGCGTTCTGCTGTGTATTTTGTTGACAGTTACATAGACAGATTCTTTAATACAAATGCATAAAATCGGTGATTTACAATGTGATTAGGTTGTCTGACAAAACATCCACTTGCACAGTTTGAGATCGATTGGATCATTGGATGAAGAGATATTTACAAAAACCCGGGTCCACATGCATTTCATGCCAAACTATAGTGGTTAAAGCGTTCGCTCGTCACCCCGAAGACCCGGGTTCCATTCCCCACGTGGGTACAATGTGTGAAGCCCATTTCTGGTGTGCCCCGCCGTGATATTGCTGGAATATTACTAAAAGCGGCGTTAAGCCATACTCGCTCACTCACTCTCAGAAGTATCACCAATACATGGACAGAATGAGGATTTTAGTGCTCTTCGTTTGGTTTGGTTAAGATAATAAGCACTGAAGGATTATCTCCCATCGATTGGGTCTCGACTCAATGGTGTTGGTGGGAATATATTGTTCATGAAGTATATGTCTTTAGGCAACACGCACACACGCACGCACGACCTGCTCGTCAAACGACTCAATAAAATAATAATTCTAACAGACTCACTGAGCAATAAAATACAAAACCACCAAAAACCAACGTAACCTAAAAAACGAAATACTAAAAAGCACTCAGGTTCTACACGACTCAGGCAAAAAGGTAGTCCGCATTTCCCTGCATATGTAGGTGTGACTGGCAACGACAAGCAGCAAAGCGGCCCTTCAACTCCCAAAAGTTAACTTAAACATATCATTATCTAAAATAGAAATAAAAACCAAAAAGTGTTCCAATCATGACATAGTAAGTACCCAAATCCCAATTTAAACTGAGACACTTGCTACAAAAACCATGACAAACTAAACAACTATCATAAATTAAATTCCCACCTGCATGGAAAACATACAAACCAAGAAACACACATACCAAACGGGCAAATGTACACACTTCAAACAACACAGAATAATAAATCACATGTAGTTCATTGGACACCACTATATATAACACACACCTAACACTACAATCACTCCTAAACCCATTAAATAACATCGAAACCTTCAAAACCTTGGGTACATGTATAATCAAGATCTTCTAGGTCGCATATAATCCCACTAATTCCAATATACGTCCCTACATCCCCCCCAAAAAACAAAACAACAACACATAACATATTCATATAAAATATTGTATGCAACACTAACGCCACCTCCAGGTTGCCATGTGTTTCTGTCATAATCACTCCTCTTTCCATCAAACACTAAATGGCCTGGCGGGCCCGTGTGCGAAATACGCAAATACAAATCATTAGCATCATCAACCACACACGCACCCTCGCACGCACGCACGTACATGTACATACAAATGTATGTATTGATGAAATAATGTATGTATCCATGTATCGTTACACAAGGTGAAACTCCGTTTCGAAAATCTGCTACTTTCAGTAACTTGCAAAACTAGAAAACATATACAATGTATTTGTTGTCACAAACACGGAAGTGGTGGTGACGATGTATTTTATGGAGAAGCATGTACAGTGTGCATGACACCCTCTAGAATTTATGTACAAAGTAAGTTGACCCCCCACCCCCCTCGCATGTTATGTACAAAATCGATGACATCCCACCCTCCAATAATTTTTAATATTTAAATGTACAAAATTGCCCTGACGTCAATGCATGACTCACAATGCTATGACATCGCAGTGCCATGTTCAGAGATGTACATTTTTGATTGAAAACTAATGAAGACTATGGTGACGTTTTAGCCTGCACCCGATTTTTTATGATAAATAGAATCTCACCCTCGTGTCGACGCTAGAATGGCGCTGTGACGCTACTGCAAAACTTGAAATAACCTATATTCAAACCCGCCGCTATTCCTACTCGTCAGCAAGGTGCGTTCAATATTAACCAATCAGTGCCCTTCGTATATTATTCTCGGAGATGCGGAGGAAAATAAAATGGCCGACAATAACATGTCTGCCGATGGCTACATAGGAACAACGGGTGTTTCTGGGGATGATAGTGGAACTTTGGATGTTGGGGAGGATTTCGATCCAACGTCTGCAGATGTGGAATGCGTCGAAGAACAGGTCGACCAACTGACCGCCCCAGATGAGAATCTGTAAGTGTCGCAGTGAGCTTCCGCGGAAAAGATTTGCAAACTTCAGTCGACATTATTTTAAAAATTATCCGGGTAGTTGAGGCAAAGATAATAATTATCAGAAAATTCAGTTCCTGATATGGACATTGAATTTTTGTGTTATATGACTTCTGATTTAATTAGCACACAGTGTCGCTGTGATGCGCCTATGTTGGTGGTCACTGACACTGCACAGCTCTTTAAATGAGTTGCAGGAGGTGAAATAAACGATAGAAGTATCATCTGTATATTCTCATGCGAGGTAGTTTAGCGTTCGACTGCCATGACAAGTCACTGTATATTCGTAAGGAAATAACCTTTCTGTGCTTATTTGTGACATCTAGCTCATTACGGTCAGGGGCCGAAAACCCCTCAACTTGGTCATTCCTTTTCATAGATTTTATTGAAGAAACATCAAACATACCTGATCATACGCCGTGAATGTAGTAGAAGAAAGTACCAGTTACTTGCCGATTATTTTGCTTTGGTTCAAGAAGACTACACACATTAGACACTGAAGTAGAAGAAATTAATCATATCAAGACCAAATTTGCAAGTGTATTATATCTGTGATATCCCTTTCACCTGTTTACAGTTATAAATAAACATGATTAATACATTTTAATGAAATAGTTTGAGCTGTCATTATATTCATTATGGTTGTCAAAGTCACCTTGCTTGTATTGATGAGCTATCAGTCTTAAGATAGATCTACGTTTCAAACGGTATTTTGCATGCATCATTCATCATGTTTATGTCCACTGATCATGATCATTGATGATGTTGGCAATTTATCAATATGATCAACTGTATATTGACAAAATCTTACTGAATTTGCTCTAATTACTCTCAGAGTCAGAGTCTGTGATTTATACTACTCGTCCAAACCAGAGTCTGATCAAATTCTGTTTACTCAAGTGATCTTTGTTTGTAGTAGTCAGTTTGATGGCACATAAAACTAAAAACAATGACTTGTAGAGGCTTGTTAGCTAGCTAGTAGACTCAAAATGTATCGACAAACTGTTTAGGACTTCGAGTTGCTTGAAGTTTAATTTTCATTACATTTATATTATAAATATATACAGCTTAGGTAATATTTATTGATGTTTCTGAGTTTTATCAAAATGTTAAATGTGCATTACGAGTTTGCTTTTGCATAATCAGCTGATCATTTCTTAAACAATATTAAGTAATAAATGTTAATTTATGGACATATGATTCCATGTTGAAATATATTCCTGAAAGATGTCAATATTGTCATGCATCATGTAAAATATCCCTGCTTTAATATTTCATTGAGTTCGATATTATGCTACTTTGTGTGTGTATCAAGTCTAAATCCCTACCTGTTTCTGCAGATGTAGATGCAAAAGTACGCACTCTCCACTGCTATTATCATGATAATAATAATAAGGATAATTAGTTTTTTGAGGTATGATTCTTTTCTGAACTCTATAATTGGTTATGGTGTGACGTTTTGTGTTCACTCAGTTGTACCTGAGTTTGACTTAGTGGTGTGTGGACTTCTGAACATGAATCCCTGTTGGGATTGATCTTACAAGAAGGTGATGTAAGGCATCTTCTTTCACTTGCTGTATATCATTCATATATTTGTAGATTGTCTGTTTGCAAAATGTTCAATACATGCAAACTGTAAAGTATGTTTTGTGGTCACATTGAGTCATCAGTTGTAGACATGGTGAAGGGACGGACAGTTTTATGAGGTCTATTGCTTATGTCTTTTCTCAACTTACTATTTTGGCTAAAATGCAAAAGTCTTACACCTAAGTAGGCTGTGCTTAAATTCTCCCTTTGCCAGATTTACAGTCACACACTTTTTTCTTACTCCAAAGTTGTTATTTTACTTTACTTATGTCCTATTGACAGTGTGCTATTATTTTTTAGCCTACTGTATGATGTGGCTGTTAATTGAAACAGGGATTTCAACTTCGTAGTTCTTACAGTTACAGTGCAATGTTTCAGAGCGAGTACTTGCTTTGTAATCAAGCAGCATGTCACTATAACTTTCTTGATAAAAGAATTTGAAGGATATTTCTTCATGTATAGTATGGTTTGGTTAATGTTTAACGCTGCACTCAGCAACATTCCAGCTATATGGCGGCGGTCTGTAAAAAAACGAGTCTGGACCAGACAATCCAGTGATCAACAGCATGAGCATCGATCTCTGCAGTTGGGATAGGATGACATGTATCAACCAAGTCAGCGTGCCTCTCCACTTAATTCCGTTAGTCATCTCTTATGTCAAGCATGGGTTACTGAAGACCAATTCTAGCCCAGATCTTCACAGGTTCATGTTTAGTGTGATAGTGTAGTGTTAATATGTTAATTAATTAGTACACCTGGATCGCTAGGCCTACTGATTCTTTGTTTCCATCAACACTATTTTCACCTTTTCCTTGGATGTATTGAAATGGGATATATTTTGTTTTTGTTATGGTTGGGAATATTGCTGTAACTGGTTATTTTTTGAGTGTTTTGTTAAATGGCAAAGGATCTTGGTAAAGTAGTTGCCATACGGTGTGGTTGGTGCTGTTCATCTCAACATGTTCAGGAACTTGAGCATAGTTAGAGAATGAATGAACAGATGTAAACAATACTGATTGCCAGTTTATTAACGATAATGTATCTGTAATTTTGTATTTATTCAATGGTGGTTCATATTGTTAGTATAATATTCCATTGATAACAAGGCAGGGACATGAGGGAAATATATCATATTGTATGTGGTATTTCAACTTCCTTATACAATGTGCAACAGCTGATGTATGCATGGTGTATGCAATGAATGATGTGTAATCTAATCATACATGTAGTGGTTTAATATGTGTACATTTCATCAGGATCATGTATCACGTCAGTGTGTCATTTCATGAATGAGAAAATCATTCTGACAAATGCTTATAACTTTCTCTCTTGTATGTCAGCAAGCAGCCATTTTCTATTGTACAGTATTCGATTCTGCCCATTATGTAGTGGTTTGAGGACTCAGCTAGTTACTCTAACATTGTCGATAGAGCCAAATAGTTGGTTCCTGTAAGTAGGGAAGTGGGAACTATGTATTTTCTCATGAGGGCTATCTGTGAAGTATCATGTTCAAGACAGCCAGAGGAAGGGTCTTGTTTGTTATCTTAGCTGGCTGCAGTGAATCTTCACAACCTTTAGTAAGATGGATCGAGGTGTCTGGGAGGGAGGGATTGTAGACATGGCAGCTTTATATTACATCGACCAACTGTTGTTACGGTCCATGGATAATGTTGAAATTAAATCTCTGTTCATACAACATGTACAATATATAAATATATATTCTCTGGTCTCATAGGTTGTACTTATCCTGTTTAGTCATTGCTTGTGATCAAACCATGGGGTTTGAAGTGTAAATTGTAATTCCTGCATATTTAACTCCACAATATTGTAAAATACTCCAAAATATTTTCATAAGAGTCTGACTCTTAGCTGCCACAATATTTTTTAGATAAAAGTGCTGTGAATTCAAATAACTCCTCCAAATACAATAAGCAGTTTAAGTGTTCTCACCGTAAACTGCAATTATTAATAGTTCTGTCATGTTATAGCAAGACATTACCACTAAGTAGTGGAATTATTTTATTGGCAGAATATTTTCATGACTCACGAATTTAGAAAATGACTCCCCAAAACTGTTTATTTATTTATCGCCACACTCAGCAATATCCAGCTATATAGTAGTGGTCTGTAACCAGACAGTCCCATACATGCTATGGATTTTCTGTATATATACCAGATACTTGCAAGATAGGTTACTTGCTACTCTTTCAATGACCCTTTAGCAGTCAAATATTGAAACAATTGTTGTAATTAGTGTTGTAATATTTCCACAACCTTTCCTTTTGAACCTGCTCTGAAATATTTATAGTCAAGAATTTTCCGTACCATTTGACAAAAATATGTGTACCATGATATGTATGGTATCATGACCTGTGTATCGTGATACATATCATGTTGGCCCTGCTCTATTGTTTCACCCATGTGCCTTAGTCAGGTTAAACTGCATTATTTTAACATTGGTTGTAATATACAATCCTGTACTCCTGTAGCCTTTGGACACAGGAAGATCCGTGTTAGAATTGGTCTTCTGCAACCCATGCTTGTTGTAAGAGGTGACTAACGGGATCAGGTTGTCAGGCTTGCTGACTTATCTGACACGCGTCATCGTATCCCAATGTGGCAATCGATGCTCATGCTGTTGATCACTGGATCATCTAGACCAGACTTGATTATTTACAGACTGCTGCCATATAGCTGGAATATTGCTGAGTGCAGTGTTAAACAACAAACCAATCAACTGTAGCCTTGGGTATCAAGTTTACGTGTGTAGCTTCATATCTCCATCTATATTGTCAGAAACTAAGTATAGTCTAAGGTGGTGAAATAGACTAATGGTTAAAGCATGCGCTTGTCGCGCTGAAGACCTGGGTTTCGATTCCCTACATGGGTACAATGTGTGAAACCCAATTTCGGTGTCCTTCGCCGTGATATTGCTGGAATATTGCTAAAAGTGGCTTAAAAGCATACTCACTCACTCTAAGGTGTATGAGATGTGCTTCTGAGACTCACTTCCAAGTAGTGTATGGTAATTGATTGATGTATCGTGAAATCTCCACCATCCAAATACATTTTGATGTGGTGTCATGTTATGTTATTGCAATCATCGGTCAAGGCAGTATTCTTTACCATCAAAATACATTTGATCTTGTGTCCGGTTGTGTTGGTATTTAAACTGAATGTGTTTTTTGGGAATTTGGGAAACCCTGTACGTGTTTAGCTTGTCAAAGGTTTATGGTTTGCAGACTAATTATTTGCATCAGGCTTTCATGTTTCATAATTGACTGTACAGCTGTGGGGTATCTGAAATTGCTCCCAGATTTAAGACCTGTTTGTTGTGGTAATCACATGATATGATGATACATCTGCCATTAATGTGGTAACAGTTTGGGTTGTGAATGATTGATGAACACACAGGAAAATAATCAATCATGTTGTGTGGAAAATCGTAACGTTTGTTTCATTACTGAAGCAAATATTTTGACCTATCACCTCAAAATGATACGTGCTAAAGGTGTACACGTACATGTATTAAATGGGAAGATTTGACAGAATCTTCGATCAGCTGTTTTCCTCAAACATTAAGTAGTATATTATGTATACTGAGAGAAACAATTAAAGGATCACAGGAAAATTCAAGCTTTCTGTTATATTTTCCAGTTTTCATCACCAGCTTTGAATAGCGCTGTGGTGATGAAAACTGGAAAATATTGAAGGAATGCATGATTTTTCCTGTGATCCTTTATTTGTTTCTCTCAGTATATATCTATTGTTTCCTTTTCTTGCAATGATAACAACACTGTAAGTGGGTTCTTTGGGTTCAAGATTATTGCAATGATAACAACACTGTAAGTGGGTTCTTTGGGTTCAAGATTAGACATGTTCACTATTTTAGTGAAACTTTCATCATTTAATGTTTCCCTGTGTTATCCCTGTTTCCCTGTGTTATCCCTTGGGTTTTCAGATGCTTTAGAAACATTATACTTTCTGGCTAATCGCATGTATTACCGATACAACTAATTTAGCTGTAGGGCAACTTATGTTGACAACAGGTCCTCATCCGATTATTTACAATGTTTCAGTGTTACAGCCCTTGTTATAGTGCGAGAAACTGAGATAAGCATAGGTGACAGCAAACATGATATGTCAGAAAACAGTCCAATGATCAAATGTTCTGGCATCAAAACCTCAAACATAAAATGAACCAAGGACCCACATTAGTTTCTTTGAACACAGCGAAGTGAATAAAGTTTAAAAATCAGGATTCTGCTAAATTATATTCATGACCTAGTGTTGAAAGGAACTAAATTTTGGAATTTCAGCGGTCTTTATCAATAATGAAAGGTGTGCCTATGTTGTGTATTCAAGTAGCCTTGTTACACAAAGGTCCTTCCCAAATAGCAAATACCTCTAGTGATTAATAGATTGCATGAATGGATCAAAGTTTAATGTGATCTATATAAATCTTTATTTACATCCTGCTTTGAAGTTTTGACCTTTCAGCAATGATTACTGGTAAACACAATAACACCTCTTCAAGTGACATGGCAGGAACTATAACATGATTAGACTTTTAAAAGTATTCTACAGTTGCTAAGCAACCTGAGCAAGTAAATCTGTACATATCACTGTGTGAATGAAATAACAGGTGACCAGTTTTTGCTGGTAGGATAACAGGTGCTTGCTATGAGCTGATGCAGTATTGTGTACTAGAGTACTGGCACCCATCCAAGACTCCACCGCCCACTCAGCTGACTTCCTGTTGTTCAGCCTCTATCTCCTCTCTGCCTTCCCAGATAACGCAGCCAGCACATTAAACCCCCCAGTGTTATCGGGTTACTGCTGAACCAACCAGAACTAGCAGGACTCCCATCTATAAACACAGATAATGATAATACCAATGGTGTATACAAAAATAAGAGAGAAAACATGCAGGATTGGTGCTATTTCTTACAGTAAAGTGCTAGTGTTAAGGGGATCATGGTTCCTTGTCTTTTTTTGAAAGTCAACCACAGAGTTTGGGTCACTGATGCACTAAATATATTGATAGCAGTGCTGTCAGACTTTAAAGTACCATGCTGGATGAACGTCGAGGTGATGCGTAATCCAGAAATATTGTACTTGTTTTTAATGGTGCCTCAGAGCACATGCAAAGATGTTGCTCTTTGGATATGTTGGAATTTAAGTATGACAAGGAAAGGAAATACCTTTGATCAATATCAAACTGGTTCCGTTTAATTGTTGAAGTGCAATTATCAAACACTTTCAATTTATCTTAAACTGTATCATGGTGTTCAGGAACATGGAACCTCTGTTGATTGTGCCATTAGGTGTCTGTTTATTCCACTGATAGTTTGTTGTTTAATGCTGCACTCAGCAATATTCCAACTATATGGTGGCAGTCTATAAATAGTCAAGTCTGGACCAGACAATCCAGTGATCAACATCATGAGCATCGGTATACGCAATTGCGAAGCAATGACATGTGTCAATCAAGTCAGTGCACCTGACCACCCGATCCCGTTAGTCGCCTCTTATGACAAGCATGGGTTACTGAATATCAATTCTAACCTGGATCTTCAAAGGGCTTGTGCCATTGAAGCTCTGATACAAGAAATGTTAAACACTGGCAATTAATACAAAATTCCAATGTCACTTCATGCTCATTCACCCTAAGACTTGGTACCCTAAATTGCTAATTGATTCATTTCAATTGAATGAAAAACCAGGAATTCTACGTCCTTGTTTTACATGATTAGAAGTGAATAATGGGTATGTCTCTTTTAATTCAAGTGATACACTCACTTTGCTTTGTTCCTGTGGGTTATTTCTAGTATCCACTTACTTTTATTCTTAATTTCTTAAATGTACATGGATATAATCTGTAAAATGGCTCTTTACTGATAATGTACCAGATTCTTTTTTTTTTTAGTGATAAGCCAAGGGAGATAATCTGAATATTGGAAAGCTTTAGTTGATCATTTTACCTGTTACCATGTTAATATAAATTATGAATATTTTCTACAGAAACCTTGGTAAAATTACAACTTTTTTCTGTAGGGAATTCCATTTTGACATAACTTGTTTTGTATATTGCCAATCATGTTATCAGTTTACATCACTATTGAAGTCTTTCGGTTGTCAATACAGTTACTCCCTTTGATATTGACCTGGTGTTTCAGCCTTTATGAAAAAGGTTTTACATTTTATTTACTTTGTGTTATGTGTAATCAATTCTACATGGAGAGTAAAATTGTAATGAATATTGATTCGGAATGTTGATGAGTGCGTAAAGTTGAAGCATAGAGGTTGATAAACACAGCATCAGGATTTACCTTCTTTCTGATGGATTAGTAAATGTGCATAAACACAGAGATAATAGTGAATGCTTTCAGAAGGGTGCCTCAAGGTATACATCAAGATGTGAAAGTGGGGATTTTAAAATGCTAACAAGAACAATATTATATGGTGGAGGGATATAGTCAATGCCTTGTATCTGTCGCTGTCTGTCCATCCGTCCGTCCGTTCGTTGGTAATCATTTCGTTTCTGGAACATAGCTCAATAAACGTTCATTATTTTTCAACAAAACTTGGTACATATATCGAACAGAACCTAAAGTGGTGCCTTTTCGCTATTTACATTTGTTTTCTTCTTGATTTCCATGGAAACGATTTGGAGGGGAGGGGGTGCTGAAAAACCATGAAACACTTTACATCCAAACCGGGAACATGTATTAACTAAGATCGGAAGAGCTGCCTTTCACTATTTAGAAATTTTAAGAAAATTAATTTATTTCCTGTTTCCATAGCAACAAGTTTGACTTTGACTCTGTTCACAGTGTTGTGTTTGTCAGGACCATATCTTGAAAAAGTACTTGGTATTCATTAATGAAATTGTGCACAAACAAAAACTGGGTTGTCAACTGCTGCCTTTTGCTATTAGGGCTTTTTAAAATTTGAATTTTTTCCTTTAACTTTAATATTGGCGTATACCTGACACAGATGTACATGTATATACAAAGTTACGAATCCCAGTTCCATGTTATTGTTTTGATAGCTCAATTACTACTCTTGTATGCCGTCGGACAGATTAGACAGAAATTCTCTCATCAAATTGGGCTTGATGTAAGATGTTTTTTGTTTTTTTTCAAATTTGTGGGGGCTTGGTGGATTTGTCAACTTCGTATGTATGACTCTTGTTTATCAATCTCAGAACTTGATGAACATGATGGATGTCATTTCACCACGACCTTGTTACAAATCAGTTAAAGAGAGTTGACACAATTTTATTACTGATGCTTCAATAATCAGAAGTATATCACTCAAAAGAAGTTAAGGACCCAAACCAGCTGAAAGAACTGGTTGGGGGAGAAATACCTTTGAAATAATCTATAATCTGGGAAGTTTCCTGTAGTGACTAACATGCTTAGGTCTCAGTCAACCAAGATATTTTCTACGAAATCTTGCAGGTTTGTTAAATACACAGAAGTAATAATACAGGGTGTGTTTTAATGTGACAGAATGGTATCAGTTTAAATTTGGATCTGACTCAACAGGTTTTGTGCAGGAAAGAAGGATGCACTTTTTCCTGTGCTTGTGTGATGTTAAGACTTTCAATGGAGAACAGGTAATGTCAATAACCAGATTAATTAGGTTTTTCCCATTATTGTAAGCACCATTTTAAACCAAGATGCTAAGTATGTGTTTTTACCCTATTTGGTAAGGGAGTTTTCCAACAATTAAGTTCTATTAAAATCAGTTTAGAATGTTTTGTAGTAACCATTTTAAAGAGTTATGTCCCTTAGAGATGCAAGAATCCAATGATAATTGAGGCATTACCAGAGGCCCAGATAAGCTGCGTATCCGGGTAAAATACGCTTATAAAATTTCCAATTACGCATTGAAAAATAATTGTTGCGTACCAATTACGCATTTAAAATGTTAGATACGCAAAAAAGTTTAAAACAAATGCGTACGGAATATATTTATAAAAATCGCTTGCGTAATGAAAAAGACATCGATTGCTATCAAGTTGTACTGTTAGTATAGGACAAGTGTTGTAATGTCAGTATAGGATGAGTGATTTTTTTATGAAATCATTTCCATTATATTTAAGTTGGTTTTGATTAGGTATGACATAAGGCAGAACATACCTGCTTAGTAAACTTACTCAGTGACATAATACTTAGGTGAGTAAAATGACTGAAATACGCGCATATTTGAAAGCAGTGGGTAACGGAAAATGAAATACCCACTCAACATTCATAATACCCACTCCAAAAAAATACAGTGGGTTCAGTACCCACATGAGCTAAATCTTAACTGGAGCTCTGATTACTTTGTCAGTGCTTGTCAGTGCACGTTGGTTTCATCACTCGTGTTACAGTGTATTACACGAAGAAAAGTATAACTTCCAGTAAACATTTGTGTACTGATTAAATGAGCATATTTGTGTTTTTAAAAGAACTCAAAGGCCTGCATCTGTTACTTTTAATCACAGGTTCTATTTCTGCAGATGGGATTTAGGACTGAACTGTCAAAGGACTTACCGGGTACATTAGTTTTAGATATTACCTTTAGCTGTGGTTATGACACTTTGGTGGTTGGTTGTCCAGTGGTAGATCCTCTTAGAGACAGGGCACCACCAACTGATGGATCATATGGACTCAAGATTGGACCATGGATCATACTGCACTTATAGTGATTCAGTCCTTGACCTTATGTTGAGGTAACATATAGTTCTGTGGTAAAGGCTCCGCTTCAGTGGACGGGATCGTGGCTTGGATATGAATGTCTTTCCAGTAATGATCCTTGGCAAGTTGTCCCCAAAGTTTCTTGCTTATAAATAATCACTTTGAGGTTTTCTTGTAAATCAAGTATTAATATTGATGTTGAAGATGAAAATATAATAGTGTTAAACAAGGATTCATTGTTGAAGTCTCTTTCTTGAAATGCTGCCAATGAGCCCTTGACTGAATCTTTTTTGCTGTGACTTCGGTTGAATGAGAGTTCTGTGATGCACTTTGTCTTCTAGTCTAGTTCTTTAGAATGACATTGTGAAGTCGAAGTGCTGATTGAAAATTAAGGTCTCACAAACTCCAATTTTTATGTTTTATTTGAGTATTCCTGTGAATTGTGAGAGAAAAAGTACATCAGCTGCTTTGTTATGAATATTGTTTGTTTGATTTGACTTGAAATTGTTCAGATTGTATTGTGATAACATGTACACAAGTTTGTTTAAATCATGTTTTTAACCATAAAGTGAACTTGGTACAGTGTGTACTATTTAGTACTTACCATGGTATGAATGGTAGGTATTTTTGACACGACAATATTGACACGGCATATTTGTCTATGTTGCCTCAACAATTTCTTGTGTAGAGTTGCATCCCTTGGACTCAACAGAATCTTGTATGTCGGAATCCTGGGCCAAGATTTTCAAAGCTCTCTTAGAGCTAAGATAGTTGTAAGTTAATGTTAATGCATGGCACTTATGACCATCTTAACACTAGGAGAGCTTCGAAAATCTAGGTCCTGGTTTGCCTATATTATGTTTCTATAATCTGTCAGAACCATACCTGTGTTAATGGGTTTTTCCAAAGTGGTCAAACTCCCATCTCTTCAAACTTTCATCCCGCCAGAAGCTGTCATGCCAGGACAAAACTGAAATACTGTTCAAAACAGCATTTATCAGAACTCTCGCAATCTTCTGCTTTGTTATGATGGGCCCAGTGTTCTATGGTTTCGTCATTCTCCCTGACTCACTTTGACGATGTTGACATATACACCACCATTAAATACATTTCTTTCCTCTTTCTTAATGCAGCCCATGTGATTACAGAGAGTAAGTAACTTGAATTGTATATGCACTTTTTATGTCGTAGGCATATGTTTTGGTTTGTTTTATTTCCATTTTTGTTGCACAGTGATTTTGATGTTGTATAAACACTGATTAAGAATACTGAAATGTACTAAAACACCATTTTTCTCTGTAAATTATTCAGCATGCATGTATTTTGATTTATTTAGCTTTCGTGAAATGAGTTTATTCCTAGTCTGGTTCTCGGTGTAGGATCAAGATGGCCGAGGTCGTTCTAATCTTCTGTACTGTAATTATCTGTCCTGTGTGTATTTCAGCAGCTCAGTGTCTTTATGTTTATGCCACACTCAGCATTATTCCAGCTATATAAGGGCAGTCTGGAAACAATTAAATCTACTCCTTACAATCCAGTGATTGACATATTCAGCAACAATCGACATCAGGGTATTATGACACACAATTAGCTATCAACTAACCTGATCCATGGATCCATTAGATCCGTGGAGATCCGGGTTAGAATTGGTGATCAGCAACCCATGCTTGTCGTAAGAGGAGACTAACGGGATCGGGTCATCAGGCTTGCTGATTTAGTTGACACAAGTCATCGTATCCCAATTGCGTAGATTGATGCTCATGCTGTTGATCACTGGATTGTTTGGTCCAGAATCGATTATTTCCAGACCGCCGCCTAATAGCTGGAATATTGCTGAACACCGGCCAACCAACAGGATTTGTTAAGTTACAACGTACGACCTGCATAGTTAGCTGGGTACAGTTCTAACCCAGTATACCCACATGGCCAGCTATTCCTGGTTTATATTCACTGAATAGAATGTCGTTTGTCATGTTTATTTTGTTTAACATGTTTATTCCTCAATATCTTTGTGAGAAAAAAAATTCTGATGATGCTTTGGCAATGCTTGTTTAAAGGCATGGGTTGTCCAGGCTTTGCAATTTGTTGTACAGAGTTGTCTCCCATATCTATGGCAGGATTTAGGTTTGGTTATGACTGAAATACTGTTGAAAGCGGTATTGAACACAACTCACAAAGCTTGTTAACAGAGGCATTGACATTAATCATGTTGATTAAGATTTATTTCTTAGATTAGATTTACATTTTGATTTTGTGGAATGATAGTTTAGACCAACTTTTACTAACCTTATGTGAAAGTGATGAGTTTAAGATTTAGATTATGTTTTAACAGTACTTTGGAATAGAGTTACCACATGATGCGAAGACATGTATTCAAGAATGAAGTGCTTTTTAACATGAGGATGCACATTCAACCTTTGCAAGTTGCACCATTGCATGTGGAAACTGACAGTTCCGCCTAACCAAAAATGGCATATTTTATATTGCATATTGATTTGTACCAGGGACACTATGTCAGTATTTTATGTGTTAGAGTATTTCCTATGTATGTAGGACATTGTCACCGATCTGACCAGGTCTGGTATATCTTTTGAAAAACTTGATGAAACTGAAATTCTGTGAATTTTATGCTTCCAGAAGTAACGCTTGACAAAATCTTTTAATCACAAATCAAGCTTAAAATTCCTCTATCTGTTTGTGTTTTAACACTGATTAAGATTGAACTATTAAGACAGACTTTGTCCATCAGGTATTCTCTATTCATGAAGTGCAGGGATAGAAATACTTTTTTTTCTAAGTGTGCCTTAGGGCACCAGACAAATATTTTAGGTGTGCCTTTCAGAAATTGAGTATGCCCACATGTTTTTAGAATAAATGACAGTGATGATGATCATTTGAAATTTATTGTTAAATATAAAAATGGGTTTATGAGCATTCAAATATGTATGGTATTAGCTCAGTGACCTTCAGGATTATGTTATATTCCAGTTGTGAACCGATGCTCATGATGTCAATCACTGGATTATTAATTAATAATTATTTCCAGACTGTTGTCATATCGCCTCAGTATTCCTGTGTGATGTTGAACTCTAACTTCAATAGGGCCAGCTATCGACAGAGATCATAGAGGTCGATAATCGTTAACTAAATATTGATAAGATAAGTCTGAAAGAGATAAGTATATTTCACACCACTAATGTGTGGCGACATGTTTATGCATGGGTTACTAATAAAAAAAACCGCCCTTAACATAATCACCTATATCTGAATGGTGCAGATTTTCCTTATTTTTTTTTAGATTATTGTTGTCCTGTTCTGTGTTTTCATGACAACCCAGCATGATCACTGTTGTGAATGACAGGAATTTAGTTGGTAACATTCTTCCTCGTAGGTGCGTCTGTATTTGTCAATAAATCTTCATTAACCTGAGTACATGGTGTTGGTTGGTTGGTGTAGGATATTGTTACCTGGGGTTTTCGGGGTGTTATACCCTTCCACCCTAGGTAATCTGTCTATCCACTCTGGTTCTGGGGATGATGTAGCTAAGATGGATAGTCAAGGATAAGTCCGGTATGGTGTTCAAGTCCTGTTTATTTTAGCATGAATTCTTTCACAAAGGTCCTCAGATACTTCCTAGCTTTCCTAGTTTACATGCAACACAGATTCACAACTTCATGGAAGAACTGGCTGGTTTCTTGTACCACGCCAAAAGTCACAATTACATCTCAGCCATTCTCTCAATATACAGAGAGAACCTCTCAAGTCAACGGTGGGGCCCAGCTCTCTCCCGCTCTCCCAGTCAGCTCAGTTTTGATTCTCTTCACAATTTTCTGGCTCCTCCCCCTGTAAATCAGTCCTACCCCATATAAAATGACTCATAACCCATCTGACTAATAAGTTACTTTCATTAGTCCCTTTTCAACTGACTCATATTCCAGCTGCACCACTAACTATAATCATTTCCTCTCTTCCAAGACTTAATCGGTACCATCAATTTCTTCCATCATAAATGTACCTTATTAGTGAGCTTAAATCATTCGTGAAGCATTCAACCGAATAAAACTTCCGACTGTCAGGCGCCAGAGGTTGGTTAATCGAATCATTACGTGTGTCCCTTTTCTGATTCTTAGTATCTTAATTACTAGTAACTACCTAAATGGTATATGAGTCACCCGATCCACTGTTCCACTCATCTCCCTTATTAGATTTGTTGTATGCAAGGAAAATGAATCGATATGAATCTGGTTACTCTGGTCAATGCACTTTCCAAGCACAATGACACTTCTTAACTGAACTTCAAATTTTCCTTAAATATTTACCAAATATAATTTAAGTTTTCAATCCTAAATACCCTGGTTATACATGCCCCTCCTGTTGTAGAGCATGTCCCATGCGACTGGTGAATGACTTAAGCTCAGACCTACACACAAATAAGTTATCCATAACAATTATACATCAATCATACCAAAAATTACAATATCAAAGAGATAATTGAATAACTATGTATCTGAGGACCAGAAAACACAAAATTGAAATACAGGTGAATGTCTCAGATAGGATCTGTCTTAGGTTGTACCTATCTGAGAAGTGTAACAGTCATGTTATATCGAATAACATTTTTAACAATTGCTGATTGAATATAATAGATGCAAACAGTATAGGTGTTACAAATCAAATCAAATATCGAAGGTTTGGATTATTGAACATTTTCTTCTTTTTTTCTTTACAAATCATGATAGTTTTACAACACCATATTATACATCCAGATTATAAATGTACAAAGCATGCAACATCAGAATACAATATGGAATCATTTATACATGAGGACACTAGTACGTCTGAGTTCACATAAGTTTGTAAAATGAATTAGATTATTCAAAGTCACATCAGCTTTTAAAATGAAACTTGAAAGTCATCACAAAGTTCTCCTGTCTTGAAAGAACTGAAGGTGAAATTAACTTTATATTTTGTTTGTGTTACTGTTCAACAAGGTGGTGGAGCAGAAAGACTACCTAACTCATGAATAAATATTGGATATTGTTCACTTCCATGTATCAGTGGAAACAGAAATGAATAAAATTATGAGTACAAATAAGCACCCCATATGTGAGATATGAAGTTCTTGATATCCATTGCATGTCCCCAATCAGAGACCATCTATTCATTAAGATAGGGTCAGTTGGGTATATGTAAATTATCTTATTCTCTTTTACTAACTTCATGGCTCTTGAAGACACTCTTTTGAATGACTTTTCTTGATAAAATTGAGTGTTTCTGTCATTGGACGTTACTGGTAACATCATAGAGACATAGTAGTAGTGTAATGTCTGTACCTTAGAAGCTGTGTAGTATTTGAGTATTTCTATCCTTTGGAAGTCTATTTTATTACCACTGTATGATACTGTGTCTGTTCATACGTCAAGATCTCTCCCTTATGATGACTAAAGGTAGTACCCCAAAGAAACTCATAGATATCTAAAACGCATGTCGTCAGTGGTATTGAGTTCCACCTCGTCAGTAGTGTCATCATCACCTGAAGTGTGAGCTGAAAGGTCCTGTAGAATGTCAACAATCGAGTAATTCAAATACTCTGTTCCTGCTCCTTATCATAAGGAGTCAATATCTCTTCCTAGAGAAGGAATATCCAACAATCCCAATTGGTCGTCACCAATGTACCATACAACATATCACTCTCCCACAAGGGATGTTTACCACATCAAATAGACTGAAGAACACTGCGCACATTGCTCATACAGTCTCTGTTCATGAGAAAATAACATGCAGTACTCGTGGGTTAGTCAAATATTTCATATTAAAGGCCTTGTTAAACTATTTCAATCACTTACTCTGTTCAGTCCCAGTCATAGGTAGTCATTCCTATGTTAATCTCTTACTTTGGTCTATCCAAATAGATTGTACGTCTTGTACTCATAAAACGCCTCTGACCAGGAAAAAAAAATTGTCTCCCATTGATGTAATTGGCCTCCGCTTACACTCCACGACCGATTTATAGGTCTTCACCCAGGCTACGAGACAGATCGACACTCCGTCCTTCGTCCCGAATGAATTCATCGTTAGTCTTTCGACTGTCCTCATATTTCAGCAACCTGAGGTAGATGCCTATCTACCCCACACTAGAGAGTGTCAGTCATCTCTAGACTCTTTTGAGCTTTTCCGTTCACTAATGCAGTCCCTCTGCTTCATATAAAGGCGGTCTCTCTCCGCTACAAATTCATCAAGTCTCACTGGTGCGGTCTCTCTCCGCTACAAATTCATCAAGTCTCACTGGTGCGGTCTCTCTCCGCTAAAATGCTCTATGGCCATAGGCAGCTTATATCTCCGCTTTATATACATCAATTCTCATAGTGCAGGCATGTCCCTCTGCTTCATATTCATCAATTCTCACAAATGCGGTCTCTCCGCTTCATAAACATCAATTCTCATAGGCGCGGGCATGTCCTCCGCGACTTTTCCATAACAATTCACATAACTTTTTGGGTACCCATATAAATTAACACGTGTCATGATAAAGTGGGACTTAGAAATATGTCTTACTATCTTATACTCAGAGATTCAGGAACATTTAGATCAGGAGTCTTATCCTTCGGTATTTTGCTTCCATTTCACTTTTCCTTTCATTGTTTTTCTGATGTCTTCCACTATTTCTGCTGGGAGAAATTCCCATAGGACCTATTCACTTTCTGTGACACCTACATACCTGACCTTGTACAATTTATCCCTGTAATCCAACATACATTCTTTATTGCTTCAATTTGTGTGTCCTCTGTTGCAGGACTGGTTCCAAAGAATGGTCCTAGCCAAGATTTATTGTATGTCCTACTTAACCCTTTTCATCCCTAAAACAACTATTTTCGTTTGTCTGTCATGTCAGTTACAGCTGACATTAAAATTGTCAAAATCAGATTGAGGTAAGGTATCTGGAAACATACCTGGGTAGGTGTAACTACACCTGTGGTACCACCTGTGATATCCTAATCTAAATTATGTCACATATTGATTCACCTGGAACACCTGATGGTGTATCTGTGGACATACCTGAACACTCACCTATAGTCATGCCAGTGTCACCCGATGACTTACCTGTAGTCATATCAGTGACACCAGATGACCTACCTGTGTCATCACCAACAGGTACAGTGTGTATGTGTACATCATTAAACAATCTGACGTTGTCACCAGCACAATTGACAGGGTACACAGATCGATGGGCAATGAATAGGTGAGCCAACCTGTAATGACAGGTCACTGTGTTTATCCGACATGGAGGCAAGTTACCATGTGTACCTGAGTGCATGTCCAAAACCATATCAGGATTTGTCACATAGTCTTCAACACTATATCAGTCAAACACAACTGTCACCTGTGTCGACTCGTATAATGTGTGTGCTGTTTCCAGTATTGGTCTCACTATACATATTTATAATATTATTATCAAAGACAACTTTTTCTATTACCCATATTCCTACCAAAGCAGGTATATTAATTTCTCAACTGGTAGTGTTTATCAATCTAAATGATGCTATTTGATTTATAGGTGAAGTGATACCTCTAGTACCTAACACATGTAAAAATCTTGTAACAGACTCAATTGGTTCAATGACTCCTAATTCAGTGTCTGGGTTATTCACTTAACATGTAATAGTGTCTCTATACTGGACACTGGAATTAGCAAAAGAAGCAATAACTTTGTCTCTGCAAGTCCTTAAGTCTAAGTTACCTAGTCAATCCATTGCGACTTAAATCAATGGTAATTTACTGTCTCTGTAACAAAAAATGTAAACCTAACAATGCATCAACAGATATGTTGAATGTACATGAAATGCTTGATCAATGCTTGAGATATACCTAAAACATTTAACTGATTCCAATCTGCTCCAACCAATGTCCTTGCACCTTGTTTTGCAATAGGAAAATAGCTCTCATTCTTGTTAAATGAGAAAATATCTGATTTCATGCAGCTCAAACTGGCACCTGAGTCACATAGCACATTGCATGATTTCCCTAAATCTTAACCCTAATACCGCTATGGGATAGTCCCACACTACATATCAAAATAACAACATCACTCAAATCAATATTCTTACTGTGATTTGGCTCTTGATCATCTTCAATTATAAATGTGTGCTACCGGCTCTTAATAGCATTATCATGAACGTGTGCTAATTCATCAGCAGGCTCATACCCTCATTTAGCATCACACTGTGACTTTGGCGAAAGTTTGGCTCAGAAAAACAGAATCAGCTAATGTGGCCTATCCTACCACATCAATAACATTGTGATATTCTAGCAAAGTACTCAGACATACTAAAATGTGTCCTACCGCAACCTCTGCATATCCTCCTAGGATGTGGCATCTGTGTACCATCCATATGGTTCATTGGGTCCATATGGTTCATATGGTCCATAGTACCCAGGTCTGTCTATGGACCTAGACCTTTGATACAGAGAACCTGGTTTCTGTCCCTGAGAGCTATAAAAGTTCTGTGTCCAACTAGGCTCTCGAGGCTGAAATCCTGAACTGTCCCGAATGTCACTCTGGAATGTCACTCGGCAAGGAGAAGCACTTTGTCTTCCATATGAATTGTCTCTATAGTCCTGTGCATCCTCCCTTGATGTCAAGGATAGTATGTGTCCCTTAAGATCCTCTATAACAGCCACAAGATTGTCTGAGGAGAGTGACATGCTACCAAATGCAGCATCCGCCATCCTTGCACTCTGAAGTACCTGGTCCTTTTGTATCGTGAGGGCCTAGTTAGGATAAACTGCTTTATCTGAGGCTTGGAATTCTGAGTGCAGCTTTGAAAATAAACAAGAAACAAAACAAGCATGCGATACCTGGGAAACTTGTCTTCGATTTTGTGGATTTCTGTTTTTTTGCAAGTATTTTTGGGGTAGTGTACAGATCCCAGTTCATTATGTGTATCAAGTTGCTGTGTTTTTCAAACCGCCACATCATGACAGTGTGGCACTGTGCGGTACAGGTGACAGACAGGTGCCATTAGGGTTCAACAGTGCGGTACAGGTGACAGACAGGTGCCATTAGGGTTCAACAGTCAGCTGTGCATCCAGTAACCACACACCTGTACCTACACCATGACAGTGTGGCACTGTGCGGTACAGGTGACAGACAGGTGCCATTAGGGTTCAACAGTCAGCTGTGCATCCAGTAACCACACACCTGTACCTACACCATGACAGTGTGGCACTGAGCGGTACAGGTGACAGACAGGTGCCATTAGGGTTCAACAGTCAGCTGTGCATCCAGTAACCACACACCTGTACCTACACCATGTGGAATGGGTGGAAATAGGTCTAATGACGTCATTCGTTTATCTGTTGAGGACCCATGAAGATCCGGGTTAGAATATTGATCTTCAGTAACCCATACTTGTCATAAGAGGCGACTAACGGGATCGGGTGGTTAGGCTTGCTGACTTGGTTGACACATGTCATCGGTTCCCAATTGCGCAGATCGATGCTCATGCTGTTGATCACTGGATTGTCTGGTCCAGACTCGATTATTTACAGACCGCCACCATATATCTGGAATATTGCTGAGTGCGGCGTAAAGTTAAACTCACTCACTCACTATCTGTTGAGACCGATGACATCATATTGCAAGGGACATAATCCATGGTGTCTGTAGGTGAGCTGCAAAACCTTGGCACTATTGTTTCAAAATACGTTTCTACCATGTCTATGGATCAAGTACTGACAAGACATTCAGGCATGACACCAAAGAATGGTTTATTCAGATTGGTCTCATGATTTTAGTGTAATGGCGTCAATTGTTTATCAGTTCAGACCAGTGACATCAGATTGCAAAGGACATAACCGTTGGCGATTTTATTTTGGAAATAGAACTCTTAGTATGTGCAAAGTATGAATAGACATAATGCAAAAGGTAAATTTGTTATTTGTAATATCTGTACTGTTTGGGCTATGAAACTACTAGATAAATATTTTTGATGTTGGCAAAGTGCAAATGGTACATTTTTGCGTAAACATTACCTTGGCGTGGGTGACCTAATGTTTAAAGTGTTTGCTTGTTTCTCAGATGGTTCTGGTTTATGAGTACAATGTTTGACACCCATTTCTGGAGTCCCTTGGCCTGATATTGCAGATCTTTGTTACCTGTATTTGTTGGCAGTGTGACCTTAGTTACCTGTATTTGTTGGCAGCGTGACCTTGGTTACCTGTATTTGTTGGCAGTGTGCCCTGTGTCACCTGTATTTGTTGGCAGTGTGACCTTGTTGGTCAAGCTCAGTGACCTTGAGGATTATGTTATATTCCAGTTGTGAATCGATGCTCATGATGTCAATCACTGGATTATTAATTACTAATTATTTCCAGACTGTTGTCATATCGCCTCAGTATTCCTGTGTGATGTGGAACTCTAACTTCAATAGGGCTAGCTATCGACAGAGATCATAGAGGTCGATAATCGTTAACTAAATATTGATAAGATAAGTCTGAAAGAGATAAGTATATTTCACACCACTAATGTGTGGTAACATGTTTATGCATGGGTTACTAATAAAAAAAACGCCCCGTAACATAATCACCTATATCTGAATGGTGCAGATTTTCCTTATTTTGTTTTAGATTATTGTTGTCCTGTTCTGTGTTTTCATGACAACCCAGCATGACCACTGTTGTGAATGACAGGAATTTAGTTGGTAACATTCTTCCTCGTAGGTGCGTCTGTACTTGTCATTAAATCATCCATTAACCTGAGTACATGGTGTTGATTGGTTGGTGTAGGAAATGCAAACATATTCCACACACTGATACGTGTTGTTGGTGAAGTGTTGTGGATTAGCTGGATAAGGATGGCAAATAAACCTGTGAACACCCAGATGTCCAAGTGCAGTATTGATATTTGCATACTACTTGAAATCTAGTGTTGCTTCCTCAGCTGCTGATTGTATGAAGAGCTATTATGATAACGCTTTTGATTCACATCAATACTGATAAGTTAGACTAACAACTAGTCTCTGAAATGAACATATTTTACAGACAAGAAAAGTTCATATAAAAAAAATGTATAATGAAAAGGAGCCCTGAGACTTTCTTCATTTTCAGCTGAGGAAGTCTAGACTTACGTGGGCTTTCTTGGATATATTTACTTCAGGGTCTGTATGATAGACTAGTGATAAGTCTATGTTATACATTTGGAGTACTGTGCATTCTCTGTTTCCATTTACCTGCAGTACCCGGTAGTAATTTGTTTTTGTGTTGTAAAATTTAATTCAGTTGGTAATTTGAGATACTGTCAGTTCATTGAACAGGTATAAGTATTGATGAAATAATTCAAGTTGCACTAAAACACAGCATTCTCATGACTTAATACCAGGTAAAATGTATGTTTTCTTTTTCCTCTGTGAGAGGTTCTTCTTCTGTCATTTGGTATTTGGTTACCCCATACTGAATATAATAGTTAGTTTTCATTGGATTGTTTCACTCCTATGACAACTGTTTCAGTATGCTTGTGTGTAACATGGTGGGTATACCGAAGCAGATGTCTCATGTTTTTAAGTTGCAAACCCAGCAGAGTCAAGTAATAATCTGAAAATGTCTTTCAATAGGTGTGTTTTTATATGTGTTTATGGGCGGTGGGGTAGCCTAGTGGTTAAATCGTTGGCTCGTCACGCTGAAGACCCGGGTTCGATTCCCAACATTGGCACAATGTGTTAAGCCCATTTCTGGTGTTCCCCGCCGTGATATTGCTGGAATATTGCTAAAAGCGGCGTAAAACTAAACTCAGTCAGTCAGTATATGTGTTTATTCAGCTGTTAGTGTTTTGATTCGGCACAACTGGGAAGTCATCAGTATGATGGCGAGCAATAGAACCACCAGAAACATCGGCTACATAGCTGCATCACGTGATGTGATGGCGGCTTGTAAATAGCAGAGTCTGATCAGACAAGCTAGTGATTCATGTTATGAACATTGAAACACACCTTCAAGGTTTGTTGACAATGGGGTCAAGAAAGCCTGGCCATCAGACCCACTAAGACATCATGTTCCTGTTTTCGCCTTTGCCTGTATAATATAATAAAAGTACAACAATGGCACAATGCATAGTTGTTTAAAAACATACTCTTGGGATTGATGTTTATCACTTTGTTGAAGGGCTTCTTTAACAGTGCGGGCGGTGGGACAGTCTTGTGGTTAAAGCGTTGTCTCGTCACGCCGTAGACCAAGGTTCGAATCCCCACATGGGTACAATGTGTGAAGCCCATTTCTGGTGTCCCCTGCCGTGATGTTGCTGGAATATTGCTAAAAGCGGCGTAAAACCAAACTCAGTCAGTCAGTTCTTTAACAGTGCAGTATATGAATTTTTCTCTGATCTTCCCTTGTTATTCAGCAGTTTCGAGTAACAAACCTCTCAGCCAGGTGAGATACTAATTCTTCAGCCAGTTTTAACAGTTTGTAGTTGCCTACCCTCTTTTATGCGTTTCTATTATGGTTTTATTGTATTATTGTCTGTAAACAGGTCCGGACCAGAACATTCAGTGGTAGTCAATCATGAGTATCTATGCAGGTGGGATACATTGACATACCTCAACGAAAACTTCATGACTTGTATGGGTATTACGGAAATGTTTTTGTACAATGAGGGGTGGGCTTTATACCCTGAGACAACCATAGGTGGGGTAACCTAGTGGTTAAAGAGGTCATGTCGAAGGTCCGGGTTCAATTCCCCACATGGGTACAGTTTGTGAAGACCATTTCTGGTGTCCCCTGCCGTGATGTTGCTGGAATATTGCTAAAAGTAGCATAAAACCATACTAACTCACTCAGTCACTCACTCACTCACTCACTCACTCAAAGATAGGCCTGTACATATGTCAATACTGTGTTAGTACTGGGTCAGTACTGGGCCTAGTATGAAGAAAACACCCTACAGGGTTACATGACTGTGTTCCATATACTTAAATCCAGTATATTTTATACAATGTATTTTCCTCTTCCTCACATTTGATGTCGATAAAAAATAAAGACTGCTGTTGATGCATGGAGACAATGGCTGGATTTTGTGGCAGCTGATGTACATCTAGGCCTGATTAGTGTGGACATACCTGACTGTGGACTGATTTAGGCTGTGGAAAATATGTATTTACATTTTTCTCCATTTCTTTTGAAATTCACATAATTCTAATATAAAATAGTCATATGCCAATTCATTATTTCACCCTTAGTTCATTTGTTAATGATGGGTGTGGGAAATTGTTTCATTTTCACTTTTTTGATATCCATATTCCTGTATCGCAATATGATCTGCAATACTTTGCTTGCATGGCAGTTTCTGTCAGTTTTGAGAACTTGAGGAGTGTTATAGAAACATTAAATGTCACTTGTCACATTGTCAGGAGCATATTTAACATGCTCAAGATAACATGATAACAATGTAATGTGAAAACTTGGTAATATTTGCATATGTGCTCTTCAGCCAATTCTCTGTGCTGGTTGGTGTATGTCGTCCATTGTCTGTGACATCACGAAGTGATAACATTATGTCATATGAAAAATAGGACTTAGTGAAGTGTCTTGTTTTACAGTTATATGTTTTTTCTTTTTACCTTTTCTAAAATGACACAGTACAGGGCTCAATTTAAGAGATGTTAACCTAGTTGCACCAGGTGCAACCTAAGATAACAAAATTCCAGTTGCACTGATTTTATGGTGAAATGAAAGAAATATGCTATTGAGTTATTTAGATGTTTTATTCAGAAGTTTACCCACTCAAAAATTGACCTGCACCTGGTGCAAATTAGAATAATAACTATGTTGCATTTTGTAATATTGGCTAGCATCAGTGCAAGTAACAAAGCACTAAATCGAGCCCTGCAGTATTTTGGGGCATTTAATTACATTTCTATTACATTTGTGTATTTCTTTACCATCTGTATTGTGTTTACCTTTAGGAAATATTGCAAATATGAGGAGCTTTGGTAATATACTTGTTTAGCATATGAAAAATATGCTGCTACAGAACTGATAAGTGGTGTATCTTTTTATAAAATATATTGACGTGATTTACATGTTTTGACCATTTTACTGTCAGATGGTACCATGGTCGTCTGGATCGTCAAACAGCGGAGGTGCGACTCCAGGAAGCGGGCAAGGAGGGGAGCTACCTCATACGGGAGAGCGACCGCAAGCCTGGTTCCTTTGTCCTCTCCTATCTTGGCAAGGCCAATCAGCTGACACATTTTCGGTAAGTCCTCTATTGGCATGGTCAGTATGATGATACATTTTGGGTTAACTTTCTCCTGTTTTGACACAGCCAATCAGATGCCACATTTTCAGCAGGTCCTTTTCTGTCCAGGCAAGGCCAGTCAGCTGACAGCCAGTCATTTTTGGTAAACACTACAGTTGAACACATCCTTGGAATGAATCAACAAATGGTGCTTGTATGACAGTTAATTCTAACCTTCTAATTGGAAGCAGTTATATTTATCAAAGTCCATGGTATAGTATGGTGAGGTGAGGTGAGGTGAGGTGAGGTGAGGTGAGGTGAGGTGAGGTGAGGTGAGATGGAATGGAATTGGGTTTTGTGTTCAAGCTCATTGCACATATATAGCAAAGTACGTACATGTTTATAGCTGCTTGAACAAGTGCGGGCATGTGCTTTTATATTGTTAGTCAACTGAGATACCATGCTGCAGTTTAACATGGATCCTCACTCAGATACTGTAGTAACAAGTAGGCTGCAATGATTCGGTTCGATTTATCGAAAATCGAATCTGACACATTAGTTTCGATTTTCAATAACCATCAACACTTTTTCGATTCGATATTTGAAAACCTATTTAAATTATTTCCGTAACAGCCAGAACGTATTTTTGACTCAACTCGAGCAGTTTCGAGTGCTGAAATAAGGTGAAACGTGATTGGTTGACCATTGATTATCCAATGGTGAATTGTTGTTAGTAGACATCGCCAAGTTGACGATGGATTTCATGTTAAAAAGACCAACTCTAAGAGTTAAATGAAATCTAATGGTTGAATCGAGGCCTCCAGTATCGAAAATTGAATCGAGGTCTGGGTGAATCGTTACAGCCCTACTAATAAGGTAGTGTAACAACAGATGCCATCTTTGTACAGGTTCAAACAGGAATCTAACTGCTGACTTGCTCTCCAGGCAGAAGCTTGATCCACTTCACCATGGAGGTGGTTTTATGTCAGTTTGTATATGAGTTTGTCATATATTGTTTTATATGCAGTAATATAGAGAAATGTTTCCTGATTGTCAGAATCATCGCCATGTGCGGAGACTACTACATAGGAGGCCGTCAGTTTGAGTCTCTGTCGGATCTGATCGGGTACTACACACAGTGGTCATGGCTCCTGAAGGAGGAACAGCTGCGCTACCCTGTACCCCCTCCAGAGGTAGGTCACACCCATACTACCCCCTCCAGAGGTAGGCCACGCCCACACAACCCTGTACCCCCTGCAGAGGTAGGTCACACCCATAGTACCCCCTCCAGAGGTAGGCCACGCCCACACTACCCTGTACCCCCTCCAGAGGTCCAGAGGTAGGTCACACCACACACTACCCTGTACCCTCCAGAGGTAGGTCACACCCACACTACACCTCTGTGCCTCCAGAGGTAGGTCACACCCACACTACTCTGTACCCCCTCCAGAGGTAGGTCACACCCACACTACCCTGTACCCCCTCCAGAGGTAGGTCACACCCACACTACTCTGTACCCCCTCCAGAGGTAGGTCACACCCACACTACTCTGTACCCTCCAGAGGTAGGTCACACCCACACTACTCTGTACCCCTCCAGAGGTGGGTCACACCACACTACTCTGTACCCCTCCAGAGGTAGGTCACACCCACACTACTCTGTACCCCCTCCAGAGGTAGGTCACACCCACACTACTCTGTACCCCCTCCAGAGGTAGGTCACACCCACACTACTCTGTACCCCCTCCAGAGGTAGGTCACACCCACACTACTCTGTACCCCCTCCAGAGGTAGGTCACACCCACACTCTGTGCCACTCTGTAGAGGTAGAGGTCACACCCACACTACTCTGTACCCCTCCAGAGGTAGGTCACACCCACACTACTCTGTACCCTCCAGAGGTAGGTCACACCCACACTACTCTGTGCCCCCTCCAGAGGTAGGTCACACCCACACTACTCTGTACCCCTCCAGAGGTAGGTCACACCCACACTACCCTGTACCCCCTCCAGAGGTAGGTCACACCCACACTACTCTGTACCCCTCCAGAGGTAGGTCACACCCACACTACCCTGTACCCCTCCAGAGGTAGGCAACACCCACACTACTCTGTGTACCCTCCACAGAGGTAGGTCACACCCACACTACCCTGTACCCCTCCAGAGGTAGGTCACACCCACACTACTCTGTACCCCCTCCAGAGGTAGGTCACACCCACACTACCCTGTACCCCCTCCAGAGGTAGGTCACACCCACACTACTCTGTACCCCCTCCAGAGGTAGGTCACACCCACACTACCCTGTACCCCCTCCAGAGGTAGGCAACACCCACACTACTCTGTACCCCCTCCAGAGGTAGGTCACACCCACACTACTCTGTACCCCCTCCAGAGGTAGGTCACACCCACAGTACCCACGACAGAGGTAGGTCACACCCACACTACCCTGTACCCCCTCCAGAGGTAGGTCACACCCAGACTACTCTGTACCCCCTCCAGAGGTAGGTCACACCCAGACTACTCTGTACCCCCTCCAGAGGTAGGTCACACCCAGACTACTCTGTACCCCCTCCAGAGGTAGGTCACACCCAGACTACTCTGTACCCCTTCCAGAGGTAGGTCACACCCACACTACTCTGTACCCCCTCCAGAGGTAGGTCACACCCACACTACCCTGTACCCCCTCCAGAGGTAGGTCACACCCACACTACTCTGTACCCCTCCAGAGGTAGGTCACACCCACACTACTCTGTACCCCCTCCAGAGGTAGGTCACACACAGACTACTCTGTACCCTTCCAGAGGTAGGTCACACCCACACTACTCTGTACCCCCTCCAGAGGTAGGTCATACCCACACTACTCTGTACCCCCTCCAGAGGTAGGCCACACCCACAGTACCCACGACAGAGGTAGGCCACATCCATAGTACCCTATACCCCCTCCAGAGGTAGGTCACACCCACACTACCCTGTACCCCCTCCAGAGGTAGGTCACACCCACACTACTCTGTACCCCCTCCAGAGGTAGGTCACACCATAGTACCCTATACCCCCTCCAGAGGTAGGCCACACCCACAGTACCTTTACCCCTTCCAGAAGTAGGTCACACCAACAGTACCCCCTCAGAGGTGGGCCACACCCACAGTACTTTTACCCTCCAGAGGTGGTCACACCCACACTACCCTGTAGAGGTGGGTCACACCCACACTACTCTGTACCCCTCCAGAGAGGTCAGGCCACAGTACCAGAGGTAGGCCACATCCATAGTACCCTATACCCCCTCCAGAGGTAGGCCACACCCACAGTACCTTTACCCCTTCCAGAGGTAGGTAACACCAACAGTACCCCCTCCAGAGGTAGGCCACACCCACAGTGCCTTTACCCTCTCCAGAGGTAGGTCACACCCACACTACTCTGTACCCCTTCCAGAGGTAGGCCACACCCTGATTATCGGGCTGGAATAATGAAGGAAACAGGGTATTTGATATTTATGAAAAACTCGGGTAAGGAAAACTCAGAAATTGGTGTTTGGATCAATAAGCTTTGTGTCTGCAGTGCTCATAATGCAGTCACTGTTATTTGTTAGCATGAGGTATGTAGTATCGGTGCATACTAGGTCTGCACACAGGTGACCCTGTAGTCTGCAGTGCAGCAATTGTCTGTGCAGAGTTCGGTCCCTTTGTTGTCACAGGATCTGCTAACAGTGGTTTGATTCCACATACACCCTGATCATATATGATCCATTGTCTCTCAGCATGATATCTGTGTACATGGGTTTGAACAAAGGATATACATTTACTTCCCACTAACATGACTGGCACCGTAATGCAGAATTATATATATATTTCAGCCTGTGGATGACCGACGGCGAGTTGTGGCCATGTTGTCCTACCGGAAGATCCCAGACACAGATGAACTAAGGTTAGTTGTGTTGCAGTGTCAGCTTACCTTGTCTGCTATTGTTGTATATCTATGCAATATTGTTAGATGTTGGTGCAGTCATTGAAATCAGGACTGAGGTGAGGTGAGGTGAGGTGAAATTGGGTTTTACGTCGTGCTTGAGAGTATTTCGCTCATATGACGATGTGCATGCGTGTGTATGTGTATGTGCGGCTGCTTGTACTAGCCCAGACTAAAGCTGGTTTTATAGTGCTAGCCCACTGAGATACCATGCCACAGTGAAGCATGAATACCCCACTCAGACACATTATACTGACTCCGAGCCGACCAGTCCTTGTTGTACCCATTAATGGCAAACGCCAGGCAGGGACCAACAAGTACCATATTTTAACGTCTTTTGGTATGACGCAGTCGGGGATCGAACCTGCAACCTTCCGCTCTCCCGGGCGGACGCTCTAACCACTACACCATGGAGGCGGTCAAATCATGACTGAAAGTTTGACAGTGCTTTAATGTATGTCGTGAATGAAAGGTAATCTGTGGTAATATGCATGTACTCTTATGTAGGTGTTCTTTAACACACTTTGAGTAGAATACACTTCACAATTCTCAGCAAAGAGACAAAATTGTGCTGGATGGACTAGAGTGAGTGAGTGAGTGAGTGAGTGAGTTTAGTTTTACTCTGCACTCAGCAATATTCCAGCTATATGGCGGCGGTCTGTAAATATTCGAGCCTGGACCAGACAATCCAGTGATCAACAGCATGAGCATCGATCTGTGCAATTGGGAACCAATGACATGTGTCAACCAAGTCACCCGATCCCGTTAGTCGCCTCTTACGACAAGCATGGGTTACTGAAGGCCAATTCTAACCCGGACCTTCATGGGTCGGATGGACTAGAATCACTCTTGCCAGGAATGTCAACTTTCTACAGTGACAACCCCTTTAAGTTAACGTGTAACAACTGTATATTCAAATTTAAGCAATTCTCCCTGAATTGGATGTAAACTATGTCAGTGTCTCTTGTAATAAAACCACCAGTAAGAACGTCCATCAAACATATATGCATGAAGCAAGTCGGCAAGCCTGACCACTCAACCCGTGAGTCACGTCATAAGAAGTGGTATTAGGTGGTCAGACTCACTGATGCTGTTATTGAGTCCCAACTGTGTGGATAGCTACACATGCTTTCAGTCACTGAATTGTCTGGTCCAGATTTGACTATATACAGACTGCTGTCATACAGCTGGCATATTGCATTGTTCAGTTCCACACCTTGATGTAGTTGACACTTTTAGATACTGTAATGGTTGTAGTGCTGTCAGATTTTGTTTGGTGATTGTAATTTTCGTGACCATGCCTTGAGTCAAGATTTTATAATTCTTCAGTTTTGAGAAAGGCGAAACGTTCATTGTGCAGAATGAGCTGGAGAATGGCTGGCTGTGGGTGACGTCAGTGAAAAATGATGAGAGCGGCATCATCCCCGCTGCCCTTGTGGAAGACCTGGTGAGTTAAGTAATATGTCCTAGATTCATTATCAACGGGATGTTGTCAAAGGAGTCAAATGTTTGATGATGCTTACCTGTTAAATGCCATAGTTTTGGAAAGGCCATAAAACTTTCTGTTAGTTGATGGAACTTTTCCCCAAACTCTACTATATCTGAAACCTCGCCATACTTGGGTTGATGTAAGGTCCCATCGCTTGTCATTATATAATACAAAATTAGATCAGGTGACAAAGCTTATTGAATATCATTGTCTTTATCATGATTATACCCTTTGAACATAAACTCACCATACTGTGTAAATCGCTGACTACAGCCCTAACTCACCATACAGCATAAATCGCTGACTACAGCCCTAAACTCACCATGCAGCGTAAATCGCTGACTACAGCTCTAAACTCACCATACAGCGTAAATCGCTGACTACAGCCCTAAACTCACCATACAGCGTAAATCGCTGACTACAGCCCTAAACTCACCATACAGCGTAAATCCCTGACTACAGCCCTAAACTCACCATACAGCGTAAATCGCTGACTACAGCCCTAAACTCACCATACAGCGTAAATCGCTGACTACAGCCCTAAACTCGCCATACAGTGTAAATTGCTGACTACAGCCTTCAACTCAACTCTGCCAGTGTTTGTTTCAGAATGGTACAGATGATCCAGTTGATAGGTGTCCGTACTTCCACTGCAATATCACAAAAGATGAAGCTGTAACAAAACTAGGTCATGGTGAGTATCTGGGTCATCGCCGTCTTCGTGCCAGAAATGTGTGTCACATATTAACATGCATATATAACAAATAAACTGGAGCCAAGCAATGTTCAGTATTAAATGGAACATTTTTGTGTACAAAACTGCACCAACACATAATTTCTTGAACAAAATTCAGACAATTATTCTTAATTGTTTGTGCGATAAATAAGTCCTGCTGCACAATTGTTTTATAATTAAGATAGTATAATTCTACTGATGACAGTTATAAGTATCTACTCCTGCTCCTGAAACTACCAGTTTGAGGCTGAATTCTAATGATATTTTGTAAGCTGAGTTTGTTAAAGTACATACAGAAGCAGTCTTGTAAAGCAGATGCCGAATGGACAGTATTCACTTTTGGTAACAAGTTACTGCTTCACATGTTGACCAAAGGACTTAGTGCAGACAAACATCACTGAATGATGAGATCCATCTCTTGTTTCAGCTGGACCTGGCAGCTACCTGGTGCGTCCAAGTGACAATTCTCCCGGTGCTCTCTCACTGTTTTTCCTTAGTGATATGGTCAGACGCTTTCGTATTGAAAAGAAGGGCAAGAAGTTGTTTGTAGGAGGGCGCTACTTTGACAGGTACATCTACTTATGCCAGATGTTATATATTTTAATCTTTTGTGTGAAATGTAAGAGGAGAGGTAACAATGGAAACATTTGTTTCATCTCTGAGACATTAAACATCACAATTTAGTCACCAAAGATCCAGGTTGTAGTGGTTTGCCATGCAATCATCTGTAGCCGAGCCTGATGCTCTGATCCCCGTGTTAGTCGTCTCATATGACAAGCATAGGAAGCGGGGAACCTGCTCTTCAATCTTAATAGGTGCCAATTCTAAGAGATTAGAGTACTACCTGCTTAGTGTGGATGAACACTATTGTAGGATATATAAGCCTTACCACAGAATTTGTCTAAAAAAAGATTATGAATCGGAAGAAAGGCAGAAACACCTTTAATCAATTGTTTTCAGTTGTTACAGGCAATGAGTCTCTGTGTTACATCTGTATGATCAGTGTCTGAAGGTTTGCTGTCATGCTTAAAAGTTGACATTTTGATTGAATTTGTTGAACTAATGTTTGTCTCTATTCTGTTCTGTCTTCTCTTGTCTTAGTCTGGATGGTATTATTGAGCGGTACAGGACAGAGGAGATAGTGGAAGGGTACAAGCTGGTCAACCCAGTGTATAGGGTAAGTTTCTCCTGCATCCCTGCATAACATCTGAGGACACTTGTCAACGTTTCCCAAAGTCTTTCTGACATTCCAGGAAGCCCTTTCTATCATTCCCTCAAATCTCTCACAACTTTCGATAATTCCCTTAAATATTTCCAACTTCTTAGTACACTTTCTGATATTAACCTATGAGGATCTGGGTTAGAATTGGTCTTCAGCAACCCATGCTTGTCGTAAGAGGCGACTAGCGGGATCGGGTGGTCAGGCTCCCTGGCTTGGTTGACACATGTCATTGTATGCCAGTTGCGTAGATCGATGCGCATGATGTTGATCACTGGATTGTGTGATCCAGACTCGATTATTTGCATTCCACCGAGATATAGATGGAATATTGCTGAGTGTGGTGTTAAACAACAAACAAATATATAAACCAACACTGAAAGTTTTCGATATTAGTTTATATCCGTTCAGCATTTCAGTACACCTTTGTAACATTCCGCCAATCTTTTCTAACATCCCAAACACCTTGGTGACGTTTCCCCAAACTCTCCAACTTCTGGGGACACCGTTCCATCATCAAAGGAAACCTGGCGTTGAAAACAGAAGTCGAAATACAACCCAACTGAATTATTTATGTTTTCAGGATAATATTGATGCATTTGATGGTCATCTGGACAAGCGGTTAACTCTGTCTGAGAGGAACACACTATATGCATCTATAATGAGATCTGGACCAAGTTTGCTGAACAATCGTGATGACCGCATTGAGATGACAGGTTACCTGTACAAGAGAAGTGAGTTGTCTCCCTTTGACTTTTCACCTTAGGGCTTGGTGAATAGTGCTTTAAATCACTTTGATGATTTTATTCACGATTACATATATATTATCTCTGTATTATTATAAGCAGCATTTAGTGGTAATTTAGGAAAGACGTTATTTGTTACTAAACTATTGTTCACAAATTGCAGGTGAGAAGACGAAGAAGTGGAAGTACTTCTACACAATGTTGAATGGAACAGAAAAGCATTTATACCTGTTTGAGAATGAACGAGTGAGTATAACCATGGTTACCGTCGAGACTAATCACTACACTGGTTACTGAAAAGGTCCTCGTTCCATGAAGTGACATACCGCGACTATGACTGAAAGTATCTTTCTGAATTTGAGTTATTGTTAGAGTATTTGCAAATTCTTTTTCAGAAGAAGTCCTCCTTGGGGTACATATAAGCATTAAAATATCCATTTTAAATCCTACGACAGTTGTAACTATATTTTTAATAAAATATTTACAAAACAAAAATCTCGTTTTGTCTTGTGAGACCACCCCTACAGGGCCCCACCGGACCAACACAGCCAAGAGCAGGTAACTCTCGCCGTCTACCTCGTACCTCACTTTTCATGCTGTCGTTCTGTTGAATAGACGTGCGTGGTGTTCGTTTCGAGTTTGCTCTCCTACCGATACGATGAGTGTAAAAGAGTCTCAATCTGTATGTATGGTTCCTTTCTCACGCGCATGGGCGTTAGATGGACGTCATATGTGGATATTTTCATTCATCTTTTGTTGTAACTTTGCCGTGGGTTCTCTGTTTTCCAGCCATGTGGCAGGCAAAATGGCGGACCTTGCCGATCGTGGTTTCCTTGCTATATGTTCTTGGTAGCTTGTAGTAGGGAGTTCATATATTATGTTTGCATATTATATGGTAGGCTTGCCTAAATTCTCTTTCTTTTCAGCTTAATTTGTGGTAAGTCGTTGTTGAGTAATTTTGATAGTGTTCGCTTTAGATATCTCTCAACTTTACTCTATCACTAGTACACGCAGGGGTGGCTAGCCTTTTTTCTGCTTTGCATTGTATGTTTAGTATTTAAATGGCTGTAGCTTGTAGCATTTATATATCGCCCGTGCGGATTATTCTTGCTATTACTTGTGTTTATGTGTTTGCTGCTTCACAGTTCCTGCTAGTAACACTGGCGTGGTTCTGTTTGTTGCAGTTTAAGCCCTGTGCGTTGTGCCATGCACACTACCGCCACAGGATGGTCATAAAGTGTGCCTCCGGTGTTTAGCCGAGGACGCTCACGACGATCAAGGATGCTCATAATAAACGCCCTTGCGTCAATATTCCTGTTACATTATGTTGTATTATGATACATATTTCATACGTTTACACACAACGTGGCTCATAGGCCGAGGTTGTGGTTTTTGTCTGGGTTTCTGCGCCTCGCGCGCATTCTTTCCGACACGCAGATTTTATGTTTTTCACTAATCTGCTTCAGGCGGGGGATAATATTTGATAAAAGGTTTCTAAGGAAATCCCTTTATCGTTTCCCCGCAAACAATGTTGCTGACTTAAATATGACTCAATTTGCTTCACTATTGCAGCAACATATTCTTCAACATAATGTCAAGTCGATGATTGATAGCGCAATGTCCGGGCTCCGTAAGGAGCTTCGGCTCGCAGTGTTGATCTCGAAGGTAAGTTCACCAGGTGTCGCCTGTGGTGAAATCCCGCCCGATTGACACGGTGCTGTCTGGGTTCCGCAAGGAGCTCAGCACGCCTGTCGTCGGGGTGGATCGGACGATCTGGGGGTTGGCTGCGGCCCGAGCTCTGGCTCGGGAGAACGCCCTCCCAGGCAGCTTGATCCTGGCTTCGCTCAGGTGATGGTGTGCCTTCGGCACCTTGTGGCGACCTAGCTTCGGGCTCAGGTTCGCCACGGGCTTCTGGCGCCCGGCGATGCAGGTTTTGCCCTGTCTTCGCCTGGTGCCCTGACTGGCGGTCGCCTAGGCGCAGACCAACTCGGGGACACCTCGGCGCCGGGCACCTTGTGGCAACCTAGCTTCGGGCTCAGGTTCGCCACGGGCTTCTGGCCGGCGATGCAGGTTTTGCCCTGCAGGTTTTGCCCTGGTGCCCTGACTGGCGGTCGCCTAAGCGACCGACCAGCTCGGGACACCTCGGCGCCACGTGGTCAGTCGGGGTTGCCCGGGAAACCTGTATATCGGCAGGTTCCTCTCGGCGCCCCGGTCTTGGTTCCACGGAGCTGTCGATCACCTCGGCGCTCCTAGTCCTAGGTCTACCTGTGTCCACCAGGGGCAACCTGCATTGCCAGGCTACTCCCTTGTGTCTCGGGACTGCAGATCGGACTAGCACCGACCTGGGCTTCGGCCCGCACGGCGAGCAGATCCCCGGCGCTGTTAGCTCAGGTCTCGCCTGATGTCTATCGATGCCCTGGCCAAGAGGCCGTTGAGTGTGACGAGCTGCCGATCACCTCGACGCGCCGAGGTCTACCCGTGTACACCAGGGGAGCCCTGCATTGTCAGGCCACTCCCATGTGTTGGGGATCGGGGTTCGAACTCGAACCGCCGACCCGAGCACTTACATACATACATGTGTATGTATGGGTATTTATATAGTGCTATACGATATGTTTGACTATACGCTCAGTGCGCTTTTGGAGATTACTTGGGGAAACCTGATTTATCAGGCTACTCCTACGCAGCCCGGGATCGGGTTCGGTCTAGAACAGCTGAGCTTCGGGCTCTGCGATTCTCTGAACCCGTGGGTAGCGCCGACCCAGGCTTCGCACTGGTAGGGCGCAGATTCCCGACTCGGTAGTTCAGGTCTCGGCTCCGGTAGTTCAGGTCTCGGCCTGATGTCTATCGATGTATTGACCTAGATGCCATCGAGTGTGCCGGGTGTGACTGTCACCTCGCCCGCTCCGAGGTCTGTCTGAGTGCTTGTGAAACCTTGATTGTCAGGCTTCTCACATGTGCCTCGGAATCGGGTTCAGGCTCATTACAGTGGACAAGTCGATTTGAGCTTCGGCTCATTTCGCTACTTTGAACTTACCACTAAGTAGGTTCGTCCCTGAGGGCAAGTCGCGAGATAGAATCGCGCTGTGTTGCCTCAGGTGTTGTCCATGTCGACTACCCGAACCGTTGGAGTTCGCCTCCCAGAGGGAAGCCTGCTTCCAGCACGGCATCCGGGACAAGGCCTCACACTCTCCCTTAAGTCTGCTGTTCTTTCCCCTTCACAGCTCAACGCTGTATGCTCAACTCGGCGCATCTCTCAGCGCTGCTGAGGGAGCTGGTGGAAAGGGGAGAGAGCGCCGGTGGAATTTTTTCGTCGGCAACTCTGGGCGGCATCTGACGGGGGCAACTCTCATCTGGCTAGGGACTGCATTGTAGCTGTGCCAGTCAAATGATGAGGGCGGTTATGGGCATATATGCCCGGGACAGTTCGAGGAATACGGAAGTCTGTTGAGCTTCGCTACTTCCTCAGGTGCCCAGGCATCGCAAACGCTAAGTTGCCGACTGCTGGGGTTACTATATTCTGCCGCGAAACACCGGGCGGGCGACACACTCCAGTGTCGGCTTCCCGGAGACAGCGACAATACCCCCGTGCCCAGATCCAGTCTTTGCTGGGCTAGGCAACCAGTGTGGTGGTTTCCAATGGTCAGGAATATGTGGGGTTTGACTCCACTTATTTCATAGTTGCCATTACAAACGGAATGTTCAGACCCATTCTCATCTGAGAGCTGAACAAGTTTATAGAGGTACTGTCCTTCAAGATGGAGACACACGCCGGTGATCTCATCTGCCGAGACAGGGGATTGGCGCACGCCAATCGACCTCGGAGGTCGCTGCGTACCTCCTTGTTCCATTGCACCCTGATTTCAAGATTTACCTTCGGTTTCTTGTTTGACGGGATGTGCTACCAGTTTCGTGTGCTCTCCTTAGGCTACATTACGGTGCCAAGGGTGTTCACCAAATTGAGGTTTATTACAGCTCAGATAGCCAGATCGCGAGTGCGGTGTTGTCACCCGTACATAGGCGACTGACTCATCGTGGTTTCAGATAACTGTTGAGTCTGGGGTCCTCACGCGATCAGTTACTGAAACTGGGCGGAATTGTCAACCTCACGCAGTCAGATGGACAGACGTCAAGCGTCTCTCCGGTGGGTCCCCACCCTGGAGACACCGCCGCTCTCAGTCCAGCCAGATACATCCCTACCGGGTTAGGGCGATGTTCTGGGTGACCTGCAGCCTCTTGAGACGAAGTCACAACCTGCACATCAATGTGCTGGAATTGACAGCAGTCAGGTTGGTGTTCGATCCGCACACCGGGATTCAATTACCTCTTCGCCAGACATTCTCACTCTGCATCGGGCGCCACACCAATCCTCGGATTCACTGGGTGGCTTGGCCTCTGTCGGGTATAACACACGGAATTCCTGCAACCGTTGCAGACACAATTCTGCCTGGGATTTGACACCCGCTCAGTGTGTTGATAGGTGGGCTGGTGGTGTGCAGATAGGGGATTTCATAATCCCTATTCTGCGGATTTAGTTCGGATATTGGAGTTACTATAACCTCGTTTTGGTTGAGAGCCTTATGACCTCCACCATTGCCGGGTACTCCATGGCTATTTCCACGCTTCACACCTCGCTCGATGGTGCTCTGCCTAGGCAGCATCCTCTCGCATAACGCCGTCGTAGCTGGCATGAACAGGGTTCGACCGCCTTCGTCGGCGACCCAGCCCACCTTAAAATTGCCACTTATTCACAATTGGCTGTCTGGCCCTAATTTTTCAAGTATATCGCTCTCTCACTTCACTTGTTGGCGTGGAAGACGACTTTACTTTTGTTGTGAACTCTGGTAGAAGGGTCGGGTACATCCATGCGATTCCCACTGACCTGACACTGACAGTATTTTATACTGATCATGTCCGTATTCGACTCGGATACCTACCACTCTCAGTGCGATATTGCTTTCCGTGACTGCTCATATCGCACTTCCACCCTTTAACCAGCCTTCCGCACCGGGACCAATCTTTGATTGCTCACCCGTGCCTGTCACTAAACGAAAGCGAACAACAGGGATCCGTACGGGTACCCATGTGAGCTGTTTGGTGGCGGGAAGACAGGGGAGTCTGCTAGCAAGCGCACTTTATCTTGTTGGCTTGTTTCCGTAATTGTATGGTTACAATGATAAGGTTTACCTCCCCCCGAGGGGTTGAAGGCAGACTGGGTAGGGCAGATGCCGCTTTGTTGGCATTACACAGCAGCACTGCTCAATGAAGAGATCGGTTCTGTCGCTCTTTGGAGCCAGCAGAACGCCTTCCTTCTGCATTACCAACTTGACACGCATTCTAAGGATCGTGCTCGGTTCGGTCTTTCGGTTCTCTCCAGTGGAGAGTGACCTGCCACCCTAACCAAGTTAGTAACTGGTCATAGGTATCGGTTCTGTGTTCAATGTCGATATATTTCATATCACTACATCGTATTAGCCTTACCATCCTTTCAGATTGGGTCGGGTTTGGGTGTACATACGTCCCTTCGCCCCTTCAAGAGGGCGGGTCCGTTTTGAACGCTTTAACCAGTCATATGCTATTAACCCGTCTTGCGGCGGAATTGGGTACTGAACCCCCACGGGCACTGTTTGGTATGCCTCTCTTGATGTCTTCGTGTTGAGCAGATCCCCGGGCTGTTAGCTCAGGTCTCGCCTGATGTCTATCGATGCCCTGGCCAAGAGGCCGCTGAGTGTGACGAAGCTGCCGATCACCTCGACGCCGAGGTTACCTTGTACACCAGGGAGCCCTGCATTGTCAGGCCACCCCATGTGTTGGGGATCGGGTTCAACTCGAACCAACCGACCGAAAGCACTTACACATACATACATGTGTATGTATGGGTATTTATATAGTGCTATAATGATATGTTTGACTATACGCTCATTGCGCTTTGGAGATTACTTGGGGAAACCTGATTTATCAGGCTACTCCCTACGATGCATCTCGATCGGGTTCGGTCCTAGAACAGCTGAGCTTCGCTCTGGCGGATTCTCTGAACCTCCGTGGGTAGCCGACCCAGGCTTCGCACTGGTAGGGCGCAGATTCCCGACTCGTAGTTCAGGTCTCGGCTCCGGTAGTTCAGGTCTCGGCCTGATGTCTATCGATGTATTGACCTAGATGCCATCGAAAGTGTGCCGGTGTGACTGTCACCACCGCCCGAGGTCTGTCTGAGTGCTTGTGAAACCTTGATTGTCAGGCTTCTCACATGTGCCTCGGAATCGGGTTCAGGCTCGCAGACAGTGGACAAGTCGATTTGAGCTTCGGCTCATTTCGCTACTTTGAACTTACCACTAAGTAGGTTCGTCCCTGAGGGCAAGTGCGAGATAGAATCGCGGCTGTGTTGCCTCAGGTGTTGTCCATGTCGACTACCCGAACCGTTGGAGTTCGCCTCCCAGAGGGAAGCCTGCTTCCAGCACGGCATCCGGGACAAGGCCTCACACTCTCCCTTAAGTCTGCTGTTCATTCCCCTTCACAGCTCAACGCTGTATGCTCAACTCGGCGCATCTCTCAGTGCTGCTGAGGGAGCTGGTGGAAAGGGGAGAGAGCGCCGGTGGAATTTTTTCGTCGGCAACTCTGGGAGGCATCTGACGGGGGCAACTCTCATCTGGCTAGGGACTGCATTGTAGCTGTGCCAGTCAAATGATGAGGGCGGTTATGGGCATATATGCCCGGGACAGTTTCGAGGAATACGGAAGTCTGTTGAGCTTCGTTACTTCCTCAGGTGCCCAGGCATCGCAAACGCTAAGTTGCCGACTGCTGGGTTACTATATTCTGCCGCGAACACCGGTGAGCCTGACACACTCCAGTGTCGGCCTCCCGGAGACAGCGACAATAATTCGCGCTCCAGATCCAGTCTTTGCTGGGCTAGTAACCAGTGTGGTGGTTTCCAATGGTCAGGAATATGTGGCGTTTGACTCACTTATTTCATAGTTGCCATTATAAACGGAATGTTCAGACCCATTCTCATCTGGAGAGCTGAACAAGTTTATAGAGGTACTGTCCTTCAAGATGGAGACACCGCTACCGGTGATCTCATCTGCCGAGACAGGGATTACGCACGCCAATCGACCTCGAGGTCGCTGCACTTCCTTGTTCCATTGCACCCTGATTTCAAGATTTACCTTCGGGTTTCTTGTTTGACGGGATGTGCTACCAGTTTCGTGTGCTCTCCTTAGGCTACATTACGTGCCAAGGGTGTTCACCAAATTGAGGTTTATTACAGCTCAGATAGCCAGATCGCGAGTGCGGTGTTGTCACCCGCATATTGCTTACTGACTCATCGTGGTTTCAGATAACTGTTGAGTCTGGGGTCCTCACCATCAGTTACTAAACTGGGCGGAATTGTCAACCTCACGCAGTCAGATGGACAGACGCCAAGCGTCTCTCCGAGGGTCCCCACCCTGGAGACACCGCCGCTTCAGTCCAGCCAGATAGGCAAGCCCTCTTCCAAACAGGGGTGCTTTCGAGCATTAGTTTGCAGTACTTATTAGCTCGACTCCTGGGTTATTGGCTTTGTAGCGTTTAATTTTTAAGCTTTCCTACCCTTATACCTCTGCATGCGCTTGTCTGGCTGGGGCTATATTAGGGTTGGGAGTTGTTTCGGCATGTCCCCATACATTCCTTCCATTGTAATGGTTGGGGAGTGGGGTTTTATGTCATTGATATTGAGCCAATATTGACATATAAGCTTGGGCTCTCTAATTCCGCCCGTCTGATTGACATCAGCGGTCAGGTGGCTCGATGTTTTCTATTTCCTCGTGATCGGTTGTAGATTTCACTCCACCACGGGTTTAGTTGTTGCCAGACAGAATGCCACTCCCGTCTCAAATATCTTTGGGAGTCTGTCATATGCTTATATGTACCCCAAGGAGGACTTCTTCTGAAAAGAATTATACAAACCTGTAGAGGTTATGAATTCTTTGAAGAAAGTCCTCCTTGGGTATCTGACCACCGCCTCCCCATTCTGTCTGACACGTTCAGCATGAAAAGTGAGGTACGAGGTAGACGGCGAGAGTTACCTGCTCTTGGCTGTGTTGGTCCGGTGGGGCCCTGTAGGGGTGGTCTCACAAGACAAAACAAGTTTTTTGTTTTGTAAATATTTTATTAAAAATATAGTTACAACTGTTGTAGGATTTAAAATGGATATTTTAATGCTTATATGTACCCCAAGGAGGACTTTCTTCAAAGAATTCATAACCTCTACAGGTTTGTATAAATTTTTGTGATTCATGCATTTGTGTCACTGAACATTTGATACATTCTGTAAGCAGTGTTGAAATAAGAGGGGTTCAGTCCTATAGTATTTGAATCTAGGGATTCAGCATTTATCATTGGGGCAATCACCAGTAGTGGAGCAGATAAATACAAAAATTACCCAAAATAGTTCACTTAATTATGCAAGCATACAATTTGGCACATACATTCTCAAAGGACCACTCTTTCATAAAAGGGCGTTAGCCACGCAAAATTCCAAAATGGCTGCCTCTTTTTTCAATATGTGCCAAGTGGTAATCGGATCATAACTAAGAGGCAGACTGACTGAACAAAATGCTGCCTATGTCAAAAAGAAAAGAAAAATGAAAATCTGACTTCACCTCCTACACATCATGTTCCAGAACATGATGCCTACACCACGATTGCCACAAATGTGCCTCTGTTTCACGAGATGTCTGAAATGCCACTTACCTTTGACCCATCAAGGCTGGATGAAGGTGGTGGCATAGAGGCAACATTGAGAACGATTATGGCAAAATACCACATAAGTTGTAGACTCATGTTTAACAACACAAAGCTGGAACGTGCTAGAAAACGGCATTGTGATGTTCAAAGCGAGTCAGATAAAAGGCAAGCTAAACACCGTCGGGCAAGTCATGATTGTGAAGCTTGCGTATTGTGTGATAGCATAGCTCCTAAATCAGATGTGCAACAGATCATGACTATGAATCTGAACAACAGACTGCACAACACTTAATGATGGTAAACTTTTAGCTAAACTGAGTGGTGCAGATGCCATTGCACAGGAGCTAAAGTATCTTCGCAAATGTCTGACTGCCCTTTACAATAGGGAAACTACTCACCTCAGAAGTCTAGAGAAAACCTCCCGTCAGAGTGAAGCTGAACCAGATGTCTATCCACTAGTACTATCAGAACTAGTGAACTACATGGTAGAAACCAGTCTTAGTTCAAGGGGCCCTGCCATCTTCCCTCTGGCAGTAATATCCCATCTCTACACACAACGTCTGGAGCAGCTAAAGTACTGTCGGAAATGCTAGAAAAATGCTTTTTAGCCTTAGTATCTTTATAAAGGTGATAAATGTACTATGTTGTCAATATATCAAGTCGCCTATTGTCTACCTAATTTTTATTTCAATCGATTTAACATTCCCATGCATTTAAAGGGCAGTTTACAGGAGAGAATTTGGTACCAAAACAGCAACTTAAGATTTTTTCAGAGTTCAACAACAGAAATCTGAAATAGTCTTTACATTTATGCTAATAATACAGGCGGTGTAAAAATATGAATTAACGTTTATCCTAAACAAATAAATGTTGAATGTTTGTGTTACTTTACTAAAGTATCGTTTTCTTTATTGAAGAAATATTAATATAAATGTTAAGTCTTGATAAATAAGTTTCCCGTCATGCATGCACATCTTTATCACAGCGTCCACTATGGCCAACGATTTGCAGTCGATTGTTGCAAAGGTTTATAGGTTTTTACTGCTTAAAAAAGACAGGTAAACCTTTCATTAGTTTAGAAAGGGTTTATTACAGAACTTGTAGAGCTGTTGGCATGTCTTACCAACAAGTTTACAATATTGTAAACAAATCAGACAAGACAGGGACCGTCTCAAATGCAAAACCGGGACGTAAAACCATCCTTGACAACTTTGACAAGAGAGTGCTTAGACGGGCGGTCTACAAACTTTATGAGAAGAAAAATATATATATTCTAAAGAAGCTACACCAGTGACTTCGTTAAATCTTTGGCCAATGTTCACAACTAGATTAAACTGACCGAATTACATCCATATGTTTTCAATGAAATATACTGTTGACATGCAAAACATTTATTAAAACGTTGCACATTTCTACAATCAGTCGATAAGATAACACAAGTGATAGGATTCTTTTCAATGTACAGTAATTCGTATGTTTATTTCAAAACAAACACACATACACAAATGATCCCTTACATAACTGATAATGTATACTATAATGCACATATTCAACATTTTGCAGAAAACATCTATTGAGATGACCCTCAGCGAAAGCGTGTGCTCAGGTGTCAATTTCACCTGTCGATACCGTGCATGCTGATGACGTAACACAGGCAGTTAATGTTTGTTTCAAATAACGTCCAACTACCCCTTATTTTTCTAAGTTTTTGGTATTTTCATCAGTAAAAACACATTTTAGAGCATGTCTCAAAATTTATTCCCTCGGTCTACATTAGGTAGATGTTTCTTGAAGTGATATTTGTTATTTAAGTAATTTTTCCTTATCCTGACTCATGCTTATTGCTTGTCTTCTTCTTCTTGCGAACCTAGTGGAACACTTGTATCTCCCAATTGAAGTTCCCTTCAATAAAAAATCACTCATTAGTACCCACCACGAGTTACCTCCCTTCCGCAAGCGCGGGAACGAGGGCGCCACCTGAACCCATGTGCCTCACTCTCTCCTTCTTCGCCCAGTGAGCAAGACGTGAGAGCACCTGTGTCTCCCTGCACACTATATCCTTTATTTATATTTAGTTTGTTACCTCTTATATTCATCTATAGAGGTGTAACTAGTATCATTATTCAACATGCATTGATAATTATTCGTGTTTCTGCTGCTTGATTCACGGTTCGCCATGTTTGCTCAGCAGTTTGCGTTAATAAAAATCTGCACTGTTTGTAAATTACGTTACTCTGCTACCGATCCACATTTAAAATGCCCTAGTTGCATTACTCCATGTTCTATTGTTTCTCGTTGTAAATTATGTATTAATTTACCAATTTCTGCCTTTGATAAATATTTATGTTCCGTTTTGAGACGGAAGGCAGATAAATCTCGAAACAATCTTCAGTCATGGCTAATAGATCGAGTCAGATATATCCTGAGTTACCTTCGGGATAAGCGTGGGGCGCAGTCCGCTATATCCTAGAAGCGACCTGCTTCCCAGGACGTTCCTTCATCACAGTCTAAGACTAGAAGAGCTTCCACGTCGTCTCAACGTACGCTCCGAACCCCCAGGTCTACAGCCTCGTCAAAGGGAAATCCACGAAGGCTACTAAAAAAACAAACTTTGCTTCTGATATTCAGAATTATATTAATATGATGATGACATTTCGATTATCATTCCAGATGTATGTCATAAGAAGTGACCAGTATCGGCTACCGTCACTTCAGCGGATCAACATGCAATCAGAGATGCCTACGCTGACGCCGGAGATTATAACTGAGGGTCCCGTCACTATCACAGAGAGGACACCCTCAACGCCAGCGCAGACCATCCCAGACGACCTGGTCAACCAAATCATGAGGCTGATGGAAGACCGTTACGGCTTACAGAGGCCTCAGAGCCACGGGCCTCAGAGCCCACCCCATACTAAGTCATACAGGGCCTTAGAGCCCGCTTTGGCTTCAGCGTGCCAGGGCCTTTGAGCCCACAGACGCCCTCCAGCGAAGAAGGGCAACCCAGCCCGTAGCGAACACTTCGCTAAGGAAGTCCCAGGCCGCCTCCGCGAAGGAGCTAGAGCCTCACTAGTTGCGCGAGGGATATCGCGAGAGAAGGAGCGCTTCGCCCGAGCCTACACCCTGTAGAACACAGAGGTCGCTTATGAAGCAAGCTCATATATTGAGTTAGCGGAGCGCCGCCCGAGCCCACACCCTGTAGAACACAGAGGTCGTTCGCGAAGCAAGCGCTCATATATTGATCGGACTCTGATTCGATACTTTCGCGAAGGTCGCGAAGGTCGCGAAGGCTAAGTGGCTCCAAGTCTACTTCACCCAGAAGATCTAGAAGCGTTACTTCGAGATCTTCGCGAAGTCCCCGGCGTTTGCCGAGGAAGTCTCCTTCAAGGTCTCCATATACTAGCCACTCCTCATATATAGCCACTCGTCAGTCCGTTCAAGACATCGCATGAGTTGTCTATCAACTGTAAGCCATATGCCGTCTACAAGCCTACGCGAAGACAATTGCACAGGCTATTTACAACACAGAACGTCGCTGTATTAATTTATCAACAGATGAAGAGCCTAATTAAGGATCTTCAAGCCGACTACCTACTACGATACGATTATCTACATGCGTGACCATTACGCAGATCTGCAGACAATTCAATAACGAAATTGAACAGCAGCCTTGTTACAGCGAGTAAAACTCATAATCGTCAACGATTTCCTGAGAAGAAATATGTACAACAAGTTCAGCTTTAACAGTCTACAAGCTGACAACTTGCAAGGTTTATTGAACCTTATATAAGGAAGTCGGAATTATCTTCAAGACTGAAGTTACTTTCACGACAGCCAGGAAAATAACCTACCCAGCATTAATATTACAGAGCGAGGTATTTCGCGCCGGGAGGTTTCGTGGGTTTACCATCAACCCTCGAAACACGTGGTCACTCGGGTAACTTCGGGAAGCTACGGTGAAGACCGACGTTTGTTCTAATATCAACGACGGCACTATATTATACAAGGTTCCTTTTCCTGCTACACCGGTGACATCACAGCGCGGGTACTCTACAGAATCAAAATGCCTTGTTCTGATTGGACCGAGATGGACAACGCCCTACGCAGAGGTCGATCATAGTTCTCAGTTCAACACATAGGTTGCAAGTGACAACAATATATCAGTGAACGAGCTCCATACAGAGATATTCACTCAAATTATCAAGGAAATAGGAACTACACTAATAGACCTATTTACCACTCGATTCAACAAACAACTGACAACATTCGTATCGCCAGTTCCAGACCCACTAGCATTGGCAACAGACGCACTAAGCATATCGTGGGAAGGACTCAACGCGTACGCTTTTCCGCCACCAGCGTTAATCTCACAAGTTTACTCAAAATCAGTCAAAAGCAGAGCCTCCATCTGAATTTGGTCACGGCCTACTGACCAGCGAGAACGTGGTTTCCAACTCTTATTCAAGAAATCGGACAACCAATACTACATCTTACAGAGTGCTCGAATCTGTTAATACGTCCGCACACAAACAAGCGCATACGGAAAGCCAGATATATTCCAACTTCACGTGCATGGATTGTATCAAAGGCGTCTGAATAACAAGTTATTCAGCCAGAGCGCAAAGCAGTCTAGCTTGCCCTGCATAACTCAACTGGCAACTTATAACGATGACAAATGGCACAGTTTGTCAATTATGCTGCAAAGGAAGGATTTACAGCTAGATATGCTACTCATCCTCAAGTGGCGGACTACTTATGTTATCTACGTCAGACTAAGATTTTATAAGGCTCAACTTGTCCACCTATCTTGCAGCAATAGCTCTATCATAACTGAGAACGGGCGTCAAGTTAACCTAACCCAGTTACTCGCCTTGCTACGAGCTTTCCGATTGGAGGATTAAAACGGAAGTTTCACGCTCCAACTTGGGATCTGAATATAGTGCTCCAACACCTCACAAGTGAGGTTTATGAACACGCTTTGATGATATACTTGGACCCCATGATACGATGAATCTATCACGATGGCCAGTAAGAGCACTGAAAATATATCTCCACCGAGCCAAACAGGAGGGAAAAATGCAAGAGATTTATTTCCTCTATCAAGCTACGCAGACGGAAGTCTCACGTACTACTATCTCCTTTTGGATCAGAACTGTCATACTACGTGCCTACAAGACTGCAGGACTCGACCCTCCATGAGCTTCTAATCCTCATGATATTAGAGCGCTAACATCTACAATTGCTCTACACAAATGCTATTGAAATAATGGAGGGTTATTTCTGGAGATCCGATATGGTGTTTGCCAACCACTATCTGAGAGATATCACCACCGAGGACGTCTCAGGTATCCACCAATTCGATCCCATGGTCCTCGCACAACAGTTGACAGTTCCTCAGAGAAGATAAGTCAATCTTACAGATTTCTACTTATCTTATAACAGTACTAAATAGCTACATGCTATATATATTTTGCTTAAGTTCTTTTATTATCTTAAGCTCAGTACTATGGTTATTATATCATACAATATATAAGCTAACAACTCTACGGAGTTTGTTATTATATATTTAGCTTAAGTTAATCATATCTTAAGCTCAGTACTATGGTTACATTATAAATGTATTAGCTAACAAACTCTACAGAGTTTTTTTGCTATTATATATGTAGCTTAAGTTCATTATATCTTAAACACAGTACTATACTCATATCATAAAAATATATTAGCTAACAAACTCTACGGAGTTTTTGCTATTATATATGTAGCATAAGTTTATTCATATCTTAAGCTCAGTACTATGTTTATATCATATAAGTATATTAGCTAACAAACTCTAAAGAGTTTTTGGCTATTATATATTTAGCTTAAGTTTCATCATATCTTAAGCATTATGGTTACATTATAACATGTATTAGCTAACAAACTCTACGGAGTTTTTGCTATTATATATGTAGCTTCAGTTTATTCATATCTTAAGCTTAGTACTATGTTTACTTCATAAAAGTATATTAGCTGATAAACTCTAAGGAGTTTTTGCTATTATATATTTAGCTTAAGTTTAATCATATCTTAAGCTCAGTACTATGTTTATATCATAAAAGTATTTTAGCTAACAAACTCTAAGGAGTTTATGCTATCATATTAACAAGCTTAAGTCTATTAGTCTTAAGCATTGTATTAATATTATTTTTCCTTATCCTGACTCATGCTCTTTTGCTTGTCTTCTTCTTCTTGAACTTAGTGGAAACACTTGTATCTCCCTAATTGAAGCTCCCTTCAATGTAAAATCACTAATTAGTACTCACCACGAGTTACCCCCTTTCCACAAGCTCGGGAAACGAGGGCGCCACCTTCACCCATGTGCCTCACTCTCTCCTCATATACTGAGCCCAACATTTGAATTTACAGGGAAATCCAAAGTGTTATGTGGGGAGGATGGGAGGGCTTACCTCATGACTCAGGATAAGTATAAAATATCAATTTTACTCTAAAAATTACATATTTTTCCTTATCCTGACTCATGCTCTTTTGCTTGTAGAATCCTACGGAACGGAGGTGGGAGTAATAGAATACTTTGGATTTTAATAATTAGTGATTTGATCTGTGATGATTGTAATAACCCTATGGGAACTTCATGAAGGCACTGAACTGATGAATTCCTGCTGCTAACTTATCAGCTGCCATATAAAGGTTATTACAATGTACTTATTATGATAAAGTATATATAACATTAATACAATGCTTAAGACTGATAGACTTAAATTTGTTAATATGCTAGTATAAACTCCTTAGAGTTTGTTAGCTAAAATACTTTAAGATATAAACATAGTACTAAGCTTAAGATATGATTAAACTTAAGCTAATTATATAATAGCAAAACTCTTTAGAGTTTGTTAGTTAATATACTTATATGATATAGATATAATGCTGAGCTTAAGATATGAATAAGCTTTGGTTACATATATAATAGCCGAACTCTGTAGAGTTTGTTAGCTAATATATTTTTATAATATGAATATAATACTGTGCTTAAGATATAATTAACTTAAGCTACATATATAATAGCAAAACTCTGTAGAGTTTGTTAGCTAATATATTTTTACAATATGAGTATAGTACTGTACTTAAGATATAATTAACTTAAGCTACATATATAATAGCAAAACTCTGTAGAGTTTGTTAGCTAATATATTTTTACAATATGAGTATAGTACTGTGCTTAAAATATAATTAACTTAAGCTACATATATAATAGCAAAACTCTGTAGAGTTTGTTAGCTAATATATTTTTACAATATGAGTATAGTACTGTACTTAAGATATAATTAACTTAAGCTACATATACAATAGCAAAACTCTGTAGAGTTTGTTAGCTAATATATTTTTACAATATGAGTATAGTACTGTGCTTAAATTATAATTAACTTAAGCTACATATATAATAGCAAAATTCTGTAGAGTTTGTTAGCTAATATATATTTTATAATATGAGTATAGTACTGTGCTTAAGATATAATTAACTTAAGCTACATATACAATAGCCAAAACTCTGTAGAGTTTATTAGCTAATAGATTTATAATGTAACTATAGTACTAAGCTTAAGATAAATTTAGACTTAAGCTAAATGTATATAGTAAAAACTCCTTAGAGTTTATTAACTAATATACTTTTATGTTATAAACATAGTACTGAGCTTAAGATATGATTAAACTTAAGCTATATATATAATAGCAAAACTCCGTCGAGTTTTGTTAGGTAATACATTTTATAATGTAACCATACTGCTTAAGATATGATGAAACTTAAGCTAATTGTATAATAGCAAAAAAACTCTTTAGAGTTTGTTAGCTAAAATACTTATATGATATAAACCTAGTATTGAGCTTATGAAGGAAAACTTAAGCTACATATATAATAGCAAAAACTCCGTAGAGTTTGTTAGCTAATACATGTTATAATGTAACCATAAAGCTTAAAATATGATGAAACTTAAGCCAAATATATAATAGCAAAACCTCTTTTAGAGTTTTGATAGCTAATATACCTATATGATATAAACATAGTACTGCTTAAGATATGAATAAGCTTAAGTTACATATATAATAGCAAAAACTCTGTAGAGTTTGTTAGCTAATACATGTTATAATGTAACCATAAAGCTTAAAATATGATGAAACTTAAGCCAAATATATAATACCAAAACCTCTTTTAGAGTTTTGATAGCTAATATACCTATATGATATAACATAGTACTGCTTAAGATATGAATAAGCTTAAGTTACATATATAATAGCAAAAACTCTGTAGAGTTTGTTAGCTAATACATGTTATAATATAACCATATTGCTTAGAATATGATGACACTTAAGCCAAATAGTAAAAACTCTTTAGAGTTTGTTAGCTAATATACTTATATGATATAAACGTATTACTAAGCTTAAGATATGAATAAGTTTAAGCTACCTATATAATAGCAAAACTCCGTGAGAGTTTGATAGCTAATATATTTTTATAATATGAGTATAGTACTATGCTTAAGATATAAATAACTTAAGCTACGTATATAATAGCCAAAAACTCTGTAGAGTTTGTTAGCTAATGCATTATCATGTTACCATAGTACTACTCTTAAGATATGATTAACTTAAGGTAAATATATAATAACAAACTCTGTAGAGTTGTTAACTTATATATTGTATGATGTAATAATCATAGTACTGTGATGATAAAAGGAACTTAAGCAAATTATATATAGCATGTAGCTATTTAGTACTGTTATAAGATAAGTAGAAATCTGTAAGATTGACTTATCTTCTCCGAGGAACTGTCCATTGTTGTGCGAGGACCATGGGATCGAATTGGTGGATACCTGAGACGTCCTCGGTGGTGATATCTCTCAGATAATGGTTGGCAACCACCATATCGGATCTCCAGAAATAAACCCTCCATTATTCCAAAAAACATTTGTGTAAATCAATTGTAGAAGTTAACGTTCTAATATCATGAGTATTAAGCTCATGGAGGGTCGGATTGGGTCCATCCGTCTTGTATGCACATAGTATGACAGTTCTGATCCAACGGAGATATAGTACGTGAGACTTCATTCTGCCTAAGTTGAAGATAGAGGAAATAATCTGTTGCATTTTCCCTTCCTGTTTGGTTCGGTGGAGATAAATTTACAGTGCTCTTGCTGGCCATCGTGATAGAATCATCGTATCATGGAGCCCAAGTATGTTATCCAGGCGTGTTCATAAACCTCACTTGTGAGGTGTTGGAGTACTATATTCAGATCCCCAAGTTGGAGCGTGAATTTCCGTTTTAATTCTCCAATCAGAAGCTTAAGTAGGTTTACTAACCATCCAGTTGTGTTAGTAGCTTGATGATTAAATTCAACTGTAGTCTGAGACGCTGTGGGTTTAGATCAACTTGTATCCCATCGTCTAGGTAATTCGCTGCGAGGTTCTTGACGATGTAGGTGCACAACCAGGTGTGTCTGTCCTCGTTGAACTTTATGTAAATTCGCCTGACTGCCGTGCTCTCGTCCCTAACTTGACAGGGGAGGCCTCTAACCTGAAGAAAGCAGCCCAATCATGAAGGTTCAGGTTAACTGGACTGTAAGGAGGCTTGCTCGCTCACTGATATATAGTTGTCACTTGTGACGTAAGTCTTGAACTGTGAATTAAGATCGACCTCTGCGTGGGTCGTTGTCCATCATGGTCCAATCAGAACAAGGCATTTTGATTCTGTAGAATACCCGCTGTGATGTCACCGGTGTAGCAGGAAAAACCTTGTATAAAATCTTGCCGTCGTTGATATTAGCATAATCGTCGGTCTTCACCGTAGCTTCCGGTTACCCGAGTGACCACGCGTTTTTGAGGGTTAATGGTAAACGCGCGAAACCTTCGGCGCGAAATACCTCGCTCTGTAATATTAATGCTGGGTAGGTTATTTTCCTGGCTGTCGTGAAAGTAACTTCAGTTTGAATCTAATTCTGACTTCCTTATATAAAGGTACAATAACCTTGCAAGTTGTCAGCTTGTAGACTGTATACATGAATGTATCGTCCTAATTGTAGAATTAAAGCTGAACTTGTTGTACATATTTCTTCTCAGAAAAGTTGACGATTATGAGTTATACTCGCTGTAACAAGGCTGCTGTTCAATTTCAATATTAAATTGTCTGCAGATATGCGTAATGGTCACGCATGTAGATAATCGTATCGTCGTCCGGGATTGCATATTCTAGCCATCTATACGGAACAGTTGATTTCTGTGAAGATCTATGAAACGTCGTTGACTAATTAATACAGTGACGTTCTGTGTTGTAAATAGCCTGTGCAATTGTCTTCGCGTAGGCTTATAGATGGCATCTGGCATACAGTTGATAGACAACTTATGCGATGTCTTGAACGGACTGACGAGTAGCTATATATGACGAGTGGCTAGTATATGGAGACCTTGGAGGAGACTTCCTCGGTGAACTCTGGAGACTTCGCGAAGCCGGTGCCTTTCTGCGGTGTTAATGGAGGGGTCCACAGGAATATCATCCGACATCAGTGTAGAGGCATCAGGCTGCATGGTGATCTCTGCTGATGTCATTGTAGCTGTCACCGGTCGCTTCTTATGTCGGGGATGATGATCGGCTGATCATCGTAGACGTCCAGGTCTGCGGCTGGAACAATCTCGGTTGAGAAAGTCCTAGTAGACTTCGTTGATTTCCCCTCAGATGTCAACGCTTGATAGCTTCACGAAGCTCTTGTGTAGTCCCTCGATGTCCTTCTAGATGATGATGATCTGGATTCAGGTGTCCTTCCTGAATGCCTTCGCGAAGCTTCCTCTGCGTCCGGTCCGGGGGAACGACGATATGACCTTCGCGAAGGCTTCCGTGATGTCTGATGGTCCGAGTCCACATCTAGGGATGAAACCGAAGAAGGTGATGATCTATCCCGTCGCGAAGGCTGTACATCTAGGTCCTTCGTCAAGGTGGTCCGTGACTTCCTTCGCGAAGGTGACATCGTCCTGGCTGCTACGTTGACGGGGGGTGCCTCTGGGATTATAATGGAGGGTTTATTTCTGGAGATCCGATATGGTGGTTGCCAACCATTATCTGAGAGATATCACCACCGAGGACGTCTCAGGTATCCACCAATTCGATCCCATGGTCCTCGCACAACAATTGACAGTTCCTCGGAGAAGATAAGTCAATCTTACAGATTTCTACTTATCTTATAACAGTACTAAATAGCTACATGCTATATATAATTTGCTTAAGTTCCTTTTATCATCACAGTACTATGATTATTACATCATACAATATATAAGTTAACAACTCTACAGAGTTTGTTATTATATATTTACCTTAAGTTAATCATATCTTAAGAGTAGTACTATGGTAACATGATAATGCATTAGCTAACAAACTCTACAGAGTTTTTGGCTATTATATACGTAGCTTAAGTTATTTATATCTTAAGCATAGTACTATACTCATATTATAAAAATATATTAGCTATCAAACTCTACGGAGTTTTGCTATTATATAGGTAGCTTAAACTTATTCATATCTTAAGCTTAGTAATACGTTTATATCATAAAGTATTTTAGCTAACAAACTCTAAGGAGTTTATACTAGCATATTAACAAATTTAAGTCTATCAGTCTTAAGCATTGTATTAATGTTATATATACTTTATCATAATAAGTACATTGTAATAACCTTTATATGGCAGCTGATAAGTTAGCAGCAGGAATTCATCAGTTCAGTGCCTTCATGAAGTTCCCATAGGGTTATTACAATCATCACAGATCAAATCACTAATTATTAAAATCCAAAGTATTCTATTACTCCCACCTCCGTTCCGTAGGATTCTACAAGCAAAAGAGCATGAGTCAGGATAAGGAAAAATATGTAATTTTTAGAGTAAAATTGATATTTTATACTTATCCTGACTCATGAGGTCAGCCCTCCCATCCTCCCCACATAACACTTTGGATTTCCCTGTAAATTCAAATGTTGGGCTCAGTATATGAGATATGGGATAATTATTACTCTAAAAATTACATATATATACTTTTATCATAATAAGTAAATTGTAATAACCTTTATATGGCAGCTGATAAGTTACAGCAGGAATTCTTCAGTTCAGTGCCTTTATGAAGTTCCCATAGGGTTATTACAATCATATCAGTTCAAATCACTAATTAGTAAAATCCAAAGTATATATAATCCCACCTCCTAATCCGTAGGATTCTACAAGCAATAAGCATGAGTCAGGATAAGGAAAAATATGAAATTTTTAGAGTAAAATTAATATTTTATACTTATCCTGACTCATGAGGTAAGCCCTCCCATCCTCCCCACTTAACACTTTGGATTTCCCTGAAAATTCAAATGTTGGGCTCAGTATATGAGGAGAGAGTGAGGCACATGGGTTCAGGTGGCGCCCTCGTTTCCCTCGCTTGTGGAAGGGAGGTAACTCGTGGTGGGTACTAATGAGTGATTTTTTATTGAAGGGAACTTCAATTGGGAGATACAAGTGTTCCACTAGGTTCGCAAGAAGAAGAAGACAAGCAATAAGCATGAGTCAGGATAAGTATAAAATATTAATTTTACTCTAAAAATTTCATACTGTAATACCTCTGAATTTTAAATATAAGTCAAAAAGCATTTTTCTAGCATTTCCGACAGTACTTTAGGAATTGATTCACCTTGTGTGAACAAAACCAGGCTAAAAGAGAAGTTGTTAATGGAAATACCCGAGCTATAAGCTCATACAAAGGGAAAAAGTGTTCTTTTAGCACTACAAAACGATGTTGCTCTAGCCCCTGTCTCTCTTGTTTTGGCCAGAGCTGCAAAGATATTGAGAAAACACATTCTGGACCACCAGTCCAAATTCGATGGTACATTTCGCGAAGGATGCATCAAAGATGCCATACCTGCAAGTCTTCTCCAGTTCGTTGGTATGGTGGAACATGGGGCAGACATTAAGTCTCAGCTTGGGTTTGGCTCATCCACGTCAGACCAGGCTATTGCTCAGCTCCTTTAGTACAACTGCTTCTCAAAACAGAAATAACAAGCAACTACCCATCGACATTCTAAGGATAGGGAAACTCCCTTCCAGTGTACCTGGGTATGGTAATCTATGCCAAAACCAGGAAGAGAAGCCTCGTAGAAATACTTCATGATCATGGCATGAGCATTTCGTATGACAGGGTGCTGGAGATATCAGCCCAACTTGGAGATGTCACAGTTAGCAAGTATGTGGAGGAGGGTGTGGTCTGTCCACCTGTTCTCAGAAAGGGTTTGTTGACCACTGCGATCATGAACAACATTGACCACAACTCTTCTGCAACCACTGCTACTACCTCTTTCCATGGTACCAGTATCTCTGTCTTTCAGCATCCTGCTACAGACAACCATGGGGAAGAGTGTCAACCAGTAAAATTCGGGCCAGAGAGGGCAAAATCTGTTCCTGAACTACTAGTACCTGATTCCTTTACAAATATCCCTCCTGCTTCATTGAAGTCAGAGAACCCAACACCGCCATGTGGTACAGTGCCAATGCCAACCACAGACCTGCTCAGACCACAAATGGCCCTGGAGTTTGAGTGGCTGGAGAAGGTCTTTATCACTGAAGAGATAGATGAAGCTGTTAACCTCACATGGTCAGCTCATCATGCATTTCAGAAATGAAGCCCAGAGTTTAAAGTGAGTATCACTTCTTTGCTGCCACTTCCCAGGGACGAGGCTCACTCTGTAGCTACAGTGAAGCACGTTCATCTCCTGTCAGATCAGGGAGCGGGACCTGCAGGAGTTCTTTCAGCATGAAAATCAATCATTCCCTGCATCTCTAAGTGATGGTGGAAAGATTTATAGCTGTCAAAAGTCCCAACTGACTTCAATACTTGAGATACATCACGCCTCCAGACCAAGAGCCAGAGGCAGATGACAACATCATTGATGTTTCAGCTTTGATCCATGCACTGCCACCGAAAAGGTCTAAGACATGCTGACTATGCTTTCTGCCAACTATTAGTGCATATGCCAGTACATACAAGACAACACCTGTTGTCTTTGATATGTACAGTCCATTAAGTCTGAAAGCAGACACAAGGTTCAAAAGAGGACAAGGAGTGAGACGCAACGTGACAGGAAAGAATAGCATTCCTTCAAACTGGCACAACTTTCTGAGGCACAATGGCAACAAATCGGAGCTGTTTCACTTCCTGGCTGACAGGATTGTCCAGATGTCTGCACCAAACTTGGTTATTGTGACCAAGGGACACCAAGCACTTGGCACACACAAAGTGAGTCTGACTGAACTGGACGAATGTTCTCATGAGGAGGCAGACAGCCGCATCTTTGTTCATGCCAGATATGCTGCAACCCAAGGGAGCAAATCCATCATAATCAAAGCCAATGGCACAGATGTCCTTGTGATTGGCCTGAGTATGTTCCCAACACTGCAAAGCATGGGTCTGCAGCAGCTGTGGCTCTTATTTGGCCAAGGTCAGAGCCTTCGATGGATTGGCATTCACAACCTGCACAACTCTGTTGGTCAAGAGAAGGCCAAAGGCATGTTGTTCTTCCATGCTTTTACAGGTTGTGATGTGGTGCCAGCTTTAAGGAATAAAGGGAAAAAACAGCTTGACAAACATGGGACATTTTCCCAGAGGCAACACCAGTATTTGCCAGACTGAGCCAGCATCGACCAACCATTGAGGATGATGAGACCCTAGAGAAGTTTGTGGTTCTCATGTATGACAGGTCTAGCACTGTAGATGGTGTGGATGAAGCTAGACTCGACTTATTTGCCAGAAAGCAGAGACCATATGAAGCCATTCCTCCATCCAGAACAGCTAATTCAACACGCTAAACGTGCAGCATATCAGGCAGGTTGTGTGTGGGCTCAGGCAATTCTGCGCCAGCCGGAAGCAGAGAGTCCAGCTGACTTGGGATGGGAAGAATGGAAAACCTTCTGGACAGCCAACTCTCCCACTGCAAAGAGTTGTGAACAGCTCACTAAGTGTGTCTGCAAGCCTGGCTGTCGTGGCAGGTGCAAATGCTACCGGTTTGGTCTCACATGCACAGCCTTGTGCAGTTGCAAATGTGAAGTGTAGTTTCTCTGTTATTCTGGGTGCAGTGGTTAGTTCAGTTACAATTTCGACTGTTTCTTGCTAAAACTGCCATTTGATTTATATATTGTTTTGGTATTGTAATAAAAACAACTTCATTTGGTCAAAAAATTGAAATAAGTTGTTTTACTTGAAGTAGTTACAACTTACAATGTAATTATTAGTTAAACGGCGGCCATCTTGAAAATGGTAGCCATTTTGGATTTTTGCGTGGCTAATGCCCTTTCTTGAAAGTGTGGACTCCAATGAACATTTGTGCCAAATTTCATGCTTGCATGTTTAAGTGAACTATTTTTGCACTTATCTGCTCCACTACAGGATGCACTCACTTGCTTAGCTACAAACACTGATAACATTTCTGTGATATATCCCTTCTTTGTTCTGTTTGGGAAATGACAGCTAATTTACACCCTAGCTTTAACTGTTGTTGGCCGTTTCAGCGATCAAGACCAAAGGACTTGATAGAGCTGCAGTACAGCTGTTTGTATCCTGTCCACGACAGCTTCTTTGGAAGGTAAGTCAAGATTTATCTGGGCAATATAAAGACTAATTCTCTGAGCAAATGTCAGTGTAAATTGCGGTGGCTGAGTGGGTTAGACGGCTGACTTTGAGTGCTGACGATTAGGTGCCTGACTCTGAGGGTGTGGGGTCAAACCCTGGATGGGACTTAACAAAAGTACAAGAATCTCTACTTGACTGAGAAAGTGTAATTCCAAAATATAACATGTTACATTTGACCACAAAATGGCATTGTGTATTCATGAAAATGCTCAAATTAGAATTACAATGACCCACTATCATGGGTGCGACTAATGTTTCCTAGCCGATGTCAGTTGTATTTCATTGATAACAGGAAGAAAGGGAATATCATAACTGTATCGACCACAGCAACATTGAAGTGTCACTGAATAGCCAAAGTGACGGGTGGTGAGGCTCAGTGACTGGGTTGATCTCAGTGCTGTTTTTGACAAGTTACAAATTCCACTTTTCTTTTGTTTTATTTTCAGACCATACTGTTTCCAGCTGGTGTCCAACTACAACAATAACCATGTACAGACCTGTTACCTTTGTGCTGATAGCGGGGATGTCGCACAGGTGTGTAGTTGTTGTCACTGGCCCCAGCAGATATACGACTTCTATACAGTTGTGACAGTGACAGATGTATGTCAATGTCCTTAATACTTGAGTCGCAGAATCTTTAAGATAGAGTAATCTATGGGACCACTAATTTAAGTTTAGTTGACACATGTCATCATGTCCCAATTGCATACATTGATGCTCATGCAGTTGATCACTGGATTGTCTGGTCCACACTTGAAAATTTACAGACCGAAGCCATATAGATGGAATATTTGCTGAGTTTGTTACACAACAATCGATCAAACAAAAGTCATACAATATGGCAGCCCTACTTTAAGTTGACAGTGTTGAAAAGAAAGAAAGGGGTGTGATTGTGTGTTTAAGGTTTGTTCTGTTGTGTTCTGGATCAAGGGACCTGCTGAATCTGTATTGTTACTAACCTGAACCATGTTAAACCCGACTTCTTGGCCTCCTCCTGTCCTTGTAACATGGACTGCCTCCGTGGTGTAGTGGTTAGAGCGTCCGCCCGGAGAGTGGAAGGTCGCGGGTTTGATCCTCGACCACGTCTTTCCAAAAGACGTTAAAATATGGTACTTGTTGGTCCCTGTCTGGCACTCGGCATTAATGGGTACAACAAGGACTGGTCGGCTCGGAGTCAGTATAATGTGTCTGAGTGGGGTATTCATGCTTCACTGCGGCATGGTATCTCAGTGGGCTAGCACTATAAAACCAGCTTCAGTCTGGGCTAGTACAAGCAGCCGCACATACACACGCATGCATGTCGTCATATGAGCGAAATATTCTCAAGCACGACTTTAGACCCAATTTCACCTCACCTCACCTCACCTTGTTACATGGATTAATTTGGAGACTTATTTTCATACACAGAAATGGATCCATGCTCTTAAGCCCTACTGTAACAATACACCTCTAAAGCGTCAGAGGAGCCTGAAGGAGCTACACAGTCTGTCAATCATCATATACGAAGCTCATAAACTCCACAACAAGTATCTTAACCACCCGTATGCCGTGGTCAGTCTGAACGAGGTGAAGGTCGGCAGGACAGAGGTCGGCGAGTCAACTAATCCTGTCTGGGAGCAAGAAATTGATCTGGAGTAAGTGAATGTGCTTGATTACATATTCATCATCAGCCCATGATAGCCTGTCTCATAGACTCCAGAGCATATATTTGATAAAATCTTCTTCATCCATTCTAATCCGTATCCAATTCTCAGGCCTAACAGCCTATACACTTTCTAGTAGCAGTCTATATTCATCATATTTTTAAAGTTATCAGTCAGTAATCACCTCCAGCAGCCTATATTTATCCCATTCTATATGTGTGGATATTTGCTAATACCACCAAGATCTGTACTGGAAGGGAGCCTGTGAAGATCCGGGTTAGAATTGATCTTCAGTAACACATTCTTGTTGTAAGAAGTGACTAACGGGATCGGGTGGTCACGCTCGCTGACTTGGTTGACACGTCATCGTATATCAGTTGTATAGATCGATGCTCATGCTGTTGATCCCTGGATTGTCTGGTCCAGACTCGATTATTTGCAGACATATAGCTGGAATATCGCTGAGTGTTCCGTAAAACTAAACTCACTCACCCACTGTACTCAAGGTGGCTCCTCGTGCAACACACATCCTGCCCATTTTATCAATACCCGATCAGGAGAACAGAAAATTACACAGGGAAGGGAACAAGTACCATGGCAACCAAGATTGAAAAACCCCATTGTGTTTTGTCTCCTGTTTGACTCCCATGCACATTTTCCAAGTCCATCCTCAATTCTTCCAATGAGAGTACAGTGGAAGCCCTATAAACCGGCAGCCCTCCAATCCGGCATGCTCTCCATACCGGCACTAGAATTTGGTCCCGACAGAAACTAGTTAATTCATGATCATATACACGCCCACTCATCTGGCGTCAGTCTATTCCGTATTTCGGCACAACAAAGATGACTATCAACACGAAAAAGGGAAAAGTTCTCTTTACCGGCACGCCCTTTATACTGGCATTTTTTGCTGGTCCCAACGAATGCCGGTTTAGAGGGCTTCCACTGTAGATGGTATTTTACGTTGAGTAAAGTTCTTATTCTGATTGTTGTTCAGGCATCCACTACATATCCTCGTCACGATATGGCTGAAATATTGCCGATGTGACGTTAAATTTTAACTCACTCACTCACTCACTACATATCCAGACTTTATCCACATTCATTACTATACCGTTTCAGGTAGAAAGAGAAACAAATGGATGAATCATGTTAAATCATTGTGTGCTCCTGCATGTCTCCCATGGTTACGTAGCAGAAATATGTCTGCAGCATAACACAACGTTAAATCTTGAAGTCTCCATTTGGAGCGCTTGTGAAACGTGAGTGCGTTCTCTGTGTACATATGGCATTCTTGTTGTATTTTCAGCGATATTCCGAATGATATCGAAACATTTTCTGTGACACTGTATAACAAGGTGAAGAGGGCAAAAGAAACAAAAGTTGGTGAGTATGGTTATCTCCGTACATCACATATATAGGTTTCACTGTACATGCGGCATAGAGCCCAGGTCACAAATCAGGTGAAGTATGCATTCCTTGGATGGGTGACCGTGTCTGTCAGCTTGACTCCTGAGAGTTTCTAGGACTTCAGTCCTGCCCCATAACAAGGCACAAGTGACACATGTATCTCACCCTAGGCAAGTGAGTTTATTCAAAAATTGCCTCTGTTCACCCAGCAGTGAATGGGTACCTGATAGTATAAGTCTGGATATGGATAATGGATATGACTGTTAACCTTCTAGCGGGTTATCCGGGGTAATAATCTGTTATCACCTTGAGCATGCACAAGAGAATGGAAAGAGGTGCTTTGTAACTAGCCATTAATGATAAGTAATAAATGTCACCTACTGATGTAAATTATTGCAACCAAAGTGCAATGGTGTTCTTGTGACCTGTATTTGTTGGGATTGTGACCTTGGTCACCTGTATTTGTTGGTGCTACTGTGAACTATATGAATGGGCATTATTATGACCTCATTGTGTCGATGTCTTTGTGACTTGTATCTGTCAGCTTTAGTTTAACGTTTGGCGTTATTGTCATCAATATATGTAAGAACATACTCTCACCTCAGAGTGTTTATGTTTCTGTGACCTGTATCTGAAAGGTTTGTTTTGACTCGAGTCTTCAGACTGTCATCTATATCTGTTGGTGATTATATGGGCATTATACGTACTTGTCCTGTACGTGAATGCGTCATTGTCAGTTCAATATGCTAAATGTGTGTGTTACTGAGACTTATATCAATGTTTGAATGACAATAATTTGTATCATGTTGCGTCCAGCTGAGGTGCAGATCCGACTATCTGAGCTGGACTCACTGGACCAAGTGGACGACTGGTTTATCCTCCGGCCAGCATCCCCCAACATCAAGGGGGAGATGGGCAACATCAGACTGAAGGCACACTACCTGCATGAAATCATCATGCCTTTGGAGGAGTACACAAGTCTCAAGGAGGTACCTACTTAGCACTACATCTCTTGTCTGATTGTAACAACGTAGATTAAACAGATATATGGCCATAGTCAAGCCATATGTGAACCCTAATCAGTGTTCATAGATAATCATATCGCAACTATTACACAGTGTTTCCGTTCTCTGGGATATACCTGAAAATCGCTGGTAAAATTCATTGGGGACCGGTAAATTGAAAGCAAGACGGACCTTCTGTCCGGTAAATAATCATGTATTAAAATTAAAAAATCATGGGTAAGCGAAATGACAGTCTTGGCTGTGCTTTCATGGTCGCAAAAATTGTTATGTTTTGGAAATACCCAGGCTAAAAATAACTTTAAAATGAGTACTTACAGAATGATAATATATGACCGTCAAATTTCATTCATGACCGGTAAAATTTTAGGTTGCCAGACACAGTGTCCGATAAATAATTTAGTCAGCGGAAACACTGCATGCACCTCAGATTTAAAATGTTTGAGACTGTGTCGGAGGTCTTGTGGATAGAACATCTGCCTTGAGAGCAGAAGGCTGGTTCTTCTGCATTAGTTCATATTGCAGACCTTGTAATTTGAACATTTGACATGGCATTACACATTAATTTGACATTAAGCACATTAATGTTTGTGTTTTGGGAAACCAGTGATGGTGTGTTAAGTATAAATGTTTGTTTTCCAGCTGTTGTTGGGTGATAACTATGAAAATGTCATCACGTTATCAAAAGTATGTGCCAAACACGAATGGTTGGGTCTGTCCAAATCCCTGCTGCGGATCTTCTGCCATGAGAAGAAGGAAGCCAGGCTTCTGAGGACACTAAATAACTTAGAGATAGACAAAGAAGGTGAGCTCCAGTACCTGTCATCTGATTTAAGGATGCTATTTGTACATTACTCAGATAGTTGTGTTTTTGTTGACCATCTTATACCAGAAATATGTTCACGTGAGACATCTTTCTTTTTTCTGATCACTTCTCCTGTTTTTTGCTACAGACTCTCTAATACTTCATATGTGTGCTAAGTGCATGTCCTCTAAGATGTGGAATATAAAGAGGATATAATGTGAGTGCCCATGTCATACTATGTTTATGACACAAGTGCCTAAATGCTGGTATTTCCCAAGCGAGAGCGAGCCTGATATGGGCACGAATATAATGTTCTGTTTATTACCTAAGTCATCAAATTGAGGAAATTAAACCCAAATCTACTTTCAAACATAGGCTGGCTCCTCGCCACTGCCGCATGCAGAACGCAACATCATAGAAAAAACATGACATCATAGCATTATTTATGGCGTCACATCACCATGACAAAGTGATATTTTGCCCTTGGGCATCGTATGAAAAATATGAACCCCAATATTTTCGCCCTCGTAGGTATTAAAACACTGTTATATAAATGACATTGTTGTTTTTGTCGTTATTATTTCTGCTTGATGTCACCAGTTGAAGTGTCCCAGCTGTTCCGAGGCACATCCCTGGCCACAGCCATGATGGACCAGTACATGAAGATGACTGCCACGACATTTGTACAGATTGCTGTCAAAGATTTGGTACAAAAGATTGTCGATAGCAAACAGTCATGTGAAGTAAGATCATTTTCTAAGTACATCGTGAATTATTCTTGTTTAGATTGTGATGATGTGCAGCACTATCTTGTCCTGAACAGCACAAATGGGAAACTATGTTGTCGGAAGATAGGTGTATTCTGTTCAGCACTATAGTCACTACAGTAATGTCAAGCTCGGAGGGGTGGTGGGGTAGCCTAGTGGTTAAAGCGTTGGCTCGTCACCCCGAAGACCCGGGTTCGAATCCCCATATGGGTACAATGTGTGAAGCCCATTTCTGGTGTCCCCCGCCGTAATGTTACTGGAATATTGCTAAAAGCGGCGTAAAACCAAACTCACTCAGTCAGTCAAGCTCGGACAGTCCTTGGATGGGTGACCGTGTTTGGCAGCTTGACTCCTGAGAGTTTCTAGGACTTCAGTCCTGCCCCACGACGAAGCACATGTGATACATGTGGTCTCATCTTAGGCAAGTGAGTTTGTTCAAAATTGCCTCTGTTCACCCAGCAGAAAATGGGTACCCGGTTGGATAAAGTTATGTGACTATAACCTTCTAGCGCCTAACAGGCAGCTTGGGTTATTCTGGGGTAATAATCATCAGATTCTGATTAATTCTGCGAGCAATCACTTGGTTGTTTGGAGACTGTGCGCTATAGAAGATGACTTATTATTATTATTATTATTATAATTATTGTGTCCACTGAGGAGCAAAGAAGAAATAGATTGATACCTTAACAGTGAAATGAATATGGCCTTCGGTGGACATAATGTACATAATAGCTTCTACCCATGTTTGGTTGGGTGTGTGGGGGGTGCTGGGATGGGGGGACAGCCATGTGGTTCAAGTGTTCATGTGTCATGCCGAAGGCACAGGTTTGATTCCCCACTTGGGTACAAAGTGTGAAGCCCCTTCCTGGTGCCCCCTGTCGTGATATTGCTGGAATATTGCTAAATACGACATATAGCCCAACTCACGCAATTCTTCCCATGTAGATTTCTTGTACAATGTATTTTCTGTACATTCCTTCTGCATTAGGGGCTATGGGGTAATCTAATGGTTAAAGTGTCCGCTCGTCACGCTGAAAACCCAGGTTCGATTCCCCACAATGGTACAATGTGTGAAGCCCATTTCTGGTGTCCCCCTCAGTGATATTGCTGGAATATTGCTAAAAGTGGCGTAAAACCAAACTCCTACTGCATTAAGTTTACACATTTTGATACAAATGGAATATGTTTAAAGTGGTGTTAAACCAAGCTTACTCATTTACTAGACATCTTCAGTGAGACAATGGACTGTTTGACAGCAATGGCTGGTAATAACGTGGTGTCTGTGGAAACAAGGGGAGTTTGTCTGTCAATATGTGAGTGATGGAATGAGAAATTCTTAGTTCTGGAGTTAATTTGAATCTTCTCCTTCTTTCAGCTTAATCCAGCTTTTCTAGAAAACCCATCAGATGCCAAATCAAACCAAGAGTATTTTCTCAGTCTCCTCAACAATGTCATAGAATCCATCTTCAAGGCAACAGAATACTGCCCCACGTGAGTTACTGTTAACATTTTACTCTTTGGATGAAATGATCAAAGAGAATGATTGCTCAAAGGTTTTTGAATTGTAGTATTTTTTACCTGATGACGTTTTATTGGTTACTTGGTTGCTGCAAGTCATCATATCCTAATTGCGTATATCGATGCTCATGATGTCACTCACTGGAGTGCCTGGTCAACACTTGATGTTTACAGACTGCACATAGCATGAATATTTCTGAGTGTGGCGTTAAACAACAAACTTCTTGTTTGTCTGGTCAAAACCAGCTAATCAATGACTAGCTGTGATATTGTCATGTTGAGTTAGTCAGATGGTAATGTTTCAGGGTGTGAGTCAACCCTAGTGTAATGTTTCAGGGTGTGAGTTAACCCTAGTGTAATGTTTCAGGGTGTGAGTTAACCCTAGTGTAATGTTTCAGGGTGTGAGTTAACCCTAGTGTAATGTTCAGGTGTGAGTTAACCCTAGTGTAATGTTTCAGGGTGTGAGTTAACCCTAGTGTAATGTTTCAGGGTGTGAGTTAACCCTAGTGTAATGTTTCAGGGTGTGGGTTAACCCTAGTGTAATGTTTCAGGGTGTGGGTTAACCCTAGTGTAATGTTTCAGGGTGTGAGTTAACCCTAGTGTAATGTTTCAGGGTGTGAGTTAACCCTAGTGTAATGTTTCAGGGTGTGAAATGGTTAACCCTAGTGTAATGTTTCAGGGTGTGAGTTAACCCTAGTGTTCAGGGTGTGAGTTCCCTAGGTTTCAGGGTGTGAAACCCTAGTGTAATGTTTCAGGTAATGTTTCAGGGTGTGTGAGTTATGTGAGGGTGTGAGTTAACCCTAGTGTAATGTTTCAGGGTGTGAGTTAACCCTAGTGTAATGTTTCAGGGTGTGAGTTAACCCTAGTGTAATGTTTCAGGGTGTGAGTTAACCCTAGTGTGATGTTTCAGGGTGTGAGTTAACCCTAGTGTGATGTTTCAGGGTGTGAGTTAACCCTAGTGTAATGTTTCAGGGTGTAATGTTTCAGGGTGTGAAACCCTAGTTTCAGGGTGAGTGTGTAATGTTTCAGGGTGTGAGTTAACCCCAGTGTAATGTTTCAACCCTAGTGTGATGTTGTTTCAGGGTGTGAGTTAACCCTAGTGTGTGTTTCATGTTAACCCAGGATGTTTCAGAGTGAGTTAACCCTAGTGTGATGTTTCAGGGTGTGAGTTAACCCTAGTGTGATGTTTCAGGGTGTGAGTTAACCCAGGGTAGTGTAATGTTTCCAGGTGTGAGTTAACCCTAGTGTGATGTTGTTTCAGGGTGTGAGTTAACCCTAGTGTAATGTTTCAGGGTGTGAGTTAACCCTAGTGTGATGTTTCAGGGTGTGAGATGTTCCAGGGTGTGAGATAACCCTAGTGTAATGTTTCAGGGTGTGAGTTAACCCTAGTGTGATGTTTCAGGGTGTGAGTTAACCCTAGTGTAATGTTCCAGGGTGTGAGTTAACCCTAGTGTGATGTTTCAGGGTGTGAGTTAACCCTAGTGTAATGTTTCAGGGTGTGAGTTAACCCTAGTGTGATGTTCCAGGGTGTGAGTTAACCCTAGTGTAATGTTTCAGGGTGTGAGTTAACCCTAGTGTTATGTTAACCCTAGTGTGTGTTTCAGGGTTAACCCTAGTGTAATGTTTCAGGGTGTGAGTTAACCCTAGTGTGATGTTTCAGGGTGTGAGTTAACCCTAGTGTAATGTTTCAGGGTGTGAGTTAACCCTAGTGTAATGTTAACCCTCAGGGTGTGAGTTAACCCTAGTGTAATGTTTCAGGGTGTGAGTTAACCCTAGTGATGTTCCAGGGTGTGTTTGTAATGTTTCAGGGTGTGAGGTAACCCTAGTGTAATGTTTCAGGGTGTGAGTTTCAGTAAACCCTAGTGTAATGTTTCAGGGTGTGAGGTAACCCTAGTGTGATGTTTCAGGGTGTGAGTTAACCCTAGTGTAATGTTTCAGGGTGTGAGTTAACCCTAGTGTGATGTTCCAGGGTGTGAGATAACCCTAGTGTAATGTTTCAGGTTGTGAGTTAACCCTAGTGTGATGTTCCAGGGTGTGAAGTAACCCTAGTGTAATGTTTCAGGGTGTGAGGTAACCCTAGTGTATTGTTTCAGGGTATGAGTTAACCCTAGTGTAATGTTCCAGGGTGTGAGTCAACCCTAGTGTAATGTTCCAGGATGTGAGTCAACCCTAGTGTAATGTTTCAGGGTCTTTGGTAACCAGGGTGTAATGTTTCAGGGTGCTGAGATACATCTGTGGCTGCCTCCAGAGGAAAGCCCAGGAGAAGTGGCCTGACGATGAAACAGTTAAAACAAGGGCTGTCAGGTAGTTGAATGCATGAACAAAATGCCATTTACTATGATCATGCTATTTGTGTACAAGTGTTAGCTAGCAAACATTGTCAGCTTGGGCCAAACTACATTCTTTATAACCCTTTAACTTATTGGGAAGGATCACTTGATTGTCTGGTCCAGACTCAATTATTTACAGACCAACGCCATAAGTGGAATATTGCTGAGTGCGGCATAAAACTAAACTCACTCTCTCATTATTGGGAAGGAATTAAACCATTTCAACTGATGCTGGTCATAAGAGGTGATGTAATGAATCGGTAGTTCGAGACTTGGTTTATTGCTTGACTTCTGGACGGCATGGAATGTTGCAGATAATGTCAGTCACTGGATTGTCTGGTCCTCATTGTATTATTTACAGGTGCTGTCATAGCTGGAATATTGTTGATTGTGGTATTACTACAGAAAACCGTAAACAGTAACTGATGCCTACTCTGTTTCAAAGGTTACACAGACATGTGGATGTTAGTTGTCAGTAATGCATCAAAGAGACTGTAGGTATAGAGGACCAGGCATCCATGTGAAATGGTTATCAACAGAGATGATTGACAATTGCTTACATTGTGATGATTATTCTTGCAGTGGTTTCATCTTTCTTCGATTGTTGTGTCCTGCGATTCTGACCCCAAAGTCTTTCAATCTTGTCTCAGGTAATGTTTGATTTTGTCTCCATGGTTACAGAATTATTAGAGGCAAATATCATTGTTGAAAGTTGACTTTTAATGATTGATAGGACTGACTGCATTGCAGTTGTCTATGGGCATGCTACCTCTATGCCACCTGGAACAGTGGGGCAACCTGATGGTAAAAGCGCCTGCTTGTCACGCTGATTCCCAACATGGGTGGCAATGTGTGAAGCCCATTTCTGCTGGAAACAATGGAATATTGCTAAAAGCGGCGTAAAACCTTACTCACTCACTCTATGCCACCTGAATACATCAGTAGTCAACACTGAGGCATTGTTAGGCTGTGGCTTGGAGCATGAAGAGAAAGAACCCGATGCCATGGTGACCATTACTAAACTACCCATAATGATCTGCTTGTCATGGTTTCACATGATCAGGATATTTCAGTGACAGTAGGTAAATCTACAGCCCATCCTTGGGAACTCATGACACAAGCCATAATGTCCAGACTTCATTATTTACTGTCTGTGGTCATATGGCTGAAATATCGCTAAGTGTGGCTTTACATAACAAACAAACATATTCGCGTGTAGTGGTATTTCAGATATATTCTCTGTTTCCTTTAGAAAATCCGTCAGAAACAGCTGCACGGAACTTAAAGTTGGTTGCCAAGGCGATACAAAACTTAGCCAACCTTGTGGAGTCCGGGCACGAAGGTAGGTTGCTTAATGTATTCCTGGGTCAAAACAACAACATGAATAGTTAATACCTCATACCAGCATTTATTACTAAAGAAATGTTTACAGCTGTAACAGCTGTTTCTTGTTCCCAGTGTAACTGCCTCTGTGGTTGTGCAGATACAGCTTCCTAATGTCGTTTGTTCATTCCCCGACAGGTCATATAAGAAACATTCAGTGCTGGTACGAAATCCCTAGCTGACGCTCATCCATAAGATGATAAAACAAAGAATGGCCAGCTTGGGAGTCTGCATGGACACACACAATCTGTCTGTCTGTCTCTCTCTGTTTCGGTTCTCTCTGTTTCTCTGACCGCCTCCGTGGTGTAGTGGTTAGAGCGTCCGCCCGGAGATCGGAAGGTCGCGGGTTCGATCACGACCGCTTCATACCAAAAGACGTTAAAATATGGTACTTGTTGGTCCCTGCCTGGCGCTCGGCATTAATAGGTACAATAAGGACTGGCCGGCTCGGAGTCAGTGCAATGTGTCTGAGTGGGGTATTCATTCTTTTCAGAAGAAGTCCTCCTTGGGGTACATATAAGCATTAAAATGTCCATTTTAAATCCTACGACAGTTGTAACTATATTTTTAATAAAATATTTACAAAACAAAAACTCGCTTTGTCTTGTGAGACCACCCCCTACAGGGCCCCACCGACCAACACAGCCAAGAGCAGGTAACTCTCGCCGCCTACCTCGTGACCTCACTTTTCATGCTGTCGCTCTGTTGAATAGACGCGGCGTGGTGTTCGCTTCGAGTTTGCTCTCCCACCGATACGATGATGAGTGTAAAAGAGTCTCAATCTGTATGTATGGTTCCTTTCTCTACGCATCGGTAGATGGACGCCATATGTGGATATTTTCATTCATCTTTGTTGTAACTTTGCCGGGGTTCTCTGTTTTCCAGCCATGTGGCAGGCAAAATGGCGGACCGCTACGATCGCGGGTTTCCTTGCTATATGTTCTTGGTAGCTTGTAGTAGGGAGTTCATATATTATGTTTGCATATTATATGGTAGGCTTGCCTAAATTCTCTTCTTTCAGCCAATTTGTGGTAAGTCGTTGTTGAGTAATTTTGATAGTGTTCGCTTCAGATCACCAACTTTACTCTATCACTAGTACACGAGGGGTGGCTAGCCTTTTTCTGCTTTGCATTGTATGTTTAGTATTTAAATGGCTGTAGCTTGTAGCATTTATATATCGCCCGCGGCGGATTATTCTTGCTATTACTTGTGTTTATGTGTTTGCTGCTTCACAGTTCCTGCTAGTAACACTGGCGTGGTTCTGTTTGTTGCAGTTTAAGCCCTGTGCGCTTGTGCCATGCACACTACCGCCACAGGATGGTTATAAAGTGTGCCTCCGTGTTTAGCCGAGGACGCCACGACGCATCAAGGATGCTCATAATAAACGCCTTTAAGGCCAATATTCCTGTTACATTATGTTGTATTATGATACATATTTCATATACGCTTACACACAACGCGGCTCATAGGCCGAGGTTGTGGTTTTTGTCTGGGTTTCTGCGCCACCACGCCAAGATTCTTTTCCGACACGCAGATTTTATGTTTTTCACTAATCTGCTTCAGGCGGGGATAATATTTGATAAAAGGTTTCTAAGGAAATCCCTTTATCGCTTCCCCAGCAAACAATGTTGCTGACTTAAATATGACTCAATTTGCTTCACTATTGCAGCAACATATTCTTCAACATAATGTCAATTCGATGATTGATAGCGATGTCCGGCCCGTAAGGAGCCTCGCCTCGCAAAGTGTTGATCTCGGCGTAAGTTCACCAGGTGTCGCCTGTGGTGAAATTCCCACCGATTGACACGGTGTCTGTCTGGGTTCCGCAAGGAGCTCAGCACGCCTGTCGCCGGGGTGGATCGGACGATCTGGGGTTACTGCGCCCGAGCTCTGGCTCGAGAACGCCAGCCTCCCAGGCAGCTTGATCCTGGCTTCGCTCAGGTGATGGTGTGCCTTCGCACCTTGTGGCTTACCTAGCTTCGGCTCAGGTTCGCCACGGGCGCCTGGCCGGGCGATGCAGGTTTTGCCCTGTCTTCGCCTGGTGCCCTGACTGGCGGTCGCCTAGGCGCAGACCAGCTCGGGACACCTCGGCGCTTCGCACCTTGTGGCTTACCTAGCTTCGGCTCAGGTTCGCCACGGCGCCTGGCGCCGGGCGATGCAGGTTTCGCCTGCAGGTTTTGCCCTGGTGCCCTGACTGGCGGTCGCCTAGGCGCCGACCAGCTCGGGACACCTCGGCGCCACGCGGTCAGTCGGGCTGCCCGGAAACCTGTATATCGGCAGGTTCCTCTCGCCCCGTCTGTTCCACTGAGCTGCCGATCACCTCGGCGCCCTAGGTCTACCTGTGTCCACCAGGGGCAACCTGCATTGCCAGGCTACTCCCTTGTGTCTCGACTGCAGATCGGACTAGCACCGACCTGGGCTTCGCCCCGCACGGAGCAGATCCCCGGGCGCTGTTAGCTCAGGTCTCGCCTGATGTCTATCGATGCCCTGGCCAAGAGGCCGCTGAGTGTGACGAAGCTGCCGATCACCTCGACGCCGAGGTCTACCCGCACACACCAGGGGAGCCCTGCATTGTCAGGCCACTCCCATGTGTTGGGGATCGGGTTCAACTCGAACCGCCGACCCGAAAGCACTGACGCATATATATGTGTATGTATGGGTATTTATATAGCGCTATAGGCTATGTTTGACTATACCAGTGCTTTTGAGAGTACTTGGGGAAACCTGATTTATCAGGCTACTCCTACGCAGTCTCGATCGGGTTCGGCTCCAGAACAGCTGAGCTTCGCTCTGGCGGATTCTCTGAACCCCTCGTGGTAGCCACCCAGGCTTCGCACTGGTAGGGCGCAGATTCCCCGACCGTAGTTCAGGTCTCGGCGCCGTAGTTCAGGTCTCGCCTGATGTCTATCGACGATTGACCTAGATGCCATCGAGTGTGCCGGTGTGACTGTCACCTCGCCCCCGAGGTCTGTCTGAGTGCTTGTGAAACCTTGATTGTCAGGCTTCTCACATGTGCCTCGAATCGGGTTCAGGCTCGCATAGTGGACAAGTCGATTTGAGCTTCGCTCATTTCGCTACTTTGAACTTACCACTAAGTAGGTTCGCCCCCCTGAGGGCAAGTGCGAGATAGAATCGCTGCTGTGTTGCCTCAGGTGTTGTCCATGTCGACTACCCGAACCGCTGGAGTTCGCCTCCCGAGGGAAGCCTGCTTCCAGCACGCATCCGGGACAAGGCCTCACACTCCCCGCCAGTCTGCCGTTCTTTCCCCTTCACAGCTCAACGCTGTATGCTCCACTGGCGCGATCTCTCAGCCGCTGAGGGAGCTGGTGGAAAGGGGAGAGCCCGGTGGAATTTTTTCGCCGGGCGACTCTGGGCTGCATCTGACGGGGCAACTCTCATCTGGCTAGGGACTGCATTGTAGCTGTGCCAGTCAAATGATGAGGGCGGTTATGGGCATATACCGGGACAGTTTCGGTGGAATACGGAAGTCTGTTGAGCTTCGCTACTTCAGGTGCCCAGGCATCGCAAACGCTAAGCTGCCGACTGCTGGGGTTACTATATTCTGCCGCGAAAACACCGGGCGGAGCGACACACTCCTGTGTCGGCTTCCCGAGACGGCGACAATACCCTCGCGCCCAGATCCAGTCTTTGCTGGGCTAGGCAACCAGTGTGGTGGTTTCCAATGGTCAGGAATATGTGGGGTTTGACTCCACTTATTTCATAGTTGCCATTACTTAACGGAATGTTCAGACCCATTCTCATCTGAGAGCTGAACAAGTTTATAGAGGTACTGTCCTTCAAGATGGAGACACCGCCGGTGATCTCATCTGCCGAGACAGGGATTGGCGACGCCAATCGACCTCGAGGTCGCTGCACTTTTGTTCCATTGCACCCTGATTTCAAGATTTACCTTCGGGTTTCTTGTTTGACGGACGCATACCAGTTTCGCGGTGCTCTCCTTAGGCTACATTACGGTGCCAAGGGTGTTCACCAAATTGAGGTTTATTACAGCTCAGATAGCCAGATCGCAGTGCCGTGTTGTCACCCGCATATAGGCTTACTGACTCATCGCGGTTTCAGATAACTGTTGAGTCTCGGGACCTCACGATCATCAGTTACTTAAACTGGGCGGAATTGTCAACCTCACGCAGTCAGATGGACAGACGCCAGGCGCCTCTCCGAGGGTCCCCACCCCTGGAGACACCGCCGCTTCAGTCCAGCCAGATACATCCCTACCGGTTAGGGCGATGTTCTGGGTGACCTGCAGCCTCTTGAGACGAAGTCACAACCTGCACATCAATGTGCTGGAATTGACAGCAGTCAGGTTGGTGTTCGATCCCGCACGCCGATTCAATTACCTCTTCGCCAGACATTCTCACTTGCACGGGCGCCACACCAATCCTCGGATTCACTGGGTGGCTTGGCCTCTGTCGGGTATAACACACGGAATTCCTGCAACCGCTGCAGACACAATTCTGCCTGGGATTCGGCAACTGCTCAGTGTGTTGATAGGTGGGCTGGTGTGCAGATAGGGGATTTCATAATCCCTATTCTGCGGACTTAGTTCGATATTGGAGTTACTATAACCTCGCTTTGGTTGAGAGCCTTATGACCTCCACCATTGCCGGGTACTCCATGGCTATTTCCACGCTTCACACCTCGCTCGATGGTGCTCTGCCTAGGCAGCATCCTCTCGCATATCGCGTCAGAGCTGGCATGAACAGGGTTCGACCGCCGCCGGGCCACCCAGCCCACCTTAAAATTGCCACTTATTCACAATTGGCTGTCTGGCCCTAATTTTTCAAGTATATCGCCTCTCACTTCACTTGTTGACGGGAAGACGACTTTTACTTGTTGTGGTGAACTCTGGTAGAAGGGTCGGGTACATCCATGCGATTCCCACTGACCCGACACTGACAGTATTTTATACTGATCATGTCCGTATTCGACTCCCCGATACCTACCACTCTCAGTGCGATATTGCTTTCCACGCGACTGCTCATATCGCGACTTCCACCCCTTACCCAGCCTTTCCGCGACCGGGACCAATCTTTCGATTGCTCACCCGCGCCTGTCACTTAACGAACGAACAAAAGGGATCCGTGACGGGTACCCATGTGTGCTGTTTGGTGGCGGAAGACTGGGGAGTCTGCTAGCAAGCGACTTTTATCTCGCTGGCTTGTTTCCGTGAATTGTATGGTTACAATGATACGGTTTACCTCCCCCGAGGGGTTGAAGGCAGACTGGTAGGGCAGATGCCGCTTTGTTGACAATACACAGCGCACTGCTCAATGAAGAGATCGGTTCTGTCCCTTTGGAGCCAGCAGAACGCCTTCATTCGCCATTACCAACTTGACACGATTCTAAGGATCGTGGCTCGGTTCGGTCTTTCGTTCTCTCCAGTGGAGAGTGACTCTGCCACCCTGACCAAGTTAGTAACTGGTCATTGGTATCGGTTCTGTGTTCAATGTCGATATATTTCATATCACTACATCGTGATTAGCCTTACCATCCTTTCGGGTTGGGTCGGGTTTGGGTGTACATACGCCCCTTTACGCCCCTTCAAGAGGGCGGGTCCGCTTTGAACGCTTTAACCAGTCATATGTTATTAACCCGCCTTGGCGACGGAATTGGGTGCGAACCCCACGGGCACTGTTTGGTATGCCTCTTCTCGTTTCGCATGTCACGCGACCAGGTTAGTGTAATGGTGAGCCAACATATGTTCGCTACTTTCGCTATTCAGGGATTTTGCACGCTTACAGTTTTTCCCTCTTCCCGAGCCTTCGCATTTGGGAGTCTGTGTTAATCAGCTTTGTGGGATGGTGGCCTACACTTACCCTCCCTCACGAGAGAGTGTTTGGTGGTATTTTTCACTGCATAAATGCATGGCGCTTGTACTGCTCGATTTTCCTCAGAAAGTTTTAGCGAGGCTAATAATTTCTCTGGGTTTTATCGAGGTCCCGCAAGCCCTCTTCCAAACAGGGCTGCATCTCGAGCATTAGTTTGCAGTACTTATTAGCTCGACTTCTGGGTTATTGGCTTTGTAGCTTAAATTTTTACGCTTCCCTACCCTTATACCTCTCGCCACGCATTGTCTGGCTGGGGCTATATTAGGGTTGGGAGTTGTTTCGCATGTCCCCATACATTCCTTCCATTGTAATGGTTGGGGCGGGTTTTATGTCATTGATATTGAGCCAATTGACATATAAGCTTGGGCTCTCTAGTTCCTCACTCGCCTGATTGACATCAGCGTCAGGTGGCTCGGTGTTTTCTATTTCCAGATCGGGTTGTAGATTTCACTCCACCACGGGTTTAGTTGTTGCCAGACAGAATGCCACCCCGCCTCAAATATCTTTGGGAGTCTGTCATATGCTTATATGTACCCCAAGGAGGACTTCTTCTGAAAAGAATTATACAAACCTGTAGAGGTTATGAATTCTTTGAAGAAAGTCCTCCTTGGGTAATGGCCACCCGCCCCCCTCATTCTGTCTGACACGCTCAGCATGAAAAGTGAGGTACGAGGTAGACGGCGCAGAGTTACCTGCTCTTGGCTGTGTTGGTCCGTGGGGCCCTGTAGGGTGGTCTCACAAGACAAAACGAAGTTTTTGTTTTGTAAATATTTTATTAAAAATATAGTTACAACTGTCGAGGATTTAAAATGGACATTTTAATGCTTATATGTACCCCAAGGAGGACTTTCTTCAAAGAATTCATAACCTCTACAGGTTTGTATAAATTTCCCAATAAACCAGTGGGAAACCTTGAATATTTGGATAAACTGTTGGCATGTGATAAAATATTCATGTCAAATTAATGTCCTGTCGTAAATGTCCTTGCCAGAATATCCCGGTGGACAACACAATTCCGGAGTGCCCCGAGGGAGACCCTGCCCGGGATCTGGCCACCATACATCAGCTGTGTGCTGCCCATCTGGAAGATCTCCGTGCTCAAAGCGAAGCCCAGGTGTGTAATAATAATGATAATAATTCAGAATGTTTATAACGCGCCTTTCCAGGCTTCATACCTTGCTCAAAGTGCACAAAGGATGCTAAAATGCACAATCTGATTATTATTACCCCAGATAACCCAAGCTGCATGTGAGGCGCTAGAAGGTTAATAGTCCCATGACTTATCCCACCGGGTTTGTCTGGCCTGAATGATATAGTTAAAATATGGCTGACTGTGGCATATGACAAGGAAACACTTGACGGCATCATCTCGTGGGCGAGGTCTTCTTGTTCCAGTCTGCTTCATCCTGTGTTGATGTAAGACCCACCAACACACGGGTTTGCAGGTCACGGTGTGGGGCTTGACTCTTGTGTGTGGCTGCCTCCATGGTCCATGCTTCTTCTAGAAAGATGAAGGTCTATGGTTCAATCCCTGGATGTGTTATAACAAGAGAAGTTAAGGGTTGTACACATGGCTGTCACACAAGGCCTACCTGGCTCAGGGTCTGTTATCTGAGTGGGGTATCCTTGTAATACTGAGAATGGGCTACCCAGGGATTTACGGGATGCAAATTCCTGCGTCCTATACACATGAAAATTGACAAATTTATAAGTCTGTCCACAGGGACGCAGAAAAAGTCCAAATAGATTTTTGGGAAAATTTCAATCAAGTAACAATAAGTTATCACTGAGTCTGCTGCTAGCTGGGTTATGGTATCATTTGCAATTTACTTACTGTAACAATGTGATGATCATGATTCACAGTACAATAGCAGTAACAGAATTACAACACTATTACAACATAGTATTAATAATAATATTTAACTTTCTGGGACCCCCATTTTGTAGTCCAGGAGCCCTGCTAATTAAGAGTATGAGTCCAAGGGACCCTCAAATACAGGACTCAAGGTAGATCCCTGGCTACCACTGTAAAACCAACACTACTCAGGCCCACCACAACCAACCACACAGACCCGTGAAGATCCGGGGTAGAATAGGTCTTCAGCAACCCATGTGCTTGCCATAAAAGGTGACTACCGGTATGCTTGTCGTAAGAGGCGACTAACGGGATCGGGTGGTCAGTTTCGCTGACTTAATTGACACATGTCATCGGTTCCCAATTGCGCAGATCGATGCTCATGCTGTTGTTCACTGGATTGTCTGGTCCAGACTCGATTATTTACAGACCGCTGCCATATAGTTGGGATATTGCTGAGTGCGGCGTAAAACTAAACTCACTCATTCACTCACCAACCACACATGCAACATGTCTCTATGTGTACAGTAATGTTCAACAGTGTGTGTCAACAGAGTGTGTGTCAACAGTGTGTGTCAACAGAGTGTGTGTCAACAGTGTGTGTCACCAGACCATGATGGCTTGAATGTTTGCTCTTTGAAAAAAGGACTGGTCTGCCTAGTGTCAGAGACTAGAAGTATTTGCTTAATATATGTGATAATTTTCTAAAATAGTTTATGTGACATGTATGTAGAAGGTTTATTGAATCTTGACAGAGGTAGTGAGTTGGATTAAGGCAGGGTATAAAACTCCCAAAAATTTCAGCCAGACCACAGGGCTGGTTAGATGTAAAATTTGCCAGCCCTGACCAAAACTTACCTGCCCACAAAATATCTTCATATACATGTCTAACTTTTAACCCGACCGTGGGGCAGGTGAATTTGAGAATCTGGCAGGCCGTGTTGAAAATAACCTGTCCCAGGCAGGCAGGTATTTTGAACGCTGATTAAGGAATGTGGTTTTGATGATATTTGTTTTGTATGTGCTTGTTTCAGGGACTTCTTGAAGAGGTGGGAGATTGTAGAGTGAATAGGATTTGAACTGAAAGATTTGATTTGAGAATATTGTGTGCTTGTTTCAGCCTGCCTTGAAGAGGTTTGTGGTTGTAACAGAGAAACTGACCAGCAAGAAAGAGTATATGTGTGGTTCATGACGTCACTTCCCAATCAGCTGACCACAGCATGTGACAGACTTGAGACCAAACAAACCAGCGGCCCATTTCATGGTCATGTGACCTGTCTCAATCATGTGACCAGCATTTCTAGATCATACAATGATACAGAAAGCCTCAACAATGTATACATGTTGCCCAGTGTTGAACCACACCACTTTACAACATTGGAGCAAAGGTCAAACCACATGATCAACCATACAAGATGAAGTGTTGCATTCATCCAATAAGGGATCAGTTGGTTGATCACATGACAACAGACAAGGAGAAATGGAGTTGGTGAGTTCTGATTGGCTGGGAAGAAGTGCTAGCAGATTGTCTGCTGACAGATGACCAATGAATGCCCAAAGGAACATTGATGCATAATATCTTCAGGGACAAGTATTTTCTACTGCAGCAACAAGTAGAACTGAATAAACTGTATGATTGTAGACTTCCCCTTCATCCAAGCAGCATCTGACGGTGTATAATGTCAGGCTTGGTGACCGTGCCAGGCAGGCCTGAGCACAGCAGCTGTATGAAATCTGCTTCCATTGCCTTTCTCTACAAGCCTCCAGTCATTCAGATGTATCACTTCATTCAGTCTTTATCCTATAAGTGCCAAATTTTTGTATAATTTTCTATATCAATTTTCTAATAATTCATATGTTTGTAGTACTTCTCTGCAACATGTTCAAGTTGAAACAAACAAATCAAAGATTTTCCAACATGACATGTTTAAAACAAAATTGAAATAAGAAATGTATTTTTGGATTGCATAAGCAAGATTTCAAAATACGTGCTTGTCCTTATTGATGATGAGGAAGTGGTTGGATAAGAACAGCAATTATAGGCGGAAACATTCCCTCTGGGTTGTTAGCCTTTTCCTCCGTCACTTGGTGATGTGTGATTGGATAAGAACAGCTTCTGAATCATGATGACAATGTTGACATATATTTGGCATAGTCAGTGTCAGATAGAATGTATTACACGCTATTTATTTGATTCAGTGTCATATATGTGTGTATAATAGAGCGTATCAGTCTACTCACCTGTGCAATGTTGCATGTATCGACTTTGCAGTTTACAACATCAGTAGATATTCCATTGACCACAAGCTACAATTTACCATGTTTCATTGCTGTTCGAAAGTCATCATTTTAGTATTTTAGTATAAGCTTTAGAGGTCATTACAGTTTTACCTGAGAAAACAATCAAACACTTGCTTTTAAGGATTTTATATCATATTTTGATATCACAAATATTTACTTTAGATAATTTACATATTTTGTTCATGATAATGAGGCAAAATTTTGTAAAGAAATATGCACTTTTTGAAATATTTATTCATGGTGTGATTACCCTCTGAATGTATTATGGTTGTGAAGTGACTGGGATCGGAGATCTTTCTGGGGAAAATTGTTTTCAAACGTTAAGGTGTAGTTTTATTTCTTTCAGGAAGTGTGACCTTGTTAAATATGAAAGTTGCAACACTTCCTTCTCGCTGACTTACTCAATGAGGAGGGTTCGAATCCCAGTTTGATCAGGTTATGATTCTTGGTTTGTCTGCACCATTCACCTACTTGTGGTCCAGGGCCCGTTTCACACAAAGCTCTCGAAAGCGTAAGATCTCGTAACTTTTCTCGTAGCATTCGTACCTCCTATGTTACAGTGTAGGTGGTACGAATGCTTCGAGAAAAGTTACGAGATCTTAGGCTTACAAGAGCTTTGTGAAACGGGGCCCAGAATGGTAAACGTCTGAGACCGGCATCACTTGGGGCTGTCCTGCCGCGTCAAGCTGACATGCCGGGATATGACTGACGTACTGTTCAAAGCAGCATTAAACTCACTCACTCACTCACTTCAGTTTAACACTATGTGATGAGTGTGTTGAGTATAATGATCATGTGACTATATAATTCATTAATAATGTATTGTGAAACATGTCTGCAAATAGTTAGGCAATGCATTAATCAACTGTTCACATTGTGAGAAATGTAGGAATAGTGCTATTATAACAGTGCTGTATACTTGTTTAGGGGTGAATCATTAGGATAAGTAGATCAAATATACTCATATACAACACCTGGCGGTCACATGATCAAACATTTGTCTGCCGTACCTCTGTTACTGCTGGAACAGTAGCCCCATCACGACTGGTCATTGACACACCCTCTACTGAGAAAGTAAGATTGTTTATGGATAACAACTTCTTTTATTATATATGATGGGACGTTTCGGTATGGATTCTTATACCGTTGTCAAGCAAGAGTGAAGTACTACAGCACAGAGCAGACTTATATACATGAACAGGGATTAAGTAATAACAACATGTAGGAGTGAATCAAGGGGATTAACAACAACAACAAGGCACGGTGGTAATAATGTAGTGACAATAGGAGGAAGCCAATGGTCCTAGAGGCAGAAACAAAATATACATGGCTGATGAGATTAATTAGCAATGATAGCCTGAGTGCAAGTTTTCTTTTTGGTGAAGTCCTGGTGGTTTTTCGATAATATCTCTACATTGTCCCAAATTATGTTGTGATTGGGACAGTTGATGGTGTGGTCTGATAGTGCCGATTTTCTGACAGATTTAGTGGTAGATGATAATTGTTCTTTGATTCTGATATTTATGGGCCAGGAGGTTTCGCCTACATAGATCACCCTCTACTGGTCAGTTAGATCTGGCATAACCGCACCTTAGATGCAACTGTACCAAAGTAGGTTTTTTGTCATGATTGTCAAGAAAATATGATCATAATTTGCCAGAAAAGTGACTTTGTCCTGAATTATGAACTTGATCACACAAGATCCATCTCTCCAACACCCATAAATATGTTCCACATAAACCGTGTTTGTCACCTTGTGATGATTCCTGGGTTAAGTTAGGTCCTTGGCTTATGGTGTTTATGGGTTAGAATAGGTCCCTAATGCTTGTCTTAAAGTCTGACTACTGAAGATCAGGTGGATAATGTGAATCCATGCTGACATCATGCGTGTGAATTGTTGCCCTTCAAATCTGTTATTTATCAGACTTTGACAGAGATGGCCATCAGCATTCAATCAATCAACCCCTAAACCTCCCTCCCTTCACACACTCAAACATTAAGATCTGTGCCAGGAAGCATGCGTAGCGTTGCATTTGTCGCAATTTCATGCTTGAACTTAGACTAAGATTGTTATGGTACTATTGTCACGACCTAATTTTCACCTATCATCTGTCCTGACCAAGTCCTGGTAGAGGGACAAGTCAATGTGTTCACAAAGCTAAGTGCAATATGAGGCTGCTTCACTAGATCCATATGTACATTGTCAGGACTTTACATTGTGTAACCACCTACTATGTCTGGAAACAGCTTTACCAGTGTTCCAAACAATGGGTGTGTAGCTGGTCAGATGACAAGGTAGCTTTGTGGGTCCCACAGCAAATTTACCAGCCAGCAATGGAAGGCATTGTGACCATAGTCAAATCAAGCCGGATAGAAACTGGAAAACATGGTTTTGTAGCTACTTTTAGGACCTGACTATGTCTTAAATTTATCATCATTTGAATTCAGTAAAAATAATGTGTTCGTGAAACAATTTAATGGTTTCCCTTTTTAATCATTATGTGCAGGTAAATTTGGGTAGCTTACAAGTAACCTTTTACACAAATTTCAGCCTGGAGATGTCTCCTACCACTGATCTTGTGACAACAAAGCTAACATGGTTTCAGTAAGCCCCACCTCCCAATCAATATTCTGAGTGCCAGGAGTGTTCCAGCAAAGCTTATTGTGGGTAATAATGTACTAATGTCTAATTGTACACTGGGATTGTAGACTTGAAGTATTGCTGATCCAGTATTGCTGAAATCTGTAGGAATGGGAACATATGTTGGCATATATTTACAAAATGAGTGTGTTTATAGGTTATGTCAATGATATCTGGCTTTCGTGTAACTTTTGTCTGATTCAGTGTCACTAGGTATATAGATGGTAGATTTTTGATAACTTGACAAAAATGCTGGTACATAAGTCCTATATGGGATTTTCTGCTCCGATTTTGGTCCAATGTGATAAAGGACACTGAAAGACAAAATGGCTGCCATCAAACTCAACACAAGTGTGCCATAGTGATATCGCATGTTCATCATTCTCTGGTTACCAGCCGGTTACTTACAAGGGATGTGTGTGTGTGTATGTGTTGCCATGACTACCAACAGACTGGTCACCATAGGGATTGTGTGTCCTGTATCACTTGATTGGCTTCAGTTAAAATGGTGGAACTAGAATAGGGACTTTTCTGATCATGTGAAGTCTCCTAGTTGAAAAGATGAATATGCATGGTTGTCAATCAGGTGCTTATTTCCTGCCCAGGGCCCCGTTTCAGAAAACTAGCGTAGCGCTACGACTGTCGTAAGTCTATGTTACAGTTGTGAGATGTAAACATGAGACGGATGGTCCCTTTAAGTATTGCGATACCCGTGCATCACACACGTGACACGGTGAGCCAATCAGGTCTGAGTATTGTTAGCGGATCGTCCGTGCTGCATGTGTGCATCAGTCTCGTCTTGTCTTCTGTCCGGTCTAGTCATGAATAAATGTTTTGTGTGTCGGCCGGCCGCCTTGATTGTTATCCCTTACACAGTATAGGTGGTACCACAGTCGTAGCGCTACAATAGCTTTGTGAAACGGGACCCCAATCAGGACTTTGTGATTGATGTCTTGTTCAAAACAAAACAAATTGTTTCTGTGAAATTTGAAAGTATCTACTTGTTGAAATGTACTTCTGAAACAGCAAAGCTTTTCATGTGACTAAAGTTGACCAGTCTTGACCGATTGTCTACAGTCGCATGGAAAAATTGTGTTTTCCTGAATTTCCTTTGAATGGTATGCATTAGGAATTTGAACCAACAAGTTGTGTTTGACAAACTTTGATTAACCGTGCCAGACTGCCAGGTGCTTTGAGTGAAGTATCCAAGGTTCACAAGGAAGGTGTTTATCTGCGGAGTCCATATCAAGAAAGATCTTCAGGCAGCAAGAAGATGGTGCCACAGTTTCACATCTATAAGGAAGAATCTGATACCATTGTGTAGATGATGTTTGATGTTGATGTACCAGTAAACAGCTGGAGAGTCCTCCCATCATGTTTCCACCTGCTGTCTGTGATCAAGTGTTGGATGAACATGGAGATGCTGGAAGGACATGAACACTTAAAACTTATGTATATAACACATCTGTATTGTTTGTAGATATGTCTCATGGCTACTTCTTACCCCTTTCAGAGATCCCTCAAAGAGTGTTAATATAGAATTGTAATCCATAAAATGTTTATGATGACTTTTCAAGCTCTTATCACCCAATGAATGGAGAAGAAATAGCCCTGGGTCCCGGTTCATAAAGCGATCATAGCGCTACGACTCTCATAAGTTTAGGAGTCACGACTGTCGTAGTGTTATGATTGGTTTGTGAAACTGGACTCTGAAATGTATTTACAGAAAATACAGTAATTGTTTTCTGTTGAACATTTTATGTGTCCAAATCTTCATGATACATTCAGCTTTGGTAGTTCTCTACAGTACAGGGTGTAAAGTACCAATCTATCGCTGAACCACCTTCTCGATGGAAGGGAAGATTTTGTTTTTAGAATATTTATGGCTCTAAGCCAAAATGTCAAATATTGTATTAATCTTTTTTATTCATTGTATGGCTCAACATATTTTGGAAGAAAGTTGGTGTATGTACAGTGAAATCTGGTAGTCATGGATGTAAAGGAATTTTGGACAGGGAGATACCGTAAAGATTTAGGCATTGACAGGACTTGGGACCATTCCTGTTTGGGCAGAAAAAGTCGTGGTGTAGGGTGCTGAAGAAATCTACCTTAGGTTTCTTTCCAAGTTGAGAAATATGGCAATATTTACTGAACAAACACGTTTTACAAACAACAAATAGGTATTATGAATATTTTGGGAGATATATTTTCAGAAGGGTCATCTGTGCATCCCGACTTCAGAAGGGTACATTTCTAGATTCTGCTTGATCCAGGGTTCATTCATTCCTGTATGCTGGTAAGAGACGGGCTACATCTGTGTATCCTGGTTTCTGCCATGGTACATAAGTGTATCCTTGTTTCAACAAGGGTACATTTCAAGTACTATACACCAACATCTTTTCAGTGTTACTCAGACAAATGTAAGAATTCAAGATTTGGGATTGCTACATTATTGCACTGTCAGATATTTAAAATCGTATTTACACTGAATAAGGGAATAAAATTAATTACACCAATTATTTATTCCTTCTTAGATGGACCACATGTTTGTGAAAACTACTGTGTTATTTTGGTGATCGGTTAAAGTTATTTGTTGAAGTACAGGAGCTGTTTTATTGTAGTATGACCAGTATTATGGAGATCAGAGGAGCAATGTGCCATCGCTTGTAAGGAGCCAGCTGGCTGCAGTAGTAGCTAGCAACAAAGGAGGGCAGTTTTAGAAAAATAGTTTATTTATAAAACAGAGATATATTTAATTTTATGATTGTAAGACTCAGATCCACGAAGTTAGTTTTTGCACATTTCACCATTCTGACCCTGTAGATACCTGACACAAAGGAAAGGGACAAAGGGTTGGATCTGGATTTATCTCCCCTGGCTAGAGGCCATTATTCAGTGAGGACTGTAGAAATGTCAGTAAATATTCTCAACCTGGAATACTAAAATTTATTTGTTTATATTTTTTTCAGAAGTAAATTGTATATCTGTGATAGCATAACCAACTAGAAGCATTAAATTATCCAAAGATTTTAACAAAATAATTTTTTGTGTGACTGATATAACTCAATTTTGGTAAGGACAATGTGATGTGACAGTCTGTTTAAATATACACTTGACATATGAGAATCAGGTTTGTATCATAAAAAGACGAAAAGAAAAACCCCTATCAGTAGTACATCTTGGATCCCAGTAAGATAGTAAATACGACAACTCAAGGATATCAAGAACGTAACGGTCACCATGCTTCAATAATCTGGGTTTGTATGCAAATCAATCTACCACAGGGTAGAGATCCTTCATAGATCTGAGTCCTACAGAGTGTTTAGAAGTTAAGCAATATTCTCAGGAGTTGCTTGACAAGTGTTTGTGAAGCATGTATATTCCATTACACCGACTGAATCTGTGTTCTTTAAACATTACACAGACTCTGAATTTGTTGCAAGGAAAGTATTGTGTATTTACTAGTGATTGCTTCCAGTACGTGTTGCTGATGTACAGGAAGTGTTACATAAGGCATTACGATGTGTATAATATTGTTCTTGTTAATTGTTGTTGCTGCTGCCAACCCAACACTAATTTTATGCCAAAATGTTAATTTTTATCAAAGTGCTGATGAATTTTGTTTTGTTGGTATTGTTCAGATTACCCTCCTAGTGGCCTACAGTCTCTGTAGGATGAACCTTTGATTACATGAGCTATTTTCAATAAGCTTCTAAGTGTTTCATGCGCTACTAACAAACAATATATTGATGTTATCCAATGCTTCTTCATGAAACTGCCATTTTTCCAGTGCTGTTTTTTTATGCTGACAAAACCTTTTTTAAGCCATATCATAATTTTTACTGTATTCTGTCTTTCAATGGATAAATAATTTCATTCATGTAAAATAATTTATGAAAAAGAGTTGTTACCGTGGTAAACAGAACAGTTATTTCAAAGGAAATTTGAAATTTCTTAAATGAAGCAGTGTGCAAACTGTTTTCTATAAGCCTCACACGTTCTTTCCTTTTGTCAGCCAAGGAATACATCTGTAGTCTATAATGCAGCGATGCTTCACTGAGATTTTGACACAGGTCAACAAACTGTGTTCTACAAGGGGTCACTCTATGTCTGGGGAATAAACATGTCTAGTGCTGTAGTTTAACTATCGGCTGATTTGTGCTTAATGAGGTTGACCTGACTTGAGGAAGGGATGAGAATTAGTGTTATGCAATAACTGACTATGCATGGTGAAAAGTAAGACATCTGGGAGACTGTCAAACAGGACGTAGTATAGGAAGGAACATTTAATGTTATGAATCTTACGGAGTGCAACCAAGTTGTAAAATAACATAACAGTTTATTACAAGCATGCTACTGATCTATCTTGTTTCCTATACTCTCTAGGATTCATTATCACTGCCACACCATATGACTGTATTTAAGCTGAATTTTGAGGACCCAAAAGCAGTCTGTAGAAGGGGGTCGGCTTATCTATGAGATACAATTTTTAAATTGAAACTTCAACTGAAAATGTGTTTTTCAAGATTTGTTACTAATTTCAGTGTTACTATATTAAAGAGATTCAGATCTGTGACTGCCAATGAAATCTCCATGGACATCAGTCCTGAGAAGGGCTGTGTCCTAAACTGCTTTATGGGTATTTAGGAAGGCGCTTCCTATTCTCGGTACTTTATGGATATCAGCTAAAAAAATAACACAAACAATTCTTATCGTATTAACGCTGTTGTTTTAAATGAAGGGCCTTCTTCTAACATCTACATCTATCAACTGCCAGATCCATCAGGTGAATTAACACTGTGAGCCGGTGATAAACAATGCCATCCGCCATTGGTCTAAACGATGCTTCTCCCATTCTCGCCGGTACTGCCAGGAATTAACGTTATTGAGTGTATGTAAGAGCAATCCTGCCAGAAAGGGAAGGGAAAAAGTAATGATATGTCCAAGTTGGTATAAACTCCCCAATATCGGCAGAAAACGTGTTTACAGAATAGGAGACGGACATACATAGTAATGTTAACTTACATTTGGTATACGAGTTCTGGTTGGTGTGTGTAACAACATCGCTGACTTGGATGTACAGTCCTCCTCTCAGAGTGGTGCTGGACAAATCTGGAGGTAGGACGTGTTCTCCGGCAGCTGCTGTGCTGTTGAGCAATACTTGAGCTGTTTTCAGGTGGCGAGAAAGATGAGCAGAGCTTGCTCTAGGATGTAGCGTGTTGGTATTGTAGATAGTAGTGGAGACACAATCATAGCTTATGGTCACTAGATAGGGTCTTTACATGATCACGATGTGCCTTATCCCTCCCTGTCTTTCAGATCGTTACTGTCAGTACCCACTCAGAGCTGTAATTCTGGAGTAGATAATGATGTTACTTTAGGGTAAAGGCTTGTCGGGCTGTGTTGTGTTGATAAAGTAAAAAGGCATCCTTCTTCTTTTTTGAGATACCTTTTCAGAAGTGATAAAATTTTAATTGATATGTTGCGAAATAATCAATTGGGTGATGAAATTAACATTTTAAGTTCTAAAATAAAATTTTAAGATTAGGCCAGACCAATTTATTTCTTGTTTTACGGATTTTTGTCCTCAGAAAACTTAAAGGCAGGAGGGTAAAAACTAAAAACTAAAAATCACTAGTCAAAATAATTTTCCTTGGGCAATTTATGAAGTTTATACGGGGCAAAAAACAATCAAAAACATTTTTTTGTAAGTTTACATTTTTGGCCAATAAAAACAAGAGGATATTATTTTTTGAGCCGGTAAAATTAATTTTTATTTTTTTTCTTATTCCTGAAAAAATACGACCGGCGTGTCTGTAAAACAAGAAATAAAATTGGTCTGGCCTTAGTTTGTTCTGCTGTAATATTTTGGGTCCACTGATGTGTTAATAAAGTTATTAGGAAATCACATTCAAAAACATGTAAGCGATTGAAGTAGATTTTCTTACATGATGGTCATCTGAGAACAGACTGTTTGTTTCTATTTTATTTTGTGTGTGGACCTATAACCGAGTCTTGATTAATTGTTAAGATGCGAGACATTCTGAAATATCCATGTAGTATTTCCCTATTTCAGTGATAGGTGCTCTGAAACCTATCAAGTACTATAGTTTTGTTGAGACTGACATAGTGACGAAACAACCACACCACCCTACCCAGAACATTACTACTTGAAGTAGACTGTTAATTTTTAAGAGCCACATGCATTTCAACATGAACCACAAACACAATATATTCGTGAAGCGTGAAGCCACCATGTGGCTTGTGAGATTTTCCTGTTTTCTAAGGTAAAATGTGGGTATTGGGTGTTAAGGAGTGTCCACGTTCCATCATTCTGTGTAGACTTTCTACTAACTGTGTCTCCACTAACTACCTCCTTACCACTTTTCAAGTACCTTGAACATCTAAAGGATGGTGTTACAGTGTGACATTGTATTTGTGTAATATTTTCTTAAAATATAAGACAAGCATACAGTTTTTGTCCAGATGATTTTTAATAATAACAAAATAAAATTAAACATGATTAATCAGAAAATAATAAATAATTAAAAATAAATCAAAACTCACTTTCAGTGTGAAAACATTATTGAAAATGTAATCAGTGAAACCTGTAGAAAATATATCAGAAAAGTTTTGAAAGACTTCAAAATTGTGATGAATCGTGACAGATCCGTGTCTATAACAGAAGGGAGGTAACTCTATAACATGTTACTTTCCCTGTTCCTCCCAGCATCACCCTTTTCCAGACCCTACTAAACATTTTGAGGAAATCAAAATATTTGAAATTGGATTTTTATAATTATATTTTTGATACCTACCGACCAGAACAAGTAAGTGTACGAGGGTTATCCATATCCAACAAGAAGATCTTGTTATGAAATAAGCCTGTTTGTATGGTCCGCTGTGCTTCATATATTTATTCCCGTACTAATTGTGTAAATGTATTGTGCTGCCATCTTGTGGACTTCAGCTGCATTAATCGAGTGACGTAGACTTAAAGGTGAATATTACAACTTACAAAGAACATGAGGTATTTCAACATTGTGGATTGTGTCTCTTTCAGTGCCAAATTAATGTCCTTGATTTTGATCTATGTTGTCTTGTAAAATTATGCATGTTACATATTAATCATGTGTAATTTAAATCATTTGCTTAGATTATTAATACATTATATGCAACTACTTGAGTTAGTTCAGTAAGGCCTTATGTACATACTCTATGCAGTAGGTGAGACACAAGTGTATTGTGCTATACTGACCATTGCTGTTCATGATTGCCGTCAGCACTGGGAAGCATCGCTAGGTTGCAAAGTAATATGATGCATGTGTATTATTTGTTGAGAAACATCAGAAAATGAGTGAATATGACATGAACACTGACTAGGAATAGCACAAATCATAAATAAATTGTTTCATATTTGATACAGCCGTGAAAGATTGGTGTTAAAACCATTTTCTTCATCCTGGTGAAGACATGATTGTACATTTCAGAAAGGCCAGTTTTGAAATATTTTTTTTCTTACATTTTATAAAATGATTGGTAGTGAAGGAGGATTTATTATTTTAACTATTATTAAATCCAAGTAAGTGAACATGAATCCTCTGATTACAACAATTTCAGGTGTATGTGAATATATTTTTCTTATCCATTGAGTTACTATGAATGTTTCCCATTGCTGACAAGCATCATGGACTGTCTTGTGGTCAGTGCTTAAAATAACACAGTCTCTCCATTTACAATAATACTTCATCCTTCATCTTCATTTCAGCACATATTTTGTAAAATATTCATTTGTGAACATTTTCTTAATCATCGTTACCTGTAAATGTACTTTTAAGATACAATAAAAATAAGTCAACTTGATGCTGTAGTTTTGTTTACGTTACAGTTGGAGTTGCTGCACAGTGTCGTAGCAGGTATATTTGTGAAATGTGAATAAGCCTATGTGTGAAGGTCTGTTGTATCTCAACACCTTATACAGCAATGACCTGCCTCTCATACCTGTTACATCACAGCAATGAGCGAGTTTTAATTTTTGCTGCATTTAGTGATAATCCAGTAATTTCACAGTGCGGGGACACCAGAAATGGGCTTCATGCATTGTACTCACGTGGGAGATCGAACCCGGGTCTATGTGACGTGTGAAAGCTTGTGTGAAGCTCATGTCTGGTGTCCCTGGCGTGATCTTGCTGGAATATTGCTGAAAGCAGAGTAAAACTATGTTCACTCACTCACTCACTCACACCCAGTTGGTGTAAAGGGGATGAAGGACAAGCAGTGAGCAAGGTTAGTTGTTTGCCGCACTCACCAGTATTCCAGCTTTATGGCGGCGGTCTGTAATTAATTGAGTCTGGACCAGACAATCCAGTGATCAACAGCATGAGCATCGATCTAGGCAACTGGAATACGATGATGTGCCAACCAAGTCGGCGAGCCTGACCACCCGATCCCGTTAGTTGACTCTTATGACAAGCATGGGTTCCTGAAGATCAATTCTAACCCGGATCTTCACGGGTTGTGCCTGAGTGACGTATGGCATGTTACTGGGCTAGCACAATAGACCCACCACACACACACGTACACAGCCACAGAAGTGAACAATCATCTGTACCCCATTTCACCTCAACACGCAGTTGATGTATTACTGTGATGTAAATTGTGAATCTCCGAAAACAATAGCAACAAAACAAAGACTTTGATTTTAGTTTTATATAGATTCCTTTTGCACAACCAACAAAACACAGAAATTGACGACATCAACCCATAAAGGCAAGAAACATGTAAACCAACACATACATTGATACAAAAAACATGAAAACCACACTTGTCTCTTCAGTATATTGAGGCTAGGAAAGACAGGACACTGACAGACAAGATTACACAATGCCATTTAGAGAGTGGTCAAATGTAACGTGTTATATTTGGGATTACACTTTCTTAGTAAAGTACAAATTCTAGCGGTTTTCATGTTTTTACTCAAAAAGTACTAGAATTTGTACTTTACTAAGAAAGTGTAATCCCAAATATAACACGTTACATTAGACCACTTTCTAAATGGCATTGTGTAATCATAGCTTTCGGCCGTGGGAGCCGTGCCAATTAACACATATCAGAGGGGTACACAAAGCCCGCAGTCTAGACTACCAGTTGTCCGACTTCCATTTTTGTGTTAGTCGCGGTAGCTGAGTGGGTTAGGCTGCTGACTTTGTGTGCTGGCGATTAGGTGCCTGACTCTGAGGGTGTGAGTTCGAATCCCGGATGGGGCTCAACTCAAAAAGTACTAGAGTTTGTACTTTACTAAGAAAGTGTAATCCCAAATATAACACACGTTACACTGACAGACAAGCTGCTGAGAGTGCCATCAAACAGGACTACAAAATTATGAACTGTTACTTATACGTGACTAAACCCATTCTACAATCACAAGAAATTCACAGCATGATGCAGACTATATACAAAAACCCATCTGTTTATGAAGTCTGTGGACAGCATTTAGAAGTGATACACATAGTGGCGAGATTTTATGGATGTCAACATCTTCATTTTGAGGAACATGAAGTTTCAGAGTTTATCTTTATTTACCTGATAAAGGAGTAAGAATATACTCTGAAATGTTGTGTTCCTCAAAATAAAGAAGTTGACATCAATAAATTTTTGCCTTTATCTGCTTATGAATCACAATGAAATATTCATGATACCACATACATTTCTTAAACCATGTAACCCTCTGACATTTTAATAAGTGAGCATTTAACAGAACAAACACATTTATATTTTTATAGAAATAAAGGAATAATTACAATTGGTTCTTTGTCTTTGGTAGACATGGACTGACCTTATCAATGACATCCACCCAGGTACTGTTCAGTTTCTGCCACTTTTAGCAATATTCCAGCAATATCATGGCAGGGGGCACCAGAAATGGGCTTCACCCATTGTACCCATGAGGGGATTCGAACCCAGGTTTTTCATCGTGACGAGAGAATGCTTCAACTACTAGGCTACCCCACTGCCCCTGCCCACTTGTGGCTTAGGTAAAACACTGAGAAGAAACCAATATGAGGCCATGTCTGTACCTTTGTGAGGCGAAGTCCATGAGATGTTGCATGTTCATATCCTTTCAGAAGTGGAAGAAGTATGCTCTTGTGTTGGTTCTTCATATTAGGTCATTTGGTAGAATTATCCACCGAGCTGTACCAACTTACACTTGTCAGTGGGGTACACAAAGAATGTGATCTTGACCACCATTTATCTCGGTGTCTGAGTGGGTTAGATCTTTGTGTGCTGGTGAAGGTGCCTGTAGGTTCAAATATAAAACCCAACCTCAGCCCCAAAATATAGTACTAGAATTTGTACTTGACTCAGCTGTGAGTATTACTCAAAACGTATGATCTAAATTATACATTTCATCAGTAAACTACCGTATCTGTTATTTCATCAGTAAGGTATTAAACAGCAAAGTGTATTCTGTTTTCTTTTCCATAAAAAGGAATAAAAACAAAAAATCATGAATAAAATTTGATTGAATTGAAACTTCAGATCAGTAAAATCTCATGAATATACATGATACAGTTGATGAAATAAAACAACGATACAGTTCATAAATGGGTGTTTACCCTACACTTAAGTGAGTGAGTGAGTGAGTGAGTGAGTTTGGTTTTACGCCGCTTTTAGCAATATTCCAGCAATATCACGGCGGGGGGCCACCAGAAATGGGCTTAACACATTGTACCCATGTGGGGAATTGAACCCGGGTCTTCGGGGTGACGAGCAAATGCCTTAACCACTAGGCTACCCCACCGCCCCCCCCTACACTTAAGACCCACAGCCAATAGGAATGTCAGTATTGTTCGATAAGCTACTGTTCTCCCACGAGTCCCAGGTATCTATCTTTGATCAATGACCTTCTATTGACATTTTATGAATAAGAAAACTGCACTATATATTAGGGGTGGGCGATTATACCGGTTAACCGGTATATTGCAATTCTAACTTCACAATACGATATATTGCGGTACACTTTTCGCAAACCGGTTCATCCTATACGATCGGTAATTTTCGTGATGTAGTCAAAACTACTAGAAACATTTTTATTTCCTTTATATTATTATACATTAATTGATTTGAGAATGTTTAAACCTTTTAAACCATATAAATAAATAAAATAGATTAGAACCGGCACTTGTAAGGATAAACAAACCAAAATGGCGGACGCCGCTGCAGACGCTTTTTCCCCGAGTCACAAACTTTTGAGCGAAGTCTTCAATTTGGAAACATTTTCGATTGATCTCTTGTACAATCACATCTGAGTCCTAGCAGTGGTCCAGTGGCATTGTTTCAAGAGAAAGGAAACAGTAATTTAATTACCTTAACCCATGTGTTACATTTTCACAATATATTGCAATACATATCACAATACGATGTTTGGCAATACCCAACCCTACTATATATGAAAGACAAGGCTCTCTTCCCAAAGTTTGCTAATGGACCACAATCTCAACTGGTTTGATTGAGTTCAGTTATAATGGTTGACAATCCATGAATGAGAAACTGCACTACTTTTGAAAGTCAAATTAGACGGTAACAATACTCCAACTTTAGAAGTTTTGAAATCTGGAACGTTTCTTTCCAAAATTTGCCTATGGACTACAATCTCAACTGGAGTGACTTGTTTTCAGTGCTTATCGTCACCTGGTGATTGCACAAGCTAATTACAAGATGGTGGAACATTGGGAGCTGGAGAATTGCCCTTTCAGCAATAATCACTTACCCAATGCAATTTGGTCTCGATGCATAAAGCTGTTTGAACAAATAGCTAAACACAACATCTGCATGAACACACCATGTTAGGAGTGTGTCCATATATTACAGCTGTCAAGTGGCCCATGACAAATTATTGATGGATAAGTATGTCAATAGTTGACTTTGATTCTACTCAACAATATGGCAGTTTCTATAAATATTACACCATAATATACACATATATTGAACACATGAACATGTTAGGACATAAGAATTATATTAATATCACATATATTCCCTGTAAATCTGATTTGGGAATATTGTGATTATCTATGTACATTCACTGGGACTAGGAATTACATGGATACATTAATCTGAGATGACACAACCTTTACTGGAATAAAATCATGCCGACTTGCTCAAGAATATATATCTATTATAGACTTTGGTTTTGACCCAGAACTGAACTGTATTAACCAAATGTTCCTCATCAGTTACTTGGGAACATTATCTGAAATTCAAAGAGACATGCACCCCGTCCTCTCAAAAATGACCATTGCAGATTAAGTGAGTGAGTGAGTCAGTCTAGTTTTATGCCGCTTTTAGCAATATTTCAGCAATAGCATGCTGGGGGACACCAGAAATGGGCTTCACACATTGTACCCATGTAGGGAATCGAACCCGGGTCTTCTGTGTGTCGAGTGGAACGCTTTAACCACTGGGCCACCCACTGCCACAGACCTGTCGACAACTGCAATAGTACTGCCATAGTCTCATGACAATTGTCAACTACTGCAATACTACTGTAACAGTAGTAAATCACTTGGTAACTATATATATACATCAGTGTAACAGCAATGACAGCGCATCACTAGCTTTGGTCCCTAGCCTTGTACATAAAGACCAATCTTTGGATTCCCAAACATAGTGTCAGGTTTTTAACATCACATTTACAATTAATACTTTAAAGATGGAAGACATTTTACCTTTCATATTTTGCCATTCAAATAGACTGTAAATCACCTGTACACTGAAGACATGAGCATCTGAAGGATTATAGACAATGTTTTTTCTGTGTACTTATATAGAAACAAGTGAACGCATCAGATCGAAAATTCCTCAAAAACCATGTGCACGGAAAAAAGTCATTCTGGAATATAATCTAAAAATAATTATGGCCAAACAAAGAAGAAATTACACAAATGTCATAAACTCAGTATTATGTGCACACAAATGATGTATTATATACCTTACCAGACAACTAGAGATCCATTCCACAAAGTGATCTTAGCGCTAAGACGATCTTAACTAGCATTCTTTAACAACCATTTATAACAATCGTGCACCTATGATACCTTGTAAAAGAGGGCCTTGAAATTCATTGTACAAAGCAATCTTAGAGCTGAGTTGATCATAACTCCTACAGTTTCACACTGACTTACGACAGTTGTAGAGCTAACATTGCGTTGTGAAATACGGCCCTGGATTCCATTGTATAAAGCATTCTAAACGCTAAGACAATCGTACCATGCATTCTTTAACACCGATAACCGACAGTCATACAGCTATGATCACTTTGTAAAATAGGGCCTTGGATTCCATTGTACAAAGCGATCTTAGCGCTAAGTTGATCGTAACTCCCATACTTTCACATTGACTTACGACAGAGTTAAGATTGTTTTGTGGTATACGGCCCTGGGCCTAGATTTTCGAAGCTCTCTTAGCTCTAAGATAGTCGTAACTGCCATACATTAACATTAACTTACGACGATCTTAGCTCTAAGAGAGCTTCCAAAATCTAGGCCCTGGTAGTTAACTCAGGCAGGATGATCACATAATCTCATTACTGTTGTAGGCTTAGAAGATATGATTGTCTGCTTGATCACTGTGTCAGAGTTATATGTGGGTATATCTGTGTGCTCCAGGTACCAACACTTGAATGTCTAGGGGTCCCTTTAGGGACAGTTTGAAATTGAGATAGGTGTGAATCCAGTGATGAGTAGTAAATGCATACTTGTCCGATCTTTCAACACCTTTCAGTTTGAGGTGCATACATGCCTTCTTCTGTAAGTCACTGATCGTGTCGAAGTTTGCACACTGCTGTCGCATCCAGAAATGTTTAGCTGGATCTATGGATGGGAAGAAGTATTCTGCTGGAGCCAGGTAAGTTCCATTAGTATGACTGTCTGGATAATGGTGTGCGCTTAGAAACTGCCGATATACAAATGTCATAAAATGGGGACCGGTTGAATCCAGAACGTTCCACATGTGGGAGAAAGAAGGGAGATAATCAATGACCATTTTCAAAAATGGATGTCCCTTACGACATGCAATGAAGGCATTGATTATGAGATGTTCGAAGTTGGAATCAAGAATGGAATGTTCGTATGGTTCCTGTGCTAGGATACATGAGTACTTGTAGGTAACGGGAGCTAGAGGTTTCAAACTCTCCAAGTCCATGTCCGCATAAACCCCTCCATACTCATACAGAATAAAGTAACGCAATGCATCTGCTCGGCGAATTCCTTCCGAGTAGCTGTCAAAAATGGGAAGAAAGGAAGGATATTTATCTGCAATTAATTGTCTTGCACTCTCGTCTGTCCACAGAATGTATGTCCAATCTGGGTTGTTACGCTGCCAGGTTCTCACCCATTTTTCAAACTTCCGGGGTATTTGGGTATCCTTCCAAGTTTGATGAATGATTTTTGGAAATTTAGGTTTGCCACTTGTAGGAAAACTCTCCATTTCTTTGATACCAAGTGGTACGAAGTCTTTAGAGATTGGGATCGTGAGGTCGGCAAAGTCACCATGTTCTCGAATCTGTTCGAATTTAATGAGCCAATGGAGGAGGAATATCAATGTGAATCCGATAATGAGAGTCTTGCAGGTTGACCTCCTCTTGTCTTCTCGGAAGATGAGGCTGCAGCAGAGGTTCAGCATCCTCCCGAAGCGATGTCGTGCTGGAACAGTAAGATGTGAGTGAGTGTGTTATACATTATTTCAGTTACATCACAGCGTGTTACCTTCGCATGGGAAGAGAGCACAAGTGATGCAGTACAGTTTCTACTTGGTCAAATCAATGTACATGGTTCGCACAAACCTGGAAACGTGGTAACATCAGGACAATCTGAGATTTGATCCCACTATTACAGATGTTCTGGAAACAATGCCACACAAGAAACAGCAGTGCCTTTGAGATGACAAATGGATATACACACAGCCACAGACACACCACACACAGCTGCAGCCACACAACCACACACACAGAGCCACACACACACCACACACAACCACAGACACACTTTACCTTTCATATTTTGCCATTCAAATAAACTGTGCATCATCTGTAGATGGACGTGGTGCACTTAAAACATGAGCATTTGACAGATCTTGTACTTATAAAAAAACAAGTGAACAGACATATTTACTTTCTGGCCAATAGGTATCAAATAAAAAATTGCTCGAGACCAGGTGTACGAAAAAAGGCAGTCAGGAAGACAATCTAAAATTAATTATTGCTAAACAAAGAAGAAATTACATTACTGCTGTAAAGTCGTATTATATGCACACAAATGACAACTGGGGATCCATTCCACAAAGTGATCTTAGTGCTAAGATGATCTTAACTAGCATTCTTTAACAACCACTTATGACAATCGTGCAGCTATGATTACTCTGTGGAACAGGATCTTAGTGCTAAGACAATCAGACAGACAGACAGACACGCACAGTGGGACACACACTTTACAGAACATGGAACCTTTTGAATCTATTTTGACTGAGTTATTAAATCTAACAACATATGTCAAAGTTACATGCAATCATCTCTGATCTCTTCATTACTGGCATGGGTTGATTTTACTTATCACAGTTATTCTCAGTATTGTTTTACGCCACTCCCAGCAATCTATGTGGACTAAGATTGTATCCATGCGGTAAATTGTACTCAGATGCTTGGAATGATGAGTGAATGTTCTAGCAATTAGGCAGCTCCAACACCAGAAATTACTGTACTAAAACTGGACAGGCAATGATGTTATTTCCACGTGAACTGGAACACTGATAGGTTCTCAGACATGACCTGTTTACACAAGCATGGCGCCATTTCAACTTATTGTCCTTAAACTAGGGTGAGTGAGTGAATGAGTTTAGTTTAACGCCGCTTTTAGCAATATTCCAGCAACATCAAGGCGGGGGACACCAGAATGAGCTTCACACATTGTACACATGTGGGGAATTGAATCCGGGCCTTCGTCGTGACGATCGACTCTTGAAACTAGGGCTGTACCAGTCCACTTGCATATTTGGTGAACTGAACTATATCCCTTCACAAATTCAATTCATTATTCGTGATCATTAGAATGGAGTGTTCATAATTAAAATTTTTTAAAGGAGTTATGATAGTTGAGTTTGAAGTCAGTACAAAATATGCTGAATGGAATACATCCAAACCAGGCAGGATAACCGCTATTCTCATATATAAAACTTAATTAATACTTATGTGTTCACTAGTCCCCCTGTGATGATAAATCAATACTGTTAACATGGTCTAAACATGTCAAAGAAATATTTTGTCAATATTTCACAGAACTTAATGAATAATACATCATCTGCTGACTTGTTATCGTATCTGTTACCCATTATTCATATCCGTTACCCAATATCAATATTCGTTACCCAACATTCATATCTGTTACCCAATATCAATATTCGTTACCCAACATTCATATCTGTTACCCAATATCAATATTCGTTACCCAACATTCATATGTTACCCAATAATCCATATTCGTTACCCAACATTCATATCTGTTACCCAATATCCATATTCGTTACCCAACATTCATATCTGTTACCCAATATCCATATTCGTTACCCAACATTCATATCTGTTACCCAATATCCATATTCGTTACCCAACATTCATATCTGTTACCCAATATCCATATTCGTTACCCAACATTCATGATCTGTACGCTATTCTCCTCTTAGTGGCTTTGTGGCAGCCATACTTGAAACAATCACAGCCATGGTTCATCACAGCCATGATATACTAGGGCACCTTATCTATGGTAAACCTTTTGTACACATAACATGTCTCCCACGAGAGTACTAACTTTGGATGATTTAGATCATGACTATTTATACCTTGTGTCAATGACTTTTGACTTCTTATGATACTGGCCAAAGGCTATCAAATTTGCCCGACAAATTGTATATGGTCAACATGCAATATACTTTTGCATTTCTTGCATTTATTCTATGGACACCAGTCATGTTTCAGCCATTATCACACTACCTTGACCCACATAATATTGACCCATAATGCAACAAAAGGAGTAAAAAATATTATTTGGAAATTGAGTCTGAGATCAATGTTGGCTATATGTACTTGTTGCTAATTAATTCGAAGTCAGGGGTCAAGGTCAGGGTAATTGGGGTTACTGGAGGTGTGTTTTAAAAGTATTATGTCACAAGCAACAGACCCCTCTTTGAGGGGCTGAATGTTCCTTGCCTTTGCCGAGACAGAGGTGAAATACACATCGTCTCGACAAAGTCATAACAATAGTAATAAAAATAATAAGACAGGGTCATTTGCCCACTCATGGGGGCAAATATCCACAGTGTAGATCTTGACTGAAATTTCACACAATCATGCAACCTTCACAAAATACTTATCTACGAAACATTACATGTAGATGTATACATATTTACATACACATGTAATTCAAACAAGTGAGAAAATATACAAAAGCAATAATACGACATATTACTGTAAACAATATTTCTCTACACCATGCTGACTGGAAATACTGACAACAATAAAATACAAACTTAAATATAAGCTAGATAAGCATTGTGTTGACTTGATGAGACTTGATTGTGCATTGACAATGAAAAAAGTCATAAAGATGTACCATGATATTTCCAACAACAAAGATTTCTAAAAAAGAAAACAAATTTAGTATGACCAACTGCTATACAGCAATTATATCACTTATGTACAGCATAATCTGTACAACACAATGTGAGATGTGTCACTTATGTACAGCATAATCTGAGATGTGACACTTACGTACAGCATAATCTGAGATGTGACACTTATGTACAACATAATCTGAGATGTGACACTTATGTACAACATAATCTGAGATGTGACACTTACGTACAACATAATCTGAGAAGTGACACTTATGTACAACATAATCTAAGATGTGACACTTATGTACAACATAATCTGAAATGTGACACTTACGTACAGCATAATCTGAGATGTGACACTTACATACAGCATAATCTAAGATGTGACACTTATGTACAACATAATCTGAGATGTGACACTTATGTACAACATAATCAGATGTGACACTTACGTACAACATAATCTGAGATGTGACACTTACGTACAGCATAATCTAAGATGTGACACTTTTGTACAACATAATGTGAGATGTGACACTTATCTACAGCTTAATCTGTACAACATATTCTGAGATGTGACACTTATGTACAACATAATCTGAGATGTGACACTTATGTACAACATAATCTGAGATGTGACACTTACGTACAGCATAATCTGAGATGTCTACTTATGTAAGGCATTATCTGAGATGTGACACTTATGTACAACATAATCTGAGATGTGACACTTATGTACAACATAATATGAGATGTGACACTTATGTACAACATAATCTGAGATGTGACACTTATGTACAACATAATCTGAGATGTGACACTTATGTACAACATAATCTGAGATGTGACACTTACGTACAGCATAATCTGACACAACCCTGAAAGGCGACATGCCGGTGCCTTAAACAACTGACCCATCAGTGGACAAAACAACCGAGCAGATGTTTTGGAATTACTGAAAGTCAATATTTATAAAAATGTCCTGCTTAACATATTGGGACTCCTTATATTGCAACACAATTTTCAAAGCATGAAAACTCTCACAAAACAACAAAAATCAATTTCTACATTACAGGAAACTGATATTTTCCACAAAAAATACACCACACAAATAATAAATCTCTCATCAAAATGATGTGCTTTAAAGGAACGCAGCATGCAAAACAATCACAATGTCATAGTTACATTACTTAAGTTTACCTGTATAGAACTTCCTAGTCACGTCATGTAAGCTTGCCTGCAAAGTAAGCCTGTTGTTATACTCTCAGTATGCTATCCACAGCTGTGAAACTACCCTATATACCGGCACAATAATATTCCATGCTGAATTTTTAACACGCAGATGTGACCAACGTCCCACTGTAAAACATACATGGTATGTTATCAGATTGTGGAGATGTATCAGTGCACAACTGCACCTAATGTAGCCGGAATCACTTATGGTTTGTGATACTCGATACAGGTAAGCATTCTCTAGTTCACAGCGTTACCACAAACACAAAGTAGAAACCAGTGGCAGAAATCAATTGTATGTCTTCTGAAAGAGAAAACCCTGTGCTTCAAGTTAACAGGGTAGTATCTGTATTCACAACAGATAAGGCCAAAAAATAATAATGTGTGTTTAGTGTAACATGAATTATAAAACAGGGTTGGTAGGTAGGGATTATCTGGGTTTTTTTCTTACACTTTTATTTAAATGCACTCGCATATTTTTCATAAAATCACATATTTATGTAATATCAGGGACCAGTTTTGAAAGAAAAGAGGGGAAACTAGTATAAAATTTTAATAACTGAAGCATCAACACTTTTTAAATTCAACATTTATGAAGAACAAGAGTAAGCGAGCACAGGTCACATATGGTCGGCCCCAACATTGGGAAGTACATATTGTTGGAATAGCAAAAATGTTCTGCTGTCTTCTAAACAAACAGAAAAAAAGTTTAGGGTCGGGAAGTTTGTTATGGGGTTGGTTGGAAAACCGTAAACACATATATTTTGCGTGTGCCTAACCTTGCTGCATAGAAAGTAGTTGAAACAAATTCTGTACAGATCACACTTGACTGAAGACACACAACGCCGTTACAGAAAACTTGACATCGTTTCATGTCGATGTGGGTACGTGTCAATTATATTGCATGACGGGCCATGTGTAATATAATATGGGTGTGGCATGTAAAGTAAAGTTAGAGAACAAAGAGCACCTCCTTTCTCTTCTGCAAGAACAGGGCTGTTTGACAGGTGTGAAACATACAAAACCAGTTTTGTGACTGAGTAGTACGTATTGACCGATTGAAACCCTATGGGTACATGGCATCCTTTCATACTGCTTAACATATTTGGGGGGATTATTTTTCGTACTTGTTTTACGGAAAACACCACATCATTGCTGTAACATAAATTTTTAAGCATACTGGTAATCATGTTGATCTAGAATATAACCCCATCTAGATAATTCAACCAAAAACAAAGCTTAGAAAACATAAAAAATAAAGTTTTTGAAAATTACAAATACTTAATTGGCTAATTTTGTGGTACACCATGTTGTGCTTCCATTTTACAAATACAAGTCTGAGTGAGTGAGATTAGTTTTACGCCACTTTTAGCAATATTCCAGCAATATCACGGCGGGGGACACCAGAAATGGGCTTCACACCTTGTACCCATGTGTGGAATTGAACCCAAGTCTTGCGAGAGACGAGTGAATGCTTTAACCACTAGGCTACCCCACCTCCCCCCCAATACCAGTATATCCCTCGCACTTTCAAAACAGCTGTTTGTGTACTTGTACAATGTCTAGAATTGTTCACAAAGTATACACAGTGGTTAAATTAACTATTATAAACGCACAATTTGGTGACTAATTTGTCCGACATTGTTCACTTCCGGTGTTAATCAACAAACTCATTTATCTGGAGATTGATCCAATATGCTTTTGATGAATTTTTAGTTGTTTAAAACAAAACTTTAAAGGTCACATGCAACGTAAAACACAACTTTGCAGATTCTGATACCTTTCGGTATGGACATACCGAAACAAATCGTCAAAAATGCAAATTCAACGCGATGAAAAAAACCGCGAGAAATCGGAGTTCAAACGTTTCACTAATTTTCCCCAACTTTTCTGGGGAAAACGGGTTTCAACAGCTGTGCTGCGCTCATAGCACGTGCGCCATGCTAAAGTAAATAGGTTCGCGCAGCTTGGAAGCCGGGTTGTCGGGTGAATACCCGGTGAAGGCTTTGGTGTGAGCTATTTTTCTAATGTTTTGTTGATATCTAACAGGCGAGCTTTTTATATGTTATGACAGTTAATTAACTGTTTATATAATTTCATTTGTCTATTTCACCACACGCTCTTCTTCTTACCGAGACACTTTCTCAGTTCGATACTTAAAAGCAATGTCATTATTTAGCGTTGACAGAATTTCTAACTGTGATATAGATATGTCGTTGTCACAGACAAAACTCAATGTCTTGTTTTATTGACACCTGTGTGTCTGCCTGCCTGTCTGCTAATGACAATATTCAATACACAGCTGCTATCACTGACCACATGCAACTTGAACTTAACACCAATCAGGCTATGCACCATAAACAAAATGCATTGATTTATGGCCCGAAGTTCGGGTCTCTGTCACGCTATGTAATTACACAGACAGGCAGGTGTGATACTTTGTACACATGACATGTTATGATGTCTGTTGATTGTAAAATGTTATACACAAATAATGAGCATGTATTTACAAAACCCAACATCTCTATATATACACACACAATGACCCGTGAGGTCATCTGCAAATGAACCAGCCGTTACACTTGAGTGCACACCCACCCACTCTGACTGGGTTCGGTATCCCGGCTGCTTCGTTTCTTGGGAAGTAAACCGAAGTACACAATATTGCACTTTTGATTTGCGATTGTACGCTTATAATTTTGTTTATATGTTTTTTCATAACCAGCAATGTATATTATATGTCATGAATAAGTGATAATTGTGTTTTAATTATGTTTGATTTTTTGGTTGCATGTGACCTTTAAACAAATTAACAATTATCAGCATAACAGTTTTGGTTTGAATATAAGACACAATGTACAAAGACATGTCAGGAAATGTTCATCGCCTGTAATAGATGACAAACAGTGTGAAAAATAATGGAAGTTTGTTAAGACTTGAACACGGACAAACGTCAAGCTCCCCTTGTCTATCGTATGGACTTGTCTATCACATTAACTGCAGTGTTGGAATGATATTATTCAGAAATGACTGACTGACTGACTGAGTTGGTTTACTCCGCTTTTAGCATTCAGAAATGAACAAATACATATGATCACTATACTGTAGCCTATGGGAGATATAATTATTTTTCTAAAAAATTTTATCATATTTTCTTCCAGCATAAATGATGGGGATTCCTCAAAGCTGATGATGATAACAACTTCATAAATATACTAATATGTATTTTAAAATGTTGCTCTTATAGAATTTATATCAAAGAAGATTTTATCAATAAATTGATTGATTGACTGAGTGAGTACAGCTTTACACTGGTTGTAGCAACCTTCCAGCAATATGACAAGAAATAAGCTTCACACACTGCACACGTTTGGGATCGAACTCGGTTCTTTGGCATGACATGTAAACACTTTAACCACAAGCCCACCCTGGTTGCCTTCAACACAATGGTCTCATCTGGATTCTCCATTTGACTTGAACCATGCTTACCTTCTGATGATCAATCCTGAAAGATTCCGTGTCAGTCAATGAACTAGGTTTTGAAACAGGCCTTTTTGTAAAGCGAACAGTTTGATTATCTATGTTGCATGTAATTCCATCTGATGACTGCTAAAACATTCTAACAGCTATCTACTTCGAAGCCGGATGTAGTCATAAGAGGGTCTCTACCCTGTAAACTAGTAATGAGGGTCTGTATGGGTGGCCCTTCACGGCAAATTACAATACTGATTGATGACAGTGAGTTTATGTTTGTTGTTTAAAGCTTCACTCAGCAAATTTCCAGGTAAATATTTGCGTCTGGACGAGACAATCCAGTGATTGATACTGTGTTTAACAGCACATGTTACAAAGATATGAGTGAGTGAGTTCAGTATAACGCCACTTTTAGCAATATTCCAGCAATATCATGGCGGGGGACACCAGAAATGGGCTTCACACATTGGACCCATGTGGAGAATTGAACCTGGGTCTTCAGCGTGACGAGCGAACGCTTTCACCACTAGACTACCCCACCACTCCTACAAAGATATGAAATCAATCAAGTCATCGAACCTCACCAAATAATTCATTAAATCACCTGCGTATTTTGCTGGAGACCAGTACTAATCTGGAATTCCCACAGATTCAGGGCCTGATGTAAGGAAATGAAACCTGCTTGCACCTGGTGCAACCTTATAGGTAATAACCTTGTTGCACAAGACAAAAACAGGTTGCACCTACTGCTCAATGTGAAATTATATATAATGCTTGAGGTTTGGTATTGACGATTTAGACCATTAATGGAACATAATATATTATTCTAATAATAAGATAATTTTATCTTTCTTCAAAATTTCATAACATGAACAGTAAGTCATTCAGCCACTCTGTGTAGTCACTGCTCCTAGCCAGTCTCTCATCATTGTTTTCCAACTGAAGTCTGTGTTCTCTGAACAGCAAAATATCAACAGGCACTGGATGCAAGCTGGTATGAATATGAGATTGCATTGTGTGGTTTCAGGTGGCACCAGTGAAAGTTCTAAATGCTTAATTTGAGCACTGAGAGTTATCTTGAAAGTAGAACATTTACTATTTTGTAAAACAGTTAATAAGTGTTTTTTGTAGGTATTCTAAGTGGACGATGAACTCCAAGAAAGATATTTGGGCATAATGTCTTTTTGTCGAAGGGCAGATTTTTCTGTCCAAATCACAGGTCCTGAGAGGAAACGAAAAACAAAAATGGCATCAGACCATGAGCCTTGATTTATTTTCTTGTTGAAAGCCTCACTTAGCAATTTCTCAGGCATATGAGGTTAATTGGTAAATAGCCCAGACCAGACCAGACAATACAGTGATTGATGCTTATCTACGTGTTTGGGCTATATTCAACCTGTCAATCAGTCTGACCACAATCTCAAATTAGGTGCCTCCTACAACAAGCACCTGTTACCGAAGACCGATTCTGCGATTTTCATTAGAGGACTGTGATTTTAAATCAGGGGCAGTGGGGTAGCAGAGTGGTTAAAGCGTTCACTTGTCACACTGAAGGGGCAGTGAGTGGGGTAGCCTAGTAGTTAAAAGTTCGCTCGTCATGCTGAGAGCCCGGGTTTGATTCCCCACATGGGTACAATGTGTGAAGCCCATTTCCGGTGTCACCCGTGATATTGCTGGGATATTGCTAAAAGCGGCGTAAAACTAAACTCACTCACTCTGTCATGCTGAAGACCCGGGTTCCCCACATATTTTGATAAAAATGTTAGAAAAGAGCAACACCCATAGTTATTGTAGAATTGGCAAAGACGCAGAGACATTTTGAGGATGATTGGCTTGATAGACAACACGCCAAGCCATTACCTCAATATTGGTCACCTGCAATAAGCACACATGGTTTGGATTCGGAGACTGTATTGGTTGCATGTTATTGTGTCTAGGACTGTGTAGATCAATGCTCATGATGTCAATCACTGGATTGTTTATACTTATAATTATTTACACACTGCTGTCACATACTTGGAACATTTCTAAAAAAAAATTTAAAATAAAATTAAAGACAACAAAAAACGAACAATGTCCAAGTTAAATACAGGGTATTGCCAGAACAATGAACATGTGTATACATTATAAGCTAAAAACGCAAGATTTCCACATAAAGCCAGCCACCATGCAAATACCAACACCGAGTTTGTGACTTCAAAGATGTGACATGTTTTGTTTGTTTGTTTGTTTGTTTGTTTGTTTGTTGTTTAAAGCTGCACTCAGCAATATTCCAGCTATATGGCGGTGGTCTCTACTGCCGATGTGACTAGAAATCTTAACTCACTCATTATAAATATTCGAGTCTGGACCAGACAATCTAGTGATCAACATCAGAAGCATCGATCTATGCAACTGGGATACAATGACGTGTCAACCATGTCAACGGGATCGGGTGGTCAGGCTCACTGACTTGGTTGACACGTCATCATATACCAGTTGTATAGATTGATGCTCATGCTGTTGATCACTGGATTAACTAATTCAGACTTGATTATTTACAGAACGCCACCATATAGCTGAAACATTGCTGAGTTCAGCATTAAACAAGAAACCAACCAACCATAATTGATAGATATCTTATGCTGCAGTATTATTTGACTGCTATATTAATAGGTGAATTTTTCGCATGTATTCTGAGTGAGAATAGTTTTACATCGCTTTTAGCAATATGATGTCTGACAAAGAGTTTTACAGACACTTACACATTGCTTTTCAGAATGGTATTGTTTACAACTGAAACTATCCTAGCTGAGGGTACAAATGACACATGTCAACGAATATATGAAGACTACAGTTATTGTGTAATGCTCGATCAATTTTATTTCTTGTTTTACAGATTTTGTCCCCCGAAAATCTAAAGGCAGGAGGGAAAAAATAAATAAAATAAAATCACCAATCCAAGTAATATTCCTTCTACATATTAAAAGTATTTTTTACTTTTGGAAATATGTGAAGAGTATATGGGGCAAAAAACATTCAAAAACAAATTTTCTTGTAAGTTTAAATTTTTTGGCCAATAAAAACAGAAGGATTTAAATTTTTGAGCGGGGAAAATTAATTATATTTTTTTCCTTATTCATGAAAAAATATGACCAGCGGTTCCGTACAACAAGAAACAAAATTGGTCCGGCCTAATGGTAATAATCACCTTCAGATATTGAACTGAGACATGATGCCTCAAATCATCCAATAAAGACAGAGGACTATAACAATTAAGACCCTTGGAATGTGCAACCCCTCGACGCCAAGCAACCCCACAACACCAAGCAACCCCTCGACACCAAGCAACCCCACGACGCCAAGCAACCCCACAACCGCAAGCATGGTAGAGAGTCCAGTGACACACAACACAAGTGAGTGGAATCTCTCCTAATGTTATAGAGTGTTGGGTTGCCAGGTAGCTAAAGCCTTTGCTCACCACACGGAAAGACTGAGTTTGTTTCCAACATGGATACAGTGTTTGAAACCCATTTCAACATGGAATAATGATAAAAGCTGATAAGACCATATTAATGCACTCGTCTTGGGATGTTTCTGCAGTGTATGGTAATATAGGACACAGTGGTCATGACGTATCCCTATTGCGTAGATCGATGCTCATGGTGTTGATCACTGGATTGTCTGGTCCAGACTGGATTATTTAGACCACCACCATATAGCTGGAATATTGCTGAGTGCGGCATTAAACAACAAACTAACCAACTACAAATATTAATTCTGGTTCAAAATGGCAGACACTTCTCTCCATCTTGCAGCACATTCTGCTGGCAGACGCTTGAACTGCAGGCATACAATGGGAATTCATCACTGTACTGTAAATCATTAAATGCCATAATAACTGCCCCAGGAGCTACACAGATGTTGCTGGGGTGCTGATCAAAGTCATACACAACAAATTGATTTTGTAAAGGGTTTGAGCAGTGGACCACATAAAATCAAACGTTGATGAAATTAAACATATTCGATATTTGTTACTCGGCAATAATTCTTTATTCTATCCACACAGTGACACTGCTGCACTTTCGGTACAAAATTTGTAATATTCACAGAAAAATGGGAACCTGGATTTTAATGTGTGACTTTTTACCTTTTAAAGTTTACTGATAGACTGGCACAAAAAATGGTCAGTGGGCAGAGAGAACAGGCATATACTGTACATTGTACATTATAACTGTGGACTACTCACTGCCATGTATTGATACAAAGTAATACATGTATGCACACATTTCTTACTTTGGTCCTAGAGTTTACGGTGGTTATGAATGCTTTTTATAATCCATTGGAATTTTCAAAGCAGTGAGTGAGTGAATGATTCTAGTTTTATGCTGTACTCAGCAATATTCCATCTATATGGTGGTGGTTTGTAAATAATAGGGTCTGGACCAGACAATCTGGTGATCAACAGCATCGATCTACGCAATTGGGCTACGATGACATGTGTCAACCAAGTCAGCAAGCCTGACCACCCGATCCCATTAGTCGCCTCTTACGACAAGCATGGGTTACTGAAGATCAATTCTAACCCGGATCTTCACAGGTGTCACGCTGAAGACCTAGGCTCGATTTCCCATATGGGTACAATGTGTGAAGCCCATTCCTGGTGTCCCCGCCATGATATTGCTATAATATTGCTAAAAGCGGCATAAAACTTAAACTCACTCACTGGACCACCTTTTGTGACCAACGTTGTTCAACTTCCCCTGATTTGTGACCTGGGTGCTGAACTGAGGTATGAGAATATTAATTGGATCAAATCTCTGACTGGAATGAATGACACTGCACTTTATATCATCATTATTCTGACACACCCCTTCCATAACAACACAACAACAAAGAGTTGCCCACCAAACTTACATGGTTCTACCTCAGTGTAGCGAGATGTATTACTTGATGATCACAGTAGCAAACAGTGTCAGTGCAGTATAACAATGGCAAGGAAACCTATGAGAGATAACTGATGTCAAACACATGCATGGGATCAAATTCCAGGTCCCTGATTGGCTACTCCATAGTGATGACTTACTTTCCTGATAGTGATTTACTGATAAGTTGCCTGCACTTTGGTCCAATAATATACATTAGCATATTTATGGTTCTTCATGGGTAGTAAATTTTCTAGGGTCTTATCTATACTTCTCTTCAAAAGTTTAGACTCACTTATAACACTCACAATATGTTATGGATATATATATGGTCACATCGAAGATTGATTTCTCCACTAACTTGGGGGAACCAACTGCAAACTTTATGCAGCTGAAGGATCATGCATCAATTTGCTGAAAAGCATGTGCAAATATTGTGCATGTGAACAGCTGTGTTGTGGTGTAAAGTTTCGTTAAGAAATAGCCAATTTTCACTGGTTTTCATCATTTACTGAACTCATGACAATAATCTTTTCAACGTTATGAATTTGTTTTACAATACATCAGTGTAAACAGTACCTTTAAACAGTATGGAATATTTTGCAAAATCTAGTTTAGAACCGCTGCCTGAAGTAAGTGGCTATATTTACACTAGTGAGTGTAAACTTTTGATGAGAAGTATAGTTCATATATGACTGACATGTTTGTGAAGGGTACACTTCTGGGTTTTATAATGACTGACAAAATTAGGGGTCCAGAGGTCTTGTAGCTATTGACTTCAAATGTCCTTATTGGTACATTTCTACACTTCTGGGTTTTATCATGACTGACAAAATCAGGGGTCCAGAGGTCTCGTAGCTATTGACTTCAAATGTCCTTATTGGTACATTTCTACACTTCTGGGTTTTATAATGACTGACAAAATTAGGGGTCCAGAGGTCTCGTAGCTATTGACTTCAAATGTCCTTATTGGTACATTTCTACACTTCTGGGTTTCCTTATAATGACTGACAAAAAAATTAGGGGTCCAGAGGTCTCAGAGCTATTGACTTCAAATGTCCTTATTGGTACATTTCTACTGCCTCTGTAATGACTAAGTTTTGGTTTTATAATGACTGACAAAGTTTAGACTCATTGCACTATAATTTATGCATATATGAGGATTACATGCATTTTCTCCATTGCCAACTGCAAACTTTATGCAGATGAATTGCACGAGGATCATGCATTAAATTGCTAAAAAGCATGTGCAAATATTGTGCATGTGAACAGCTGTGTTGTGGTGTAAAATTTTCACCAATTTTCACTCAGTTTCATCATTTTCAATACATCAGTTCATGTGTATACAGTACCTTTAAACAGTATGGACAATTTTGCAAAATCTAGTTTAGAAGAGTTGACTTAAGTAAGTGGCTACATTTACACTAGTGAGTCTAAGCTTTTGATGGGGGGAGTATATTTCTTTCAAATAGTGAGTGAGTTTAGTTTTACGCCGCTTTTAGCAATATTCCAGCAATATCACGGCGGGGGACACCAGAAATGGTCTTCACACATTGTACCAATGTGGGGAATCGAACCCGGGTCTTCAGTGTGATGAGCGGACGTTTTATCCATTAGGCTACCCCACTGCCCCATATCACTTTCAAGAATTTGGTTCAGTGAATGTCATTCTTCTTACAAATAAATTATTATTATTATTATTATAATGTATATTTCTTCTGTGTCTATTCTATACATTTGTGCACACTGGACGTACATTTCTGTGTCACATATAACCCTGTATAAGTAGTAAGCAGTAAGCCTAAGGAGGTCACAAAAGTCAGATATTATTGAGCCAATGTAATCATGGGAATAGATAAAGGTATTGATTCTAGAAATGGTGCAAATGTTTGGCATTAAGAAAGAGATAACAGCATTAGTGCATGTCAAATCGAAACTATTGATGTTTTCGCTTTTCGAAAAGTATAAAACTCTCTCTTACTCAGATACCTTCAGAAACAAACTCGTTGGTAAATGGTATCTCACACATAGGCAGGGGTGGAAATAACCCATTGCCCGACGCCCCAGTCCAGTGTTTTTTCCTGTCGGGCAAGCAAATTTGTATATCACACTGTACCGGTGTCCAGTTGACTTTCTGATGTTAATTATGTTGTATATTTAAAAAATCAACGAGAAAATCGGCCAGTATAGTGGAAAAATTATCAGGGCAAGTGATTTTACATGTGCCACTGTACCGGAAAACACTAGCAATTTTAAAGTTATTTCCACCCCTGATAGGTAGTGACCTCTTTATTTTCTCACTCCCTTCATGTCTTTGAGAGATCAAGTCTAGTCAAGACAACATGAAGAATACGGTGATGCACTCAGCTACGTCTACATTTGCTGTCTAACACTGCACTGAGCAACATTCCAGCTACCTGACAACAGCCTGGATCAGACAATCAAGTGATTGATATTGTGAGTGACATGTATTAAACCAAGGCATTGAACCTGACCACCAAAACTTTCGGCCGCCTCCTATGGCCAGCAGGTTGCTAGGGAACTATTTTAACCCAGCATCCCCCACTGGGTACAGTCAGTGTCCTGTGGGGTCTGAAAGCTTGGGAATATAATATATATCCTATTTTGGTGATTTTTGTTCTGTTTTGGTGTATATGAGTTCAGTTTTGAGGATTTGTTCACAGTTTGTATGGTAGGCCTGGAATATGATAATATTCAAGCAAGGCACTGAGCCTGACCATCTGATTCTTTTGGACGCCTCCTAAAGACCAGCATAGGTTGCTTGGGAACTATTTGAACCCAGAATCCCCCACTGGGTACAATGACATGTATCAACCAAGTCAATGAGCCTGACCAGTGAGCTTCCTCTTACAAGCATGGGTTGCTGAAGTTCAATTCTAACTCGGATCTTCAGGGGTCACATTCCAAGTTATATACACAGAACAAAAAAGCTCCATCAGTTTCTGCCTCCATGGTCTAGCGGATGAAGTGCCTGCCCAGAGACTGGTTTGATCCTCAGCACCATCAAACAAAAAGACATGTTCAAAGATGGTACTCATTATCCTGCTGGCAATCCGATAAAACTAGGACTGGCATGCTTGAGGTCAGTTTTCTGCCTGTAAAGAGAGTGAGTTTAGTTTTACGCCGCTCTCAGCAATATTCCAGCTATATGGTGGAATTCAGTAAATAATCGAATCTGGGCCAGACAATCCAGTGATCAATGATGACATGTGTCAACTAAGTCAGCGAGCCTGACCACCCGATTCCGTTAGTTGCCTCTTATGACAAGCATGGGTTACTGAAGATCAATTCTAACCCAGATCTTCACGGGTCCTGTCTGTAAAGGGCATGTTAAACTGTGGTATGGTACCACACTGTGGATGCAGTAATCTGTGTTAATTCAATTTAAACACTGCGGCACACTACATTCATGCAAAAATGCTGGAAAGTGACATAAAACCCACTGACACAACACCATTAAGTTTCTGAACAGCCTAAACAATAACTTTCTGTGCTGGTGAAATTCAGTGCTCATATCACACCTGTTAAACAAGTTAGTAGCAACAAGACACAGCACAACAAATACATGACCATTCATGCTTGCAACAATGTACTTCCTATGAGGGAGGGATGTAATACACAGGGATTTCATTACAAACAACTGACTACAAATCCTGATACTTACCATTTATCAAAAATGAATTTTCTTCAACTACCCGCATTACAATTTCAGGAAAGAAATTAAGAGGACACTTTCGACACAAGTTTTAAGCCAGGGCGAAATCTAGATCCCTGAAGCAATCTATGCCTGACAATAGTTTATTGCCACTTTAGTTGTTAAGGTCAAGGTCAATGTACAATGGAGGAACACCCCTCATCTTTACTACACCTGAATGTACCTTGCAGAGTGAGGTGTTCTTACAAACGCTAAAGTCTGGGCCAGATAATCCAGTGATTAATGATGACATGTGTCAACTAAGTCAGCGTAGCCTGACCACCATTCAAGTAGTTGCCTTCTTATGACAAGCATGGGTTACTGGAAGATCAATTTAACCCAGATCTTCACGGTCCTGTCTGTAAGGGCATGTTAAACTGTGGTATGGTACCACACTGTGGATGCAGTAATCTGTGTTAATTCAATTTAAACACTCGCGGCACACTACGCTCATGCAAAATGCTGGAAAGTGACATAAAACCCACTGGACACAACAATTACTAAGCTCTGAACAGCCTAAACAATAACTTTCTGTGCTGGTGAATTCAGTGCTCATATCACACCTGTTAAACAAGTTAGTAGCAACAAGACACAGCACAACAAATACATGACCATTCATGCTTGCAACAATGTACTTCCTATGAGGGAGGGATGTAATACACAGGGATTTCATTACAAACAACTGACTACAAATCCTGATACTTACCATTTATCAAAAATGAATTTTCTTCAACTACCCGTACAATTTCAGGAAAGAAATTCGCAGGACACTTTCGACACAAGTTTTAAGCCAGGGCTTAAATCTAGATCCCTGAAGCAATCTATGCCTGACAATAGTTTATTGCCACTTTAGTTGTTAAGGTCAAGGTCAATGTACAATGGAGGAACACCCTCATCTTTACTACACCTGAATGTACCTTGCAGAGTGAGGTGTTCTTACAAACGTTAAAGTAAATGAGAGGGATGAAGTTGCAAAGTTGACAATAGCCTTACAAAGTTGTTTTCGTACAGGTAAGTTCATAGGACAAGTGGAAACTGTATTTAATTAGTCCTCACAGTTTGTAACTAGCCCAGCTTGAACAAGATACATATGTTTACTTTGTTTATATTTATTATTCAGTTCAAATTTGTAGGAAAACTGAAGCATTGAGTGGTGATTATGGTTTGACCCCAGGGGTCAGGTGTCAAATCAAGCTCGTCCAGAGCTCATTTCGACTAGAGAGTGAGTTTAGTTTTACGCTAGCTCTCAGCAATATTCCAGCTATATGGTGGAATTCAGTAAATAATCGAATCTGGGCCAGACAATCCAGTGATCAATGATGACATGTGTCAACTAAGTCAGCGAGCCTGACCACCCGATTCCGTTAGTTGCCTCTTATGACAAGCATGGGTTACTGAAGATCAATTCTAACCCAGATCTTCACGGGTCCTGTCTGTAAAGGGCATGTTAAACTGTGGTATGGTACCACACTGTGGATGCAGTAATCTGTGTTAATTCAATTTAAACACTCGTGCACACTACGTTCATGCAAAAATGCTGGAAAGTGACATAAAACCCACTGACACAACACCATTAAGTTTCTGAACAGCCTAAACAATAACTTTCTGTGCTGGTGAAATTCAGTGCTCATATCACACCTGTTAAACAAGTTAGTAGCAACAAGACACAGCACAACAAATACATGACCATTCATGCTTGCAACAATGTACTTCCTATGAGGGAGGGATGTAATACACAGGGATTTCATTACAAACAACTGACTACAAATCCTGATACTTACCATTTATCAAAAATGAATTTTCTTCAACTACCCGTACAATTTCAGGAAAGAAATTCGCAGGACACTTTCGACACAAGTTTTAAGCCAGGGCGAAATCTAGATCCCTGAAGCAATCTATGCCTGACAATAGTTTATTGCCACTTTAGTTGTTAAGGTCAAGGTCAATGTACAATGGAGGAACAGCCCTCATCTTTACTACACCTGAATGTACCTTGCAGAGTGAGGTGTTCTTACAAACGTTAAAGTAAATGAGAGGGATGAAGTTGCAAAGTTGACAATAGCCTTACAAAGTTGTTTTCGTACAGGTAAGTTCATAGGACAAGTGGAAACTGTATTTAATTAGTCCTCACAGTTTGTAACTAGCCCAGCTTGAACAAGATACATATGTTTACTTTGTTTATATTTATTATTCAGTTCAAATTTGTAGGAAAACTGAAGCATTGAGTGGTGATTATGGTTTGACCCCAGGGGTCAGGTGTCAAATCAAGCTCGTCCAGAGCTCATTTCGACTAGAGGTTTATGTCAAACAAGTACCCCCTCTGGATTTACACTATCAATTTTCACTATAGCCATAGCTTGTCAGGCCAGTCTTGAGTTTAATTCCCCACATGGGGGCTAGGTAAGGCTGCAACAATGAGGGAATACGACAGGTTTACTTTGTGGCATGGATATATTCCGTTTTGCGTATCTCACTTAGATAAACATCTAACTATGTTCCATTCTCTTAAGCATATTCGTAAATATTCGATTCTAGTGACGTCGAATAATGAATTGAATTCATGAATGGATATGGTTTGAATCACTGAATACACGAGTGAATCGCAACAGAATTAGTACAATGTACTTAAAATCACCTTAAAAACTATACAATCCATCAATATGTTATCCGTGGACATGAGTTAATGTTCTACAGGTTATTTCTTTGAAGTCACAAACACTGGCAGTCAACATGCTGTGATAAGAAAAGTTGTACCTTTCACAGCCATGGTTGTCATGACCTCTCTGGCGACTACACTGCAATGAAAACATCCATGACAGTCAAGAGTGAGTGAGTGAGTTTAGCTTTACACCGCACTCAGCAATATTCCAGCTATATGGCAGCGGTCCGTAAATAATCGAGTCTGGACTAGATAATCTAGTGATCAACAGCATGATCATTGATCTACGCAATTGGGAACCGATGACATGTGTCAACCAAGTCAGCGAGCCTGACCACCCGATCCCGTTAGTCGCCTCTTACGACAAGCATGGGTTACTGAAGATCAATTCTAACCCGGATCTTCACGGATCTAAGAGTTAAGATGGGCCTCATGTTAAACAAAGATGTCGGCACTAGTGGGAATCTGTAGTACACGACAGTTCGTTCACTACAGAGCTGGGTTTTATGCCGTTTTGAACACTATTTCAGTTATATCAGTGCGTGTCAGCCCACTCCGACGCAGTGATGACTTAGTGTAACATCACTGCCACAGGCTAATTTGCGTATCACATGAACAAACTTTTTTCTTGTTTGTAAACAAATGCTCACATTTGTAAATAAGAAGAGACTGGAATAATGCAAGGTTTTTGGTGCACACTTTGTTATGTTTTACATTGTAACATAGACAACACATATTTATGTATAAAAGTGGCTTCACCGTTTGCTCTCCACAGGGCTTCGATGAGAGCACGTGGAACTGCACAACCTATGTAAACAAAGAATCGCTACGCAAATCGAAACAGTGTTACATGTTTATTTTCTCAGTGAAACTAAACCATTCTATCGAAGATGTTTATTTTTTTGTGTAGACTCGTCAAAAATAGAAGAGCTAAGAAATATGTACAATATATTGAATGGAAAGTGCAAGATGTGACGAATCATCACTTCTCTCTGGCCTGTGGCAGATTTACTATGCTGGTTGTATGGAGGAGAGGGTGAATGTTGCAGGAAGTTCTAAGTCAGGTAAGGTAGGCAGATAACAAGAAATGCTCTTATGTCTTATAGCTATCATGTGTTTTAATTGGGAAGTAAGTGGCTGGAAGTAACAAGACTTGTTACAAGCATAAACTTCTGTGTACTTATTAATCAGTTACATAGCAGTAATCATATAATTGAGACTTATAAATAAAGGTAATGCAAACTTGAAACAATCATTCATTGATATCATCATGGGATCTGGTTCTGTTGAATGTACCTGATACAGAGTACTTGTTACAAAAACTGTTACACAAGTATTAATGATAAGTTTTAAAACCAGTGACATTATTTTGTGATGCAACTGAAATTTTGATGGTGCAGCCAAACCTATACGCCAGGTTGTACAAAGTACAGGTACTGAAAAAAACCCCAGAAATCGCACCCCGATTACAACTTTGGTGGAACCCACAAACACAGAATAATGCTGACAAATTTAAATAAAGGCAAACCAGGATTGAAATTAATGAGCAATAAAAGGTTCCTGGCATATACAAGGGATGCAACTCTGTACAGTGAATTGTAACACCTTAGAGCACCTGGCCACCTGCCTTCCACAACATTTGTCTGTTGGTTCACAAGGTCATCCAAACCAGCATTTCATTTCACATGAAACATACACTCTTCAATGTTCTTTCTTTCATGAGTAGAAAATATTGTGATAGAAACCAGCTGGTGGCAACAGCATCAAATATCATGGATATATATCAGAAGCAAACTAGAAGAATAGGATCGTATCCAATAACATCCTGGGTCCTTTGATGGAAAGGTTTATGACAATGTGCATTACTTATTTAATATTTCAGAACATCGCTATGGAAACATGCAATGACAAGTAGCAATTAATGGATAAGGAAACTGTCTCCAGTGCCGATGGGGCTGTGGGATAGTCTAATAGTTTAAACTAAGTTGAAGACCTGGGTTTGATTCCCCACATGGGCACAAAGTGTGAAGCCCATTTCTGGTGTTCCCACCGTGATATTGCGGGAATATTGCTAAAAGCGGCATAAAACCATATTCACTCACTCCAATGCAGAGCTAGGTTAACGATTTTGGTCAGATGTAGTACATTAATTTAAGAAACAAAAATTCTGTGCTTTGAAATTTGGTGTGGCCACACCGTAGAGTACATATCTCTTATTTGAATATGGAACTGAGTGTTTTGTCATCTCACTTTTCAACCTGTCAGGCTTACAGCCTAAGACGTCCAAAAATGTTTCTTCAATATCAGACATGCTGCATTTCTTCTGTTAAACACCTGTGGTCTAGAAGCCAGACCCCCCAAATGGTGAAAATGTGGTGCAGTTCTGGCGACCGAATGGAATGTGATTTTTCACAATCAGGAATGATTTGGCTTTGATTTAAAGCCGGTTGTCATCAGCTACCGTGCGTGACTACCGTACAGAGGCCCTGTTAAGGTGCAACATGTCATGTCAGTTATGGCAATATTTTAACCGATAACTGGATGGTTTAATTTAATAACTCTGGTTTGGTTTGAACGATTTTCATAACACAAATAGTTTTGGAATGATCAGACCATGATTTAAAATTGTGGACAATAATATTACATATATGTTCATCGCAAAAATAGTTTGGTAAGGTCAAAGGTCAATTTCAATAGAAAGGGCATTTGATGAAAAAAATGTGAGTTGAACTTTACAAATTAAAGGTAGTTTTCCCCAAATCATGTGTTTCTGATTCAGCTATATCATTTGAAGATCATATAAACCTTTGGTTGGCATCGTATTCATGAAAAACCATTACAAGGAAATGAAGGTTGGTACTTTGTATTTAGATCAGCAAAACATAAGATAATTTCAGCTCCATGCTTTACAAAGTATCAACAATACTAAATATGTCGAAGATACTATTGAACTATCATACAAATTTGCGTTTATTGACATTCTAGCAGAAACAACAATTCAGCTGATGTCAGAAGGAGATAAGTGTCAGTATTGCACTGACATGCCGTGAAACCCTTAAAGCTGATGGATAATAACATGACATCCTAATGGAAGGTTTACAATTGACATTATGGTGTTCCATTTTTTCTGTTTACAATGTGAAATATTACGACTTTGGCTTTCTTTCTTTATTTTACACTGGCAATCATTGATACATTGTAAAAGATATGACACACTCATCAGAAAGGCGTTATGGTATCTTACCACCAAATATACACACAGTCATGTCATCATAACACAAGCAACATTACCTTCATATCAATTCGTATTTATTGTTCTTAATAGTCATAGTGTATTCCCAGTTGACAAGTTAGTCAATATCAACATTGTCAATTTCACGGGAACATGTTTCATGTCCACATCCACATGCCGAAGCACACAACAGGTTCAACCTCTTGCAGCTACTCCTTCCTGTACATTGGCGTTTATATGCCCAGATATGTTGAAGAAGGTCCACGGAAACGATTTAGTCTTAACTTATTTGCAACCTTATCACAGAGGAACAGAGGAATATTTGATGAAGATCTATTACGAAAGAAACGTACTGCTTTAAATACAAAACATTAAGTGCCTAGTTTTGTGGACAACTCAAAAAGAAATTCCTAGACAATATTCATATAAACATCTTGCTTCTACTGTAACGTTCATAAAAATATGCATACCTTGGTTTTAGTAATATGTAATGATATACACAAAAGAGTTACACATAGCATGGTCATGACACTATGAGCATCAATCTTCACAAGTGGGATACGATGGCATGCATCAAACAAGTAGGTGAAAACGACCACCCGATCACATTAGTTCGCTCTTACAACATGGGTTGCTGAAGATCAATTTTGACCGAATTAACATATTTGTGAACCTGCCAGAATGGTTAATGAATAAATGCATAGTCAGTCTCGTGATATCTATCTAGCATTCCAAATGCTATTACTGACAACAGAATGTATGTCACCAATATCTTTTCTGATCTCTGCATAAGTCGTACCTCAGAAGCCAATTGTCAAGCTGCATTTAATTAATATCAGCTGTTCCGTACACGCACCGATGTTGGTATATACGTTATTTTCTTTGTTGCATTTGTATGGGCTGGGGCTATTCAAGATGAAATCCACCTAAGCAGGATTAACTGATTATTTTCTCACCAACACAGCGAGTAGCGAATGAAGAGACCTACTTTTTGTTTGTACCATAAGCTCCCCGTTTCTCCTGGTAACGTCAGTGTGTGTGTGTGTGTGTGTGTGTGTGTGTGTGTGTCCTGATTGGTGAAATGCCACACAACTACATCGTAATCACTATATTTATTCATGGGTAAATTTTCATAATGTCTGCACTGTAAACTGATCAACATGTGGATGCTTGATGGGCATTTAGAATTTGGAAGATAACATAACAACGTATGGTATGGATTTACATCTTCTTTATTATTTACAACACAACGTCTCTAGGCTGCTTTATAGTAGCCTAGAAACGTTGTGTATTTATGATAATGAATATTTGCTTGATATTGTATGGAATATGGAAAGGTTAATCCAAGTACATTGTATGTACAATTGCTTGTGCGATCTCTTAATCAGAATGATTAGTTTCTTCAATTATCCATGGGGAAGTAGAGATAGAGGAAAGATGGGAAGTATATGTTCAAGGCGTTAATGCCATTTTTTCTGTTTACAATGTGAAATATTACGACTTTGGTTTTCTTTATTTATTTTACACCAGCAAAAGATATGACACACTGATCAGAAAGGCGTTATGGTGTCTTACCACCAAATATACACACCCGTCATATACCTCTGAAATACACAGTATTCCCAATACATTCCTATTGATTGTAATATAAGTGATGTAATTTCCTACTCTTTTCTAAGTTTGCTTGGGTTCGAAATATGAATATTTCCTTAGGTGGGAAAACATTTGTAAATTTGCAAGTTTTCAAATGTTTTATGGCTTAAAACCTTGTGCATCATTCCGATATTAAGGGTATATATTTGAACACATTATATATGCTCATGTTACCAGTACTAAAACAAAATGGTCACAGAAAATCTGGGTTCACATTGTGTTATTCACATTGAGGTTTGATAGTTGTTTAGGCTATGCAATATGTTATTACTCTCTCCTGGTTTATTGGGAGTTCACTGACAACAACATTACAGTTTGCAACATGTTTCGCATCCATGCATTATACAGCTGTTCTTGATTCATGATTCATGCATTCAATCAAAACAAAACATCTGTAAAAGTACTTGTGATCGAAACCTGCTTAAAGCTGCATTACTCACAGGTACTTTCACACAGTGTTGTTTTACTTTTCAAAGTTCTTTTAGGTAAGCTTTTTTCAAATGTATTGATTTAGTATTTCAAGCAACGCTGCAGGTTATCTGGATGTCTGGACGTATCAACGCATTAACGCCTTGAACATATACCTCCCATCTTTCCTCTATCTCTACTTCCCCATGGATAATTGAAGAAACTAATCATCCTGATTAAGAGATCGCACAAGCAATTGTACATACAATGTACTTGGATTAACCTTTCCATATTCCATACAATATCAAGCAAATATTCATTATCATAAATACACAACGTTTCTAGGCTACTAAGAAGCAGCCTAGAGACGTTGTGTTGTAAATAATAAAGAAGATGTAAATCCATACCATACGTTGTTATGTTATCTTCCAACTTCTAAATGCCCATCAAGCATCCACATGTTGATCAGTTTACAGTGCAGACATTATGAAAATTTACCCATGAATAAATATAGTGATTACGATGTAGTTGTGTGGCATTTCACCAATCAGGACACACACACACACACACGCACACACACACACACACACACACACACACACACACACACACACACACACACACACACACACACACACACACACACTGACGTTAGCAGGAGAAGCGGGGAGCTTATGGTACAAACAAAAAGTAGGTCTCTTCATTCGCTACTCGCTGTGTTGGTGAGAAAATAATCAGTTAATCCTGCTTAGGTGGATTTCATCTTGAATAGCCCCAGCCCATACAAATGCAACAAAGAAAATAACGTATATACCAACATCGTGCGTGTACGGAACAGCTGATATTAATTAAATGCAGCTTGACAATTGGCTCTCTGAGGTACGACTTATGCAGAGACCAGAAAAGATATTGGTGACATACATTCTGTTGTCAGTAATAGCATTTGGAATGCTAGATAGATATCATGAGACTGACTATGCATTTATTCATTAACCATTCTGGCAGGTTCACAAATATGTTAATTCGGTCAAAATTGATCTTCAGCAACCCATGTTGTAAGAGCGAACTAATGTGATCGGGTGGTCGTTCTCACTTACTTGTTTGATGCATGCCATCGTATCCCACTTGTGAAGATTGATGCTCATAGTGTCATGACCATGCTATGTGTAACTCTTTTGTATATATCATTACATATTACTAAAACCAAGGTATGCATATTTTTATGAACGTTACAGTAGAAGCAAGATGTTTATATGAATATTGTCTAGGAATTTCTTTTTGAGTTGTCCACAAAACTAGGCACTTAAGTTTTGTATTTAAAGCAGTACGTTTCTTTCGTAATAGATCTTCATCAAATATTCCTCTGTTCCTCTGTGATAAGGTTGCAAATAAGTTAAGACTAAATCGTTTCCGTGGACCTTCTTCAACATATCTGTGCATATAAACGCCAATGTACAGGAAGGAGTAGTTAAAAGAGGTTGAACCTGTTGTGTGCTTCGGCATGTGGATGTGGACATGAAACATGTTCCCGTGATCTTGACAATGTCGATATTGACTAACATGTCAACTGGGAATACACTATGACTATTAAGAACAATAAATACGAATTGATATGAAGGTAATGTTGCTTGTGTTATGATGACATGACTGTGTGTACATTTGGTGGTAAGATACCATAACGCCTTTCTGATGAGTGTGTCATATCTTTTACAATGTATCAATGATTGCCAGTGTAAAATAAAGAAAGAAAGCCAAAGTCGTAATATTTCACATTGTAAACAGAAAAATGGAACACCATAATGTCAATTGTAAACCTTCCATTAGGATGTCATACTATTATCCATCAACTGTAAGGGTTTCACGGCATGTCATTGCAGCTGGAGCGTGAAGTGACACATATATAAACAATATTGACACTTATCAAAACATATCTCCTTCTGACATCAGTTGAATTGTTGTGTTTCATGCATGCAGTGCCAACCAAAGATATGTATGATCTTCAAATGATATAGCTGAATTATAAAACATAATTTTGGTAAAATTACCTTAAATTTGTAAAATTGATAAAGTTTCAAATAAGTTAAGACTAAATGGTTTCCGTGGACCTTCTTCAACTTCATAACTGTGCATGTAAAGTCAATGTACAGGAGGTGTCAAAGAGGTTGAACCTGTTGTGTACTTCGGCATGTGGATGTGGACTTGAAACATGTTCCCATGATCTTGACATTGTTGACATTGGCTACCATGTCAACTAGGAATACACTATGACTATTAGGAACAATAGACACGAATTGATATGAAGGAAATATTGCTTGAGTTATGATGACATGGCTGACTCATCATTCTTTGATGAGCAAAGAAAGACATCTGGAATAATAGAATTTTACATTTAAGAGCTTTCTGTTATGTTGTGTGGTTTTAGAGATAGTCCGACAGTATCATCGACATATTTGGTATCGTTGACTATGCAAAGCATGGAGCTGTTACTGTTGAACAGACATTATATAATAATATTTTGCTGATCTAGATACAAAGTACCAACTTTTGTTTCCTTGTAATGGTTTTTTCATGCATACAGAGCAAACCAAAGGTATATATGATCTTCAAATGATATAGCTGAATTAGAAAAACATAATTTTGGAAACAATTACCTTTGATTTGTAAAGTTCAACTCATATTTTCTCATCAAATGCCCTTTCTATTAAAATTGACCTTTGACCTTACCAAACTATTTTTGCGATGAACATATATGTAATATTATTGTCCACAATTTTCAATCATGTTCTGAGCATTCCAAAACTACTATTTTGATGAAAATCGGTCACTCCAAAACAAAGTTATTAAATTAAACCACCCAGTTATCGGTTAAAATATTGCCATAACTGACATGACATGTTGCACCTTAACAGGGCCTCTGTACGGTAGTCACGCACGGTAGCTGATGACAACCGGCTTTAAATCAAAGCTAAATCATTCCTGATTGTGAAAAATCACATCCCGTTTGGTCGCCAGAACTGCACCACATTTTCACCATTTGGGGGGTCTGGCTTCTAGACCACTGAGTATGTTTGAATATGTGCAGGTCGATGAAACAGTGTGTATTTACTAGGGCTGTGCAATATTACCGGTAAACCGGTATATACAGGTACAGTATCTCACGATACGATTACCGGGATATGGTTCAGATTCTGCAATATATTGTCATCCAGAATTAGCTACCTTTGAATTATCTGCCCTTGATTGCCATAACAACAGAATGTGCTCTAAAAGTACCAAATATATATATATTTCTCTTGGTTTCATGTAACATTTTACAAGTGGAAGTGTCTTTATAAGTGGCTCAAAAGTGCCGAATATTCTACCAAATGCTTTAAGTTTTGTGGATTTGAATGGTTTCATATGTGACGTTTTGGAGGAATTAAGTGGCCTCAAATGGACCAATCCTTTAATTTAAGAAAGGCAAGATTTATGGAGGTCAATTTCTTGTTGTGAATAACAAGACGTTTCGGAGCGTATGCTTACTCCTTCATCGAGTCATGAAGGAGGAAGCATACACTCCAAAACTTTGTGATATTCACAATAAAGGAGGTGACATCCATTAATCTTGCTTTTCTTATGCATTCCACTTCTAAATGCCCTTAAAAGATTTGACCAATCTTTTATTTGGACTTATTAGTAGTATTTCTGGCTCTGAGCGACCATTTTCTTTGTTTTGTAATAGGACATATGTTATCAATTTATCGTAAAGGCCAAAGTCTTATAAATTTTGTTTGAATTTATAATGACATTCTAGTCAAGAATCTTACTAATATATTGGATGTCACATGTGACTTTAAGTTAAGTAGTTCACCTAAATCATGTGGTTTTTTTCATTTTGCAATAGCTCATGTTAACACATGTTTATATTGGAGCTGAATGTGAATCAGTGAGTGAGTGAGTGAGTTTAGCTTTTAGGCCGCACTCAGCAATATTCCAGCTATATGGCGGCGGTCTGTAAATAATCGAGTCTGGACCAGACAATCCAGTGATCAACAGCATGAGCATCGATCTGCGCAATTGGGAACCGATGACATGTGTCAACCAAGTCAGCGAGCCTGACCACCCAATCCCGTTAGTCGCCTCTTACGGCAAGCATAGTTGCCTGTTGTGGCAGAATGTGAATGAATCACTGACATACAGTAACAATAATTACATACTCCTTTGAAGTTCATTCTGTTGAAGAAAACAACGCTGATAATGAAAATCATGTTATACTATCAAATTTATCACTATGTTCACAAAACTTGTACTTCAATTAAACTTTCTACATTAATGCTCTGTATCTTTTCATTTATCTGTAAACCATTGGCATACACCCATACACAATGGGGACACGGAGCCTGAAAGTATGGTGTAACAGCAACTAATAAGACGATGTCACACACAGAGAGCTATTATGAATTAATGATGTACACACTTGCGCATAAACCTTCCAGTCAATATATCACAATATGTATTGCAACATCTCTTACATTATTGCAATATATCGCAATATGAGAATCAGGGCAATATCCAGCCCTAGTATGTACGACCCAAAGTCTGTAAGAAGAAATATGATAGAGTCATAATCATGATAATGAGTCAATGGCAGCCATTTGTGAAACTTCTATATTTAAGCATAATAGTTTTTTTATTATAGATTGTCATTGTTAAATACTGATTAAAGTCTGCCCCAAGCTGTTGCCAGCTGGACATCATAAGCATTGAACTGAAACACTTTTGAGTCAATTAGCTTACATCCATAGCTTCATCAATAGGCAGCCATCTTGTATGAACTGCATTAATCAGAATACTGTAAACTATATTCATACGAACAAGATTACAGCAAACTGACAGATATGATGAACTGGGTTTTTGGCTATTTGTTGGTTCTGGCCATTTGCTGTAAAGCGTATATACTGCATATGCAAAAAACATACCACTAGGGGTGAAACAGTATACCGTGTTATTTTGCCTTCGGTTCGGTATACTGTAATGTAATCCAAACATTTGGTATTTTTGGTTTTCGTACCATCATTTCTATCAAGTCATAAAAATGACAGTAAATAAATGTAAGGTTTGTACCACAATACGTACCGTACCACAGGGGTTGAAATAACCCATTGCCCGATGTCGAGTCCAGTGTTTTTCTGTTTGGCCAGCAAATTAGTATATCACACTGCATGTCCAGTTGACTTTCCAACATTAATTATGTTGTTTATTTAAAAAATCAAAAAGGAAATGGCCGGTATAGTGGAAAGATTATCAGGGCAAGTGATTTTACATGTGCCACTGTACCGGAGTACACTAGCAATTTTAAAGTTATTTCCACCCCTGTACTATGGTAAGAACGTAATGTTTCCCCCCTACAAACCACATTAATAATACCGGTAAGTGTAACTTAGTTGTCCCTTTTAGTTTGTTATCCTAGTAGTTTACTGTATAGGTTCCTGCCCTACGTCAATACTCAACAGTTAGTCTAACACTAAAATAAAACCCCACTAAATGTCCCTGATATACACATATGTATTACTTATTTAATGCCACAGTAGAATGTGAAATAGAGAGAAAAAATTCAAAACATAAACAAAGAGCCCATCAAGGAATCATCGAATGTTATTTCTTGTGGTTAGTGTTTGTTTGTCGTAACGCCACGTTACATGACTGGGTCGTCAATAATGGAACTTGTACCAGTCAGATACTGTCAGGGTGAGTGAGTGAGTGAGTAAGTAAGTTTAATGCCACACTCAGCAATATTCCAGCTATATGCCGCCGGTCTGTGAATAATCGAGTCTGAACCAGAGAATCCAGTGATCAATAGCATGAGCATCGATCTACGCAACTGGGATATGTGTCAACCAAGACAGCGAGCCTGACCGCCCGATCCCGTTCGTCGCCCCTTACAATAAGCATGGGTCACTGATGATCACATTTTACCCAGATCTTTACAGGTTAGGGTAAGATGACACCATCACCTTTAAGAACAATCAGGTTCCTGAGAACCAATTCCAATATAACCATATTTCTGTGTTGTTCATTTATTTGGATTTTGTAAAGAGGGGAAAGACTTCTAACGAACATGTTATGTAGTAGGGGGGGGCTGGATAGTAAACCAGGGCTTAGTTTATCGATTTTCTGACCCGCAGTGGGGGCCTGTGCTGCACTCCTGCCTAAAATTAGTAAAAATGAATACGAGATTGTGCAAAATCTCACAGCAGTCATAATGTTATCTGACATTTCAGAATGGAACTGTTTGTGATATTGTGTAATTGCGGGCAACAATGTATGAATCAATCAATTAATTACCAGTATCAACGGATTGCATTCTGAACTCTGAAGATCTTCTGTAAGTTATAGCTTAGCAACTGGAGATGTGCCCGGAAGTGCTCCCAGAGGTTTGTACTAACGGCAACGTGCCAAAACGGCACTTACAAAACCGGTGAAAGTAATGACTAAAACGGCAAATATCGACTATTAACTTCGCATGCATTACACTAATTAAAAATATGTCAAAAAGAAACACATTTACATTTTCAAAAACTATGTCAAATATTTCTTGACAATTTGAACGAATTTACTGAGGCACCTTTATAGAACGAGAACACTGTTTACAGTGGATGTTACCATTTTGAAACATTTTCAAAATCATATCGATCGATGTTCACGAATATTTAAGTATTTTAGAAGATGTATTGGGGCAAGTGGACCCGTAGTAAGTTATATCAAAAGGTACAGACAACATGTTAAAAAGTCCCGACTGGTACAAGCCACCAAATAAAAAGAAAATTGTGTAATTGGTATATGAGATGTCAACCACCGTCACGTTAGTTATGCAATCGCCCGATCCTCAGCCACACTATATACATACAGAGTCGTGCAAAAAAGTATTCGTTCGGACACTTGACGTAATTTCCATAGACTTACATGTTATTTCAGTGTAGCATAAATAATTCTTCGACTATTTACAGAGCTCCGCAATGGAGCTGGAACATTGCTGAGTGCGGTGTTAAACAACCAGCAAATGCTACCTTTGTGTCACTGTTGAGGGGTGGTCGATTAACAGTGGACGATATGGTGATTATGTTGAAAAATAATTAGCAGCAAGTTCATAAAAACAGTACATCACAGTTAGGCGAATAGTAGGCTATGAACTAGTCTCCCACTAGCCTGTCTCACAGTCCCTGAACCGCATTATTTTCCCTTCCGTCTAGTCCTGCCTGCAATGCTTTTAAAAGCCCTACATCTCCTCAGGATCAGTTCTGAATATCTCATCTCACTTGGGCTCCTTTTCAATTTAAAAGGAAATATTTGTTAGAACTATCAAAATTATATATATTCAGAGTCTAAGCTATAGCCTACCACCCCTCGTGCGTGTGTTATAGTTAGACTAGCTGTTTGTGTTCGCTGTGAATGGCGAGATGCTGTGCGTGCATTCACGTGTGACTATTTGTTGCACATTCTGGTGACTAGCATTATACCGCGGTCACAAGCCAATTTGCAAAGGGCATTAGCGGAATTTTCTAATCTGACTTGTTAACAAACTCGTTGATACTGGAATAATAGCAGTTGATGTCGTTCAGTGTGATTCGCTGAACATAAAACACATCCATATAGTGAAAAATGACCTGAAAACACATGAACGCACATTCCACTCAATATCTAATGATGACTTGGCTAACTGACTGACTGACTGACTGAGTTTGGTTTTACGCAGCTTTTAGCAATATTCCAGCAACATCGAGGCGGGGGACACCAGAAATGGCTGATGACTTGAAATTCGAAAGTTGAGAATATTGTGAAATACAAACATGGTGATGGTAAATTCTTTGTTTAATATGTCGTTCCCTTCGTATCCGATATCAGAACCATAGTGCCGTTTACGAGAGTTAGTTTTGGCACGGTTCCGTTTTAACCTTTTCGTTTCTAAGGGAGGTAACTCTAATTACACAGTAGCAATAAAATTATGATCTTTGTACTTTGCAGCGAACAATAAATACACAGGCAAAATCCAAATACAGAAATGTATTAACTGCCAGCTGGGCAAAACTCAAAGCACTTGTGGAGTTCATTCAGCGATACTCAAAACTGAGTCAATGTCCGGTTTGACAATGCGGGGTGAATTCAACCAGTTGGTGTATTCTGAACAGATGGTCTTTTTGTCGTCATCATCTCTTAATAACAACAGTCTATTCCAGAAACGTGCTATTTTATGTTTCAACTGAAATCCAATATTGTTGAGTGCGGCGTTAAACAACAGACAAGAAATTACCATAAATTAATAATTACTAGATAACGATCTCCTAAACCCAATAACTCTCACAAAAACACTAAATTCATCTTCACAAATGCCCCTTCAAGAATACTGTATGATACAAATGCAGAGGTTGCCGTGGTAACGACTGTTCCGCTTTCATATCGGATATCCATATCATGAGCACATAACTGCAAGTCACCAGGAAGTGTGACCGCATGATTTATTCAGTGAAAACATACAGTTTAAGCAATGTACGATTTAACTGATGAATCAGTAAATAACAATTGCAATGTCACTGCCTGAACAAATGTTAACATTATAATTATATACATAAAAATCCACTCCAGTTTATAACTGATAATGAATTTTTTGACAATAATTGTATTTGAATAATTAATCTTATAATGAGGTCTACATTAACCATAAATTCGAGAAATCCGATTGAAAAAACCCGTGTATGAGGTTATGACGAAACAAATTCAAATAAATAGAATCACGATATACTCTGAAATAATGTTTTCGTTCTTTTGAAATATATCATAAAGAGCATTATATAGATGAATAAACGAATAAACGTTTTCATGGCAGGGTTAAACTATAAAAGCTACCCAGGGATAACGGAAACACATTTGTATGACATTTTATACTCAATGACTTGCCAAGCAGCCCTATATTACCATAACAATGATCGTCCAGATATCCAAATACACGTTGTCGTGAAAACATTGTAGTTTACAACCTGGGCTACGTCATGAATACCTTCACTGTCCCAAGTATTGTCTTCTTGCACATGACGCATTCATTCACCTTAGGTGCACAAACAGAGCACGTGACCAGATGACCACAGAGAAGGAAGAGTTCACCGACAGCCTCGTTCTGGCATACCCTGCACACGCGTCTCATTTTCAGAAGCTTGTTCTCCTCAGCCAACCTCCGAGATGATCGTCTGATAGAAGGATCAGTGCGAGAAGTAGACGATGTTGTGGCTGGTTTTGTATCCGAGGATGTTGGCATTGGAAGAGGGGAAAGTGTGGTTTTCTTCCCTGTTCCTAGTTCTGAAATGGGAACATTGTCTCCAGAAGATGTGTCCTTTCCATCAGCTTGTGTCGATGGAGTAGATACAACCAACAACACAGCAGAAGTGAGGTCGTCTTTTGTTGTCTGACATATTAGGCAAGCTGTTTCAAATGCTCGTCCTTGGCTGGTTACACCAGTAGATGGCGTATCGTGTATGTGGTCTATAGCAATATGCGTGTCTTGGTTTGCACCAGGATCTGGATTCTGTTGGCCCGCGTCATTTGAGGGCTCACCTTCCACTGTCCTAGCAGCAACTCCAAGCTGGTTCAGGTCTGTCTTGTTGATGAACTGACAGTGTTCCGAGTATCTCTGATGTTCCGCCACAGGGTCATGTTCTTCCTCCCAGTCTCTCAGAGTTATCCCACACTGGAAACACGTGACCCGGTCAGCTGACCCGATGTAGAAGAAGCCCGCTGATGCCAGTTCCTCGGGAGTTTTGGGCACATATCTTCTCGGCCAATCAACGAAGGAGTCTAGCCGTGCCTGTAGAGCTTGGTACTTGGGATGTTTTTGAGGCGGAGTCTGTCCCAGCTTCCGGTACAAGGAGACGATGAAGGGGCAGTGAGTCCTCCTGGTGGCATGCTCGTGTAGAGCGTCATCTGTGTCCGTCCAGTTCAGGAGCTTCAGACCACAGAGTTCACGCTCAACCTTGTCTCCGATACCTAGATGGTGTACAGGCAATGACAAAAAATAATAAATAAAAGGATAAAGGCTGGGCAGTATATTTAACAGTACAAGTACTACAAGTAAAATACTTACCAATAACATACCCGTTTAATGCCAGATAAAAGCTCATAAGCTGACGTGTACCACTATATAAGGAGACCCACCAGCAGAGCAATTGTGCTAGCAAAGAAAACGAAACATATAAACCCGACGAACTTGCCATCAGGATGTCCTTACAATATTAATAAACGGAGCTGTTAGAATATTGCTCGACATGAAAGGAAAGTTGAATTTTTTTTTCACTTTTGTCATACATCCCTGTGGAGGTTCTCTGGTGTCACTCTTAATCTTTAAGCACAGATCTAAATATGAAAGAGTTGGGGCTGTCTCACTGTCTCCATGATTCAAGTTCAGGTGGGCAAGTCAGTGGAAGGGAATTGCCTATATGATGGTTAGTGAACGATATTAGATCGTCGATATACATAAAGCTTAAGTTAAACTTGGCCACGTACAATGTGACCCTTTGCTGCAATATATACTATGGGTGCGGACTGAAAATTATTTTCCGCTGTGATTTGCTTTGTTGTTTGCAATGGTACCTGATAACATTGATAAATGCTCACACCAGCGATCATCTGTTTTCTCTGCTTGACAGGCAATCGCAAACACTCGTACCATTACAAAATGGTGAAATTTCCCATCACTTAGCAGAGTCCAGGTATGCATTTAGCGTATATATTTTGGCGTTTTGTTTCTGTGACTTGGTTCTGATTTCCGTGGAGATGCCTGCCTGTCTGGAACATGCCTTCAGCAACTCGTGCTGGGACCCGTTCCTCAAAGCGATCGTAGCGCTAAGATGATCGTAACTCCCATACTTTAACATAGACTTACGACAGTCGTAGCTGTACGATCGCTTTGAGGAACGGGGCCCTGGTCGACAGAGGCGACTATCAGGCTCATTGAGTTGGTTGGTGGACTGTCAACCAACATATATTGGCCGAGAATCGATTAATTACAGCTGGAATACTGTGACGTTAAACACCATACAAACCAACCAACCAACCAACCAACATGTTTCCGTGTTAACGCTTCATGGATCCCTAAGATGTGTGAATCCAATCCTCTGGGTTCCTCTGTTCATCTAGAAGACGTCTCGAAGGCGATACGACTGATATAACTGATAATGAATTTTTGACAATAATTGTATTTGAATAATTAATCCTATAATGAGATCTACATTAACCATAAATTCGAGAAATCCGATTGAAAAAACCCGTGTATGAGGTTATGACGAAACAAATTCAAATAAATAGAATCACGATATACTCTGAAATAATGTTTTCATTCTTTTGGAATATATCATAAAGAGCATTATATAGATGAATAAACGAATAAACGTTTTCATGGCAGGGTTAAACTATAAAAGCTACCCAGGGAAAACGGAAACACATTTGTATGACATTTTATACTCAATGACTTGCCAAGCAGCCCTATATTACCATAACAATGATCGTCCAGATATCCAAATACACGTTATCATGAAAACATTGTAGTTTACAACCTGGGCTACGTCATGAATACCTTCACTGTCCCAAGTATTGTCTTCTTGCACATGACGCATTCATTCACCTTAGGTGCACAAACAGAGCACGTGACCAGATGACCACAGGGAAGGAAGAGTTCACCGACAGCCTCGTTCTGGCATACCCTGCACACGCGTCTCATTTTCAGAAGCTTGTTCTCAGCCAACCTCCGAGATGATCGAGTGATAGAAGGATCGGTGCGAGAAGTAGACGATGTTGTGGCTGGTTTTGTATCCGAGGATGTTGGCATTTGAAGAGGGGAAAGTGTGGTTTTCTTCCCTGTCCCTAGTTCTGAAAAGGGAACATTGTCTCCAGAAGATGTGTCCTTTCCATCAGCTTGTGTCGATGGAGTAGATACAACCAACAACACAGCAGAAGTGAGGTCGTCTTTTGTTGTCTGACATATTAGGCAAGCTGTTTCAAATGCTCGTCCTTGGCTGGTTACACCAGTAGATGGCGTATCGTGTATGTGGTCTATAGCAATATGCGTGTCTTGGTTTGCAACAGGATCTGGATTCTGTTGGCCCGCGTCATTTGAGGGCTCACATTCCACTGTCCTAGCAGCAACTCCAAGCTGGTTCAGGTCTGTCTTGTTGATGAACTGACAGTGTTCCGAGTATCTCTGATGTTCCGCCACAGGGTCATGTTCTTCCTCCCAGTCTCTCAGAGTTATCCCACACTGGAAACACGTGACCCGGTCAGCTGACCCGATGTAGAAGAAGCCCGCTGATGCCAGTTCCTGGGGAGTTTTGGGGACATATCTTCTCGGCCAATCAACGAAGGAATCTAGCCGTGCCTGTAGAGATTGGTACTTGGGATGTTTTGGAGGCGGAGTCCGTCCCAGCTTCCGGTACAAGGAGACGATGAAGGGGCAGTGAGTCCTCCTATTGGCATGTTCGTGTAGGGCGTCATCTGTGTCCGTCCAGTTGAGGAGCTTCAGACCACAGCGTTCACACTCAACCTTGTCTCCGATACCTAGATGGTGTACAGGCAATGACAGAAAATAATAAATGAAAGGATAAAGGCTACAAGTAAAATACTTATCAATAACATACCCGTTTAATGTCAGATAAAAGCTCATAAGCTGACGTGTACCACTATATAAGGAGACCCACCAGCAGAGCAATTGTGCTAGCAAAGAAAACGAAACATATAAACCCGACGAACTTGCCATCAGGATATCCTTACAATATTAATAAACGGAGCTGTTAGAATATTGCTCGACATGAAAGGAAAGTTGAATTTTTTTTCACTTTTGTCATACATCCCTGTGGAGGTTCTCTGGTGTCACTCTTAATCTTTAAGCACAGATCTAAATATGAAAGAGTTGGGCCTGTCTCACTGTCTCCATGATTCAAGTTCAGGTGGGCAAGTCAGTGGAAGGGAATTGCCTATATGATGGTTAGTGAACGATATTAGATCGTCGATATACATAAAGCTTAAGTTAAACTTGGCCACGTACAATGTGACCCTTTGCTGCAATATATACTATGGGTGCGGACTGAAAATTATTTTCCGCTGTGATTTGCTTTGTTGTTTGCAATGGTACCTGATAACATTGATAAATGCTCACACCAGCGATCATCTGTTTTCTCTGCTTGACAGGCAATCGCAAACACTCGTACCATTACAAAATGGTGAAATTTCCCATCACTTAGCAGAGTCCAGGTATGCATTTAGCGTATATATTTTGGCGTTTTGTTTCTGTGACTTGGTTCTGATTTCCGTGGAAATGCCTGCCTGTCTGGAACATGCCTTCAGCAACTCGTGCTGGGACCCGTTCCTCAAAGCGATCGTAGCGCTAAGATGATCGTAACTCCCATACTTTAACATAGACTTACGACAGTCGTAGCTGTACGATCGCTTTGAGGAACGGGGCCCTGGTCGACAGAGGCGACTATCAGGCTCATTGAGTTGGTTGGTGGACTGTCAACCAACATATATTGGCCAAGAATCGATTAATTACAGCTGGAATAATGTGACGTTAAACACCATACAAACCAACCAACCAACCAACATGTTTCCGTGTTAACGCTTCATGGATCCCTAAGATGTGTGAATCCAATCCTCTGGGTTCATCTGTTCATCTAGAAGACGTCTCGAAGGCGATACGACTGAAGGTGTATCTACACTCACATTTAAAATCTCGCGTTTACATTACTCGTTTATGTCTTGGCAATATTTAAGCAAGGTTTCAGAAATATTAGAAAGGGAATTACTCTTACCGTGGCAAAGCTGAAGAAGACTCGGTTTAGTTTCTGGTCCTTCAGCCCTACGTCTTTCTGTAGAATACATCTTTCATATCATTGTAAAATAAGACGGTTAACCACAAGGAGAGGAGCGGTAGATGATGCAATGGAATAGTGCTGATACCAGCTGTTTTGTAAACAGTGTGCGTATCCTGCCTCACTAGTGGTAACCATCACAAATGCATGCAAACTGGTCACTTGATAAAAACACGAGAACTGATGTTACAAATTTAAATAAGTAATTGTATCGGACACGAATTGTGTCACTGATACGTCAAATGTAGAAACGTTCACCATGTGTTTACCATAAATCTTCTGAAAGGGACCCGTGAAGATCCATATTAGAATTGGTCTTCAGTAACCCATGCTTGTCGTAAGAGGCGCCTAACGGGATCGGGTGGTCCGGCTCACTAACCTGGTTGACACATGTCATCGTGTCCCAACTGCGTAGATCAATGTTCATGCTGTTGATCACTGGATTGTCTGGTCCAGACTCGATTATTTACAGACCGCCATCATATAGCAGGAATATTGCTGTGTGCGGCGTTAAACATCTATTCAACCAACCAACCTTTTGAAAGCTCTGCTGACGCCTTGAATGTAAACCCAGCCCAAAAACATATGACCAAGAGTCGCAGGGACGTTATATGCAACCCTCGAGGAAACAGCATGCTCGATTGTGCTTCAAAAATGTTGAAATTTTTATTGGAGTTGCTAGAAAGGAGAAGTTGACTTGTGGTGAACTTGAATTATATGACATGTGTAACGTTATTCCATTGTTTCAGCATTTCACTATCTAAAACTATCCGAGAGTTACCAAAGTAACGGAAAGTATTTGTGTTACTGCGCGTGTTACCTGCTGTGTACACTTTAAAGGGGACAACATATGACAAGACGTCGCATAATGGCGCGTCTCACCGATCACTGTTTATAATCGCGATAATTGTGACATTTCTGCATTATGATGTAGTAAATGTATCAAGACACGTTTTACAAAGTCACATGAAATATGATTTAAGTAGAGGAATATCCTCTCCATTCCTCAAATATAGTGGACCTCGGCTGCATTACTTGTAAGGGGTGGAGAGGTACTCGGGTATTCCTCTCTACCCTATCCCTCTTTCCTAAAATCTTGAGGAGAATTTTCTGTCTCTCTCTCTTCGAGAAAAGATCCAAATGCAAACAAAACGAGTTCGCTGGCATCTTATATTTCTCATTCAGTTGTGTACACCAGAGGAAAAAAAATAGTCGGTCATTATTAACCGCTATGACGTCATTGGTATACCCCAAGCTCAAGTTTACATTCTTTGCCCGTTTGCCTTGTGTTAATGTGTCCGATCCGAGCAGAAAGTCGGATTCTTGTGGATAAAGAATCGGATCTACAATCGGGGCAACGATACCAGTGGAGCTAGACAGTTCATACGTAATAAATTCCTAGATGTATTTTTTAAACCAGTACATAATTTGAACGTTGGAAAACATTTGGCTTGTGTGAGCTCAAGCCCAACCAGTCACGCACCCACGCACGGGATGGCCTAAAAGTCGGGCCAAGAAAAGTCGGGCCGGGCCGGGCCACCGGGTAATACTAAAAATGGATTGCAGAATATTAAAACGAAACCTGCACATTTGGATCGACACACTTCCTGCCTTCACAAATGCATAGTTTGATTGAAAAGGTATAGTTAGTGGTGGAAAAACCCACACAACGACAATGACTACATACCGAGATTCCCGTAGAAAAGACACCGTCTTGTTGTTATGTGTTTTCCTTGATATATCTATGGGGGAAGGTTGCTTACTTCTCTCAGCTCGTGACATCCGGGGGTCCTGAGCAGGAAGTGACAGTGTTTTGACTGCTTTTCTTTCCTTAATTAAGATATTGGGGTTCCCTAATTAACCTTTATTGTCTCAGGCTGAATCAGCGCAGGATGTTTATGTTAAAAAGACGTGGATATCGGCGAGTGTCAATGGGCAAATACGACATGATTATGTATATTAAAAGACATGTTTGAAATCACAAAATTTTGTAATATGTTATAAAGGATCAAACAAAGTATGCATTCACAAACACAAAAATTCTTATGTGTTTTCATTGTAAATAATACCAGCCCAAATCAGATAGCCAGCGCGTATGCATATGCTGATATTTACTAATACACATGGAACACAAAATGGTATTATATCTACCTAAATACCACTTCATAAAGTAAAGTAAAAGTGAAGCCCCATTCTCTATCCATTCCCAACGATTTAGGAAAATAAACTCCTCGGAAAACAAAATCCGCAGTCAAAAGTGTTTAGTCTCTGTTCAGCCCGACTTGGCCCGTGCTGTCAAAAACACCTTAAACCTCACACATGAATCCCGATATCTGTCTATATCTCTAGAATAGAGTTATATCTACCTAAGTACGTCTTTATATAGCCTCAAGGCGTTGTATTTGAAGCAAACACCTTGCTTAAAGTGAAGCCCTATTTTCTATACATTCTCAACAACCACACAGTATCACAGTCATGCTTTCGGTCCGGCTTGGCCCGGGCTCTCAAGCGCACCTTAAACCCTTTAATTCCATAGATTATTATTATATCTACCTAAATATCAATGTGTGATGTTACAAAATGCCACATATAAAGAAAACTGCTTCGTTAAAGTTAGCCCTTTTGTCTCTCTATTCTCTCTCAATATAGTCTGAATCAAAAGTGTTAAGTCTCTGTTCGGCCGGTGGTAGGACAATAGGCCACCAAGGACATAACACCCTCAGACAAAACACCCCTAGGCTAAATGCCCCCATGACAAGAGCCCTCAATGGGTAGGACAAAAGGTCCTCAATGAAGAGATGTAATAGAATACCAACAAATCTTTTTTTCATTTCCACATGAATACAATATAATATAACATTAAATAGCATATGTAACCATGCCGTCATATGATTCCGTGGTACTAACGTTTCCGTGCTATTTTCTAATGACATAATTTCTCACGAGCCACTCGCCAAATCGCGCCACCTATCGATTGTTTACGTTCATCAGTTGATCGCATTGGCCCGGGCTCTCAAAAACAACTTAAACCCCACACATATGTCCTGATTTGTGTTTAATTCCATAGATTAGTATTATATCTACCTAAATATCACCGTATGATGGTACAAAATGCCACATGTAAAGATAACTGGTTCGTTAAAGTGAAGCCTTTTTGTCTCTCCATTCACAACATAGCCTCAATCAAAAGTGTTTAGTCGCTGTTCAGCCCGACTTGGCCCGGGCTCTCAAAACCAACTTAAACCTCACACATATATCCTGATATGTGTTTTAACACATAGATTAGTATTATATCTACCTAAATATCACTTCACAGAGCCTCAAAGCGTAGTATTTGAAGCAAACACCTTGCTGAAAGTGAAGCTCTCTTTTCTACATATTCTCAACAAAGACACTGTATCACAAGCGTTCGGTCCGGTTGGCCTGGACTCTCAAAAACACCAAAATTACCTTTACAAATCACAAATCTGTCTGTGTTATAACATACAAATAGAAAATTGATACACTCACTACGTCTTTAAGTATTGTCAACGTTATAAGGAGACAATACAGCTCAAACTGCCATTGCGTTAGATGTACTGATGAATATCTGTATAGATAAAGCCTGCTCTAGCCAATTGCAAGGTGTCTGGAGTCTTTCTTCCCGTCCACGCACTGTATGTCCGGAGACGACGCAGGAAGTCCCTGTCCCTGCAGCCTGTCCCGTCCCCATCACTCGGTGTCCAGCGGTCGGACAGTGTGACCACTGTGTTCGAGACGACCACTGATGCACGTTTCATGCTTCTCGTGTGTGCACGCATTGACAATCAACGATGAACTGAACTGGCACATAGATAGAGAATACTACACGAAGTCTCATTATACATTCATACATACGAAACGAGTGTCCTTCCTATGGTATCTGACCGAGCGAAAGCGAGGTCAGAAACCATAGGAAGGTCACGAGTTTCGTATAATTCGTATGTAATGAGACCAAGTGTGGTATTTTATTTATTACCCACGTCTTACATGCATTAAATTGACAAAATAGCGTATTTTTTTTATTGTTATGGTTTCAAACGGAAACCGGTTTCATAAAGAGGTTGCGGAAGAATTTTGTTCTGAAGTACAATTTTGCATGACGTCACACTGTACGTCACTACGAAATTCTCGCCTGTCCCCTTGGTAACCGACGTCACGATGCATGTCAGTTTTCATCGCCTCTCGTACAGACTCCTACAGTAAACTATTCCGTAGCACCCTGTTTCTTGGTTTGCAACTGCTTCACACGGCTAACATCACTGGTGGAAACATTGCGTTTATGTTTTTCGACGGATATAATGTCTCAGTTCGACTCACAATTAAACAGCGACACGGCAACGTTCACTCTCCTACCCAGAGTTCCATGCGGCAAGCCAGCATAGTACCTCTGCCACAGGCCAGAAAAATGTGACGATTCGTCACATCTTGCAATGTCCATTCAATATAATGTACAGATTTCTTTTACTCTTTTATTTTTGACGAGTCTACACATCTAACTAAACATATTTAATAGAATGGTTTAGTTTTACTGAGAAAATATCCAAAAACATGTAACACTATTTCGATTTGCGTAGCGATCCTTTGTTTACATAGGTTGCACGGCTCCACGTGCAGTCATCGAAGCCGACGGAGAGCAAACGATGCAGCCAGTTTGATATATAAATATGTACTGTCATAGACCTAACTGTCGCAGTTATGGAAGAATATATACTGAGTCAAAAAAGAAACTTCACAAAATGTAATTTGAAAAATAATGAATAATTTTTCTCTGATGATACATCTGTGTATCCGAAATGGGATCCCTATCTTTCGACTCTAGACAAACGTTAGCAAAACCCACTCAAACCCATCCATTCGTCGTGCAAATGACGTTAGTGCCAAATCAGGTTTTGCACGCGCAGTCGATCACGTGATCTTCGCATCGAAGTTTTCTTCATATGCACGTGTTTGCATTGGCCTCAAGAATTGAAAAAACACTTTTAAACCACAGTTCTAACGGTACTTGAAATGCCACGATTGTCAAATGTGCAACGTGAACGTGCCGTTGGCATGTTGCAAGCGGGAAGATCAGTTATTGACGTCGCAAGAGCAATGGGATGCAGCCGTCGTACTGTGTATGACCTGCGAGGTCGTCTACAACAAACTGGCACCACTTCTGATCGCCCAAGGTCGGGTCGTCCACGTGTGATGTCACGAGCAGAAGACCGTCAAATCGTCCTACGTCACCTACGTGACAGATTTCTGCCGGCTACACGAACCAGGGCTGAGATGTTTAGAGGTCGACTGTCCTCACAGACCATTCGAAATCGGTTGCGGGCTGCCAATCTCCATTCTCGACGTCCATATCGTGGGCCAATATTGACGCCGTTTCATCAACGTCAACGTCTGCTGTGGGCCCAACGGCACCTCCGATGGACCCAGAGAGACTGGAATCGAGTCGTCTTTAGCGATGAATCCAGGTTTACCCTCAGATTCGCGGACGGCAGGCATAGAGTCTGGAGACGACGTCGTGAACGGTATGCCCAATGTTGTGTACAGAAAGTCGACAGATTCGGGGGCGGAAGTTGCATGGTGTGGGGTGCTTTCTGTGGGAACAACCGTTCCCGACTTCTGGTCATCCGTGGAAACCTCACAGCTGCTGCTTACCGCGAACAGGTGCTCACCCCTGAACTCGTTCCTTTCATGGCGGCTCATGGCCCAGGTCTACAGTTCCAGCATGATAATGTCCATCGAGGTCCCCTGACCTTAATCCAATAGAGCACGTTTGGGATGCACTTGGGAGAAGGCTTCGTGGTCTTAGGAACCAACCTCAGAATTTGCAGGAACTTGGCGCTGCCTTGCAATAGCAATGGCGCAGAATCCCCAACCACGTGTTCACAAGCATCAGGCAGTCGACGAGGAGACGTTGTTTGGCAGTGGTGAATGCGCGGGGCGGCCATACACGATATTGAACTAAAAAAATATATATTCTCAGAGACTAAGCGTGCACTGTCTAGCACGACCCCCCATCTTTTATTCAGCCACTGGTGACCGCTTTTAATGATGCACGTGTTGTTGACAGGAGTTTGTTTACATGGCATGAATGATATGAACACGAAGAACATGCATATTGCTATTAGTGGCGATGAATTTCATTACATTTTTCTCTGCCCTTTCAAAAATCATCGGAAAGCTTATATCCCAAACGATTATGTTAAAAAACCCAATGCGGTAAGATTTCACGAATTTTTAACTGTCATTAATGTTTAAGAAACAAACGTGTATAGTTTGTACTATCATGAAAACTGTATAATCCAACCATCCAATGTTTTAATTAACTGAATATTTGTACCTCTTATGTAGAGTATCCAGGCAGTGTGCGAAATAGCCACTGACCCGCTAGCCCGTGGCTGGTAAAAATCCAGTCGGGCCAGTGACTGTTGAGATTTACTGGCCCAACTGGCTATAGTGAATTTTCAAGGGGCCATTTTGTAAATATATCACTCTCTCCGACTTGTTAAGTTATAATACACTCTTAAGTCATGCATAATTATGATAAAATGTTCATCAAATTAGTAACTGAATGATGAAACCCGTGTCTACATTCAAAGGTCGGGCTTGTGAATTGTGTGGGCTAGTAACTTTCAGGCATCGCTAGCCCGACTGGCTAGCACAATTTGGAAACTATTTTGCACACTGTACCCAGGCCTGAGCGTAATAAATGTTCTGTTCTGTTCTGTAGCAATTTCTTTTATACATGTATATGATTGTGGTAAGAATGAGGAGACTACTCCGTCTCCTAGACCACAGATACAGTTTGTCCAACTGATGTCCATGGGTTATTGTGCAAGTCTCGTCTTCTCAACTCTGTTCAGGGACCCGTTCCTCAAGGCGATCGTAGCGCTACGACAGTCGTAAGTCTATATTAAAGTATAGGAGTTACGATCAACTTAGCGCTACGATCGCCTTGAGGAACGGGGCCCTGGACTCCATTTGGATTGTACTTTCAGAGGTAAATATACTTTCAAATTCGGTAACTCTGGGACTAAACATTTGTCTAGTTTATCTGGCTTTTTTCTTTGTTGTTAAGTGACGCACAGCCATATGGAGGCGGTCTCTAAATAATCGAGTCATGACCAGATAATCCAGTGATTAACAGCATGAGCATCGATCTACGCAGTGGGAATACGATATGAGTCAACCCGTTCCCGTTTCGACAAGCAAGGGTTGCTGAAGACCAATTCTAACCCGGATCTTAACGGGACGTTTGTCTAATGAAACCCACGAAGCGGACATATACTTCCCATAGGTCATACTTGCGAATTAATGTCAATGAGGTGACAGTAAACACGTTTTAGTGACACACGCACATGCCTAGCTGGACGTGGTGTACAGCAGGGAGTAGGGGTAACTGACGTGCAGGGCACATCGTGCGCTCGATAACCCGGAAGGTGGACATCCGTGTCGTGGAAGTACAACGTAATACAATAATACAATTTGTAAGACGTGGGTTTATTCCAGAGTACAACGTTTTAGCTCCAACACATCCTTCCATGAAACGAAGTGAACCGTTTATAAAAGGAAAACCACCGAGAACCGATAAAGTATCAGGCAATAACGATGGACGCCGGCGGACTGTGGATGTTTGTAATGATAAATATGTGACTGTTTACGACAACAGGATGTGGCATTGTGACGTGTCTGAGTGTTGATCAACAACCGTTTAAAGTACCGAGTGACCCTTTCTGGCTACTGTTTACATCCCATCTGCCTATTCCAGATTTACTGGGGATTTATTTTACAGTTTAATATATGTATATTACAATTTCGTATTACGAGCTATAATTTTATACAATCTGTAATTATAATAGTATTTCCTATTTCTTAGATTGTTACAGTAATGTCCACGACCCTCTTCTGATTGTAATTTAAAAAAAGTTAGAATGTAATGTAATGCTACCATTGGAAACGATAAAATAACTGGCGAAACCACAGAATTAGAGGCAAAAACTAAAGGTTAAAGGGATACATGAGGAACGTGATTTTGTTGGTTGTATAACGAAACACTCAACAATATTCCAGTTATGTGACGGTGATCTGGATGTACCAGCATGACATCATGCAATAACCAAGCCTGACCATCCGATCGCGTTAGTTGCCTCTCATGGCAAGCATCAGTTGTTAAAGATGAATTCATTAACGGATGTTCACGGGTCTGGTGATAGTGACGTCACAAGAAAGAACGCTACGTTCTGCACGTGCAGGACATGGCGACCAGGAATTTTCTGTCCAGGCTATTCTACACCAAATTAGTGCCGAATGCAGATTGAGTGCTGATTCAGAAATGTGACACCTCAGATTGGATGAGTTTGTGCAAGATCTTTGCGTCTTCTTAAATAAAATTATACATATATCTATCCAGTAATTAAACCTGACCAAACCATTGATGAATTGTACATTAAACTCAAACGGCTCTATCTTTGTATACCGGTGCCATTAGACTTGTTGGAGAACTTACCATAGTGGAACCTAACGTACATATATTACTGAACAGTTACGTCTATATAAGGGACCGTTCATAATATATGGCTAAGGGGTTGATGATGACATAAAGGGGGGACGCCCATTTTGTTCTCGGGAGGTAGGGGGATGTCATAAACTTGTACACAGGTACTCGGTGCCGGGGGGCTCAGCAATTTTGCACATAAAAATCTGAAAAGATTATGCTTAAAAATTAAGGGGGGGGGGTAATTGATTGTCTACATGACATGCAGGGGGGTCACTTCCTTTGTACATAAACTTGGGGCGGGGGCATTCACATTGTACTTGCATCTCCTTAAAAATCACCACCCCTTCCCCCATCCCAAGCCATAAATTATGAACGGTCCCTAATCTGAATATTACCAAAAGAGGCGTAAAACTTCAGTGACTCAACTTCCTGAATCGTCCTGATTATGATGCTTGATTTGACAGTTCCATACCTCAGTAGTTCCTCCAAACTAGTACCTGGCTTTCTTCCATTTTTCAGATGCCAGACGTAAGCAACCCATGCCCATATGCCCCGTTCGTCGCACGGTTTTACTATCTCTTTGTGCTCTCCTTCCGTTTTAAATCTTACACAACGTGGGCACACTATCACCACTGATAGTATATTTTGCACAAATGAACCATCCTCGATTATGTAGGGCTCTATATAACTATAAAAGATTTCTAACTTACTCCGCTGAGCCAATAGCAGTGATGACGAGTGGGTCTCACTCCTAAAATCGTCACTGTGAAAGAAATGAAAACTATTGTAGTATTTTCAACATGTGTTTATTGCATTGGATATTCAATGCCCACTTGTAGATAAAAACATATGAAACAGCTGTAAACATGCAATAAATAAATAAATAAATACAAGAACAGATTGTATAATAATACAAGAATAGATAACAACGTGTTTCAGTAAAATGAAAGCAAATTGAGGGGGTGATAGGAAGCTGGACACACCTCATCATGTCAATATAAATATACACGTGTCCAGTCCTTTGGCACGATCTCACATGTTGACCTCGACAATGACCGAATTGTTGTTGCAAATACATAATAACAATGTGTTATTTGATTTACATTTTCTCTCAGTTTACATTTTGTTTTACACCCTGTGTTATGGCAAAAACACCTTCACCGTTCCAAGTATCGTTTTTCTACACACACAACATTCAGTGACTTTAGGTGCACAATTAGAGCATGTGACCAGATGACCACAGGGTAGGAACAGTTCACTGACAATCTCAGTCTTGCATATCTTGCACGTCCGTCTCTCTCTCAGACGTTTGTTCTGCTCAGCTAATGACTGAGAAGAAGGAACTATTGTGTCTTCAGTTGATGTTTGGACTGGGTTTGTGTCTGAAGAGGATGGTGTTGTAGGAGGGGAAGATGTGTTAATGCTTCTTGTCGTTTGTTCTGAGGTAGGGACACTGCGTTCTGACGAAGGGTTCTGTCCTTCAGCTTGTATCGATGGTGCTGCTGAAGACGTCGAGTCATCTGACGTCTGACTTGTTATGGTATTGGCTGATTTAAAACTATCTTGGTATGTGGCTCCAGTAGTTGCTATGCAACGTTTGTGGTCTGCCACAGTGACGTCTTGGCTTGCACCTGAAGGTTCACCTGGGTTCTGTCTGACCACCTGATTTGTCAGAGAACCTCTTGATGGTTGTTTATTCTTTCCTTCCTCCGTCCTCACTCCATCTTGGTCATTTGCTACCGTGGAACCCGTCCTTGTGGCAACTCCAAGCTGGTTCAGGTCTGTCTTGTTGATGAACTGACAGTGTTCCGAGTATCTCTGATGTTCCGCCACAGGGTCATGTTCTTCCTCCCAGTCTCTCAGAGTTATCCCACACTGGAAACACGTGACCCGGTCAGCTGACCCGATGTAGAAGAAGCCCGCTGATGCCAGTTCCTCAGGAGTTTTGGGCACATATCTTCTCGGCCAATCAACGAAGGAGTCTAGCCGTGCCTGTAGAGATTGGTACTTGGGATGTTTTGGAGGCGGAGTCTGTCCCAGCTTCCGGTACAAGGAGACGATGAAGGGGCAGTGAGTCCTCCTAAAGGCATGTTCGTGTAGAGCGTCATCTGTGTCCGTCCAGTTGAGGAGCTTCAGACCACAGCGTTCACACTCAACCTTGTCTCCGATACCTAGAACATCGTACGTAAGACTCAAATTAAGGAAATAGATGGAAAACATCTGGAGGCAATATTCATAACTGGAAAGATACATACATACATGTATAACGGTCTTGCAGGAGAGTCGTTCTTCAGGCCCTCGAGAATGTCTAGTGTGAGAACATGTTATTTTTTGGGTACGTTAAACGCAATGTTATAGTCTAGTATCAACCGTGTGGATAATAATTTTAAGCTAAAACAAATCGTCAATATCAGATTAACATACCTTTCGCCTTTATTGACAGTTCTTCCACGTCATCCCGTCTTCCCAGAAACAATCTTCTCCCGGCTTAGAGTTAATGTTATCTGATTGTTAAGGTCATTGGTAAGCTGATGTACGTGACAATGACATATATGTATAGGTTAGAAGACGAGGACGCGTTCTGTAACCATGGATTAAGGCGGTTAGAGCCCTAGGCGCGGAACGCGTCCGAGTCTTCTAACCTACTTAGAGCATGCACACAAATACTGCTTTTGATAAAATAAAAGAATAATATTTATTTGGTACGCGTCTGTAATTTAATGGATGGTCTATAGTTTTTTAAGCGCAAGCAAGGTTGTGGTACGGTCGACTTATGTCATGAACGGCACGTGCAGTCGCTATCGTCGTTAAATCAACGCTAATATGTCTTTACCAGTTATCGAAGGTCGTCTTGAGAAAGCGGCCCGATGCTCTTTGATTAATCAGCTTCAGGGGTACATAGGATTCCATTCCGGGCCCCCATCAAGGATAGTTAATGAACCGAGGACGTAAAGCACGTGCTTTTCGAAAATCTCACCTTTACAAACGCATGGTCTCCGCGCACATGTCTCTTCATTACGCAGCAGGTATGAGTGGCGACAGCGACGATACGTTGATTCTAGCTTCACAGTGTGAGTTTTTGACAATAAGTGAAAACTCTGAAGATGATGAAATTCTATGCACAGCACTGGAAACTGCGGAGGAAAGGGATCTTCTTCAGCAACATTACAGCGATATTAGCGACGTGGAGGAAGAAGTCCACGTGAGTGAGAATGTGTTTGGCGGCGGTAGTGGGAAGCATAGTGATCATGAAAGATTTTCTGTACCGTTGTTGGATTCTGAAATTGCAGGATTATGCGAGACAAGTGTGCCTCAAAATACCAAACAGAATTTACGTTGGGCCTGTGGTCTTTTTGAAACTTACGTAATCAGATTTTTACGAGGGGGAACATCCGGACAGCGTTTAAGTTTAATAGCTCACGAACTCGAGGATCTGAACGATCTGAACATCGGAATACCGCTGTGAGAGAGTACAAGCGAGTTAGTACAGCTCAGGAGAAAGAACTGAGCAACGTGATCCAAGATGGCGGTGAACTCCCTAAGAGACGACGAACTGCTGACTCCAGTGTCGACGTAGCTACCACTACCACGCCCGCAGTCTCGCAAAGTGTGACGGACGATCGCGTCGCGATTTCAGTGTCTGTTGTCATTAAAAAGTAATAAAAAGTAATTATAGTCGAAATTGTTCTTTTCATTTGAGAAAGTAGTTCCGTCCGGGTTGTAACCGCCACATCGGATGGTTATAGTATGGTCGAAGACACAGGAAGCATACTCTAAATACGGTTACATGGTTAAAAAAACGTATCTTATAGTAAATTTAAAGACTGATAGCAATAAATTTAATTGTTGAATCTATACACCTGGAAAAAAGTATCGCAACACCAGAATCAATTGCCAAAATATGAAATATTGTTACACAGACTGATGCACGGTTTATAGATATGATATTGTTGGTGTATATGCCTCCCCCTACATGATCATAATGGATGTTCGCGCTGCACGTGCTGCAGCTGCAACCTGTTGAATACGTGCACTCTTGTTGTTCTGAAAAGCAAGTTTGCGCCATTCATCATTACAACGTGTTATCACACCAAAGCACTGAAGCAGACAATAACTGATGAAATGGGTCCCCCTCAGTTGTCAAATGCTAAAAGATGGCAGATAATTGGCATGAGAAATGCTGGAATGTCTTTGAGACAGATTGCTGTCCAAGTTGGTCATCATCCTTCCACAATCAATAGGTTGGTACCAACACACCAACAAACAGCAGATGTAAGGGACAGGCAACGTTCAGGTAGAACCCGGTGCACATCTGCAAGAGAAGACGCAGTTCTGATGAGACATGTACGCCGTAATCCAGGGTCTGGTTACCCAATCGGCAAGTTTTCCACGGGGCGTTCAGAAACCGGTTGAAAGCTGCGGGATATCGTGCTAGACGTCCAATAAGATGACCCCTGTTAACAGATGGACGCAAAGCCGCGCGTTTAGCTTGGTGTAGAGCACGTTGTGGCTGAACCTGGCATCCAGAAGAAAGGTTCACTGGTCTGATGAAAGTCGTTTTCTTCCGTACATGGTCGATGGCAGAGCACATGTATGGCGTCGTAGAAACACAGCATATGCACAGAGGAACATTCTGGAGCAGGTTCCATATGTTGGCGGGTCGATTATGGTGTGAGGTTGTCTGTCTTACGACTGTAAGCTTCAGCTTGTCTCTGTGAGGGGTAATCTTACTGGCCAAAGATATCAGAGGGAGATCTTGGAGAGGGTTGTTGTGCCACACTTTGACAATCACCCTATTTTCACAAGGCCAGTGTACATAAATGACAACGCCAGGCCCCACAGAAGTCGGGCAGTGACGAATTACTTACTCCAGGAAGCAATCACAACGTTACCATGGCCAGCACGAAGTCCAGATCTCAATCCAATTGAGCATGTTAGGGACATTTTAGGACGCCTTCTGCGTGAGAGGGTTCCACGAGTACAGAATCTTGCAGACTTGGAACTTAATCTCCACCAGGAGTGGAATAGGCTACCTCGATGACAGATACAGCGTCTGGTGCACTCTGTGAGAGAGCGTCTTCAATCGGTCATCCCGGCGGGGGGTGGATGCACTCGATACTGACATTATCACCTGTTTTGGTAAATTTCCTAGGATGAGATATGCATTCCACGTGTGTGAACCAACGTATTGTCTTACTAACCCCATACTTTTCCAGTGTACGTTTCACCTCAATTTGCACAAGTATTTGTAACAGTAATTACATCATTGAAGTCAAACTCAACTGGACATCAGTGTCGTCATTTCTATTCAAATACACACTGTTTTAACAATGCATTACCATTTGCATCAATTGGCAGCATTGTGTATCCATACTATGCAGTGAAATGTCATTGCTCATAAAAAAACAAGGGGCTGCAATACTTTTTTCCAGGTGTGCACTCTTTCGAGGCGGTTTTAAAAAAAGACATCACTGCAATGGAAGATAATGCTATAAAAAGGTATTCTGGGCGGTCATGTGACAGGAAATGACGTGGCTTTTGTAGAACTGTCAAAGGTCGCATGTTGTTGTATACACTTAATGCACGGATGATACGTTCATCTAGAGAAAAAAGTGACGTAAATAGATATAAAAAACAATTTACACAAACTTTGAACTAATGTTAACTTGTTGAACATTCATGTCACCAAACCAACGTGGTTACGTGCATGCAAACATGTATATCACATTTTGAGTTCGGATTGGTAGAAAAGTGATCAGCACTGTTTGGCGTCGACTGACCGAGGATCATAATCGGGTCGGATCTTAGATTCGAACACACGACCACCGTCCTCTGAACAAATAGACACAATCACTCGGCCACCCGTATCTCTCGTTAGTCAGTTTAACGCTATTAATGATCACCCAATCCACAGTACTGTCACACAGAATGAGATTTCTCCATGGGATGGATACACTGATAACGAATTTCTAGGTATAATTTTCATGTCATATGTCCCGAACTATAATCGTTCTGTACAAGAGAGCAGTTTGGGGCATAATAAAACATTATGATTGTTTCAAGTGCCTGAAGAAAATATGCTGTTTCTCGTATAACCCCGATCATTATAATTCTCTGAATGGATCGATGCTCATGCTGTTGATCACAGGAATGTCTGGTCCAGTCTGGATTACAAGTATTTACAGACCGCCGCCACATAGCTGGAATATGGAGTGCGGCGTCTAACAATTAACAAACAAACAACACAAACAATAAAATTCTTCATCTCTCTATCAGAAAAATATACATTTAATTTCAAATGATAGTGCTATGTGCAGGAATAACGAGAAACAATGAGATATTTTATTCAGGCGTGTGGTTAAGAAAACTCAGTTCACATGTACCTGTAAAGCTGAATCCTGCCCTCGCTAAAATATGTCTGTCTTTCTTTCCCGCCCATCTATCGTCATATGTCCCGAGGCGTCGCGTGAAGCTGTCGCTCTCCCAGCTTGTACCGCCCCCCTCACGCGCTAACCCCATCACGCAGGTGTCTGTAAGATCCATTGAACTGTCAGTGCTGGCCGGAGTAGCTGTTGGCGTACTGTCGCTAATACGCTTTAACCGTTCTGATGATGTCACGTTCTTTACGTGTTTTGATATACCCAGTGAATCTCTTCGGGAAACTTCGAGCGTAATATAGACAACCAATGGAACGAGATACGTTTCAGTCAAGGTTTCCCTTCGAGAAACCTCGAGCTAAATATAGATAACCAATGGAAAAAAGATGACGTCACATGTTGTGTTGATGCAGATTATGGAAATGTTTACGGGAGAGTGGGGAAAGTTTCATTTGTGAAGTATATGTTAAAATACAATGTGAAAAGACATCAGTAATATTCAGTGGGTTTTTGCAGCAGATTTTACAATACGAAAGATCAAATAGTCCAAATTTGAAGTCGTTGAACGAATACAGGAGTACTTTCAAGGCACAACGCGAGGGTACTCGAAGGCATATTTATAGAATTGACCTACTTACGTCATATCACTGCTCAGTGTCGAAATGGGAGGACGACGGCGGTGCAGTAAAACGGAATTCTTGTAGTTTTCCTCATCGACATTGCAGGAGAGACGAATCACTGGAATTATAGTATATTTTTTGCTGTTGACACAGAAAGGTGAAACCACGCTAAACCCAGCTCATGAGGGTGAGACGAGTCTATACTGAAATATCCCAGGAATTTCACTCACTCACTCCAGGTAAACTTGTACAGTGGGTAATTTCTTACACTGTCATAGTATCAGTTATTTCGACATGTATTTTTAGTTTGTCATTGTTACTCAGCATTGGAATAATTCTACTTCTGTGTAGAGAAATAAGTTCGTTGTGAAATAGTTCAGTAAATATTCTACAGTTAACGATTTTATCATTCGGAGTAAGCACATTGATTCCATCAGAAATGTCAGTCTATATCATGTAATAATGAAAATATTCACTCGACTGTAGATATCATATAACATACGCATGATCATACTTTATTATATATTTTGGGAAGGGAGTTCTTGTACAGAGTAAAACATCATGTCTTTCTGTGTGCCAGTATTGGAGTTATTGCTGAATCAGTATATTGTTTATCTATTGTCTGCAACCATTTCAGTGTATTTTCTTCAAATGAGGATATTTCAATTACCTTCATTACCTGGAGATTGTTAATGGTAATGGAGACAGCCTTAGGGCCTATTCGATTATGCTAAACCGGTTTTGGTTTCAGGAAAACCAGGCACTCGATTATGTCGAAACCTAAAACTGGGTTCTGAAACTTCGAAACCATCTCCGAGGCAGGTTTTGCAGTTTCAGTTTCGCGTTCTCTCACAACAAACATGGCGGAAACGAAAGCGCCAAGTTCAGCTGATCTTGGTGGCAAAATAGACCAGCAGTTTTTGGAACCAAAATAATGATAAAAATCAACTGAGAACTAGGAAAATATTATTTAAAACCCCAGTCTATTGAACATGGCTATTTTATGTAACTTGTATATACTGTATATATAATTACTTGTAACGATATAATTACAAATACGCAAATATTTACCTCCAAAAGCATCTTATCTCTTTTTTATTTTTTAATTCACTGATAACATGAAAAACATATGCTGTCATCCAATTAGTTCCACATATACAGTAGCTGAGACATTTTTTTTTGGTATCTATTTTGAAACCGGACGGTGAAACCATCCACTCGTTTATAAAACTAGAAACTAGTTTTACTTTGAAACCATGTATCCGAAACTAGACACTCGTTTATAACAGGAGAAACCAGTTTCAAAAACCAAAACCAGTTTCGCAATAATCGAACAGGCCCTTAGTTTTGAGTTTATCATCTAAAGTACGGATTGGGCGAATAAATCTCGGCAATGCTTTCAACCAATGGGAATTTAACGAAAAGTCCAAAACACTGAAAAACATTCTGAGATAATGGATTTGCCCTTGTGTGACGAATGAGGCAGATGGGGTATTATACGTTAACCCTTTCCCCAACAGACGGTATTGTCACCATGTCGTATTGACTTCGAACCACTTTCTGAAGACATTGAACATTGGGCTCTGCTTTACCGTGATTTCATCATAAGCTCAGTATCATGTAAATATTATGCTGTGTCAACTATAGCTAAAATACATAGTGTTCACTAACATGAACAGCGTTGAACGCTATTTATCTTAGCTATGTCAACCACAGAACAAATGCCGCTCTCCATCCACACCTGGCCCTCCCTATTCCACTATAAAACAGCAGAATCTCTGACACTTTTACGTAATTCAAAATCAGCATATTATTGTTCGTTTCAACAATATCAGTAAGTACTTTATGTTGTGACTGGAGTATCTTTCCATTAGTTGTTTACTTTTTTTTACGCCGCCGCCATATGGCTGGAATATTGCTGAGTGCGTCGTAAAACTCAACTCACTCACTCACTTTTTTTACGCAAATTGTATGGCGGGTGATACCTTTAGAGAAGGACATGCTTATCTTTTTCGTGAACACATGGGATACCCCAATCAATATAGCAACTCATTCTCACAATTTTCAACATTATTTTGCCTTTTACGCCAAATAAAATCTGTTCTAGCAGATATCTGAAAACGATTTCACATTGTGAATATAATGAATAGTTTGGGATTCCTTTCGAAACAATGACCAGAATAGTTGTCATTACAAACAACGTAATCCCTCACAAGAATATTAATACATGGTCAGTCTGTATATACAACACAAACAATGATTTTACCTGTCATAGGGTGGGTATTGCAGAGAAATTTCATATTGCGATATATTGCCATGCGGAAGCATATATTGCGATATGTATTGCAATATATTGCAGGGGTTATTTTTTTAACAAAAACTACTTATAATCGAGTTAATGCTTGATTATAAAGCAAAAACACAACAAAATCACAATGATTGATTAACCTTTTATAAAAACTTTTAATCATAACAAAATAAAAATGTAAGTAACATTTGGCACTAATGAAACAGGGAAAAGAACAATTAAAAATACGGAAATATCCGAAGATTTCCGACTGTAACGAAGTTTTCCGAATGCATGTCAAAATACCGGTTTTCGATCAGCGTATCGCAATACGTATCGTTTTCATGTCTGAACCGGTAAATACCGGTAAACCGGTTATATTGCGCAGCCCTACTTGTCATATCTCAGTTACTATACTTCTCACGTTAGAAACGTTTTAACTGTTCCAAGGATTGTTTTCCCGCACACACAACAATCAGACACTTTTGGCGCACAATCCGAGCACGTGACCAGATGACCACAGGGCAAGAAAAGCATGCTGGCAGCCTCAGTCTGGCATACCCTGCACGTGCGGTTTTCTTTCAAACGCCTGTTCTCCTCGGCCAGTCGTTGAGAATTTATAGTTACTGGGCTTATATTTGGAGTAGACATGGAAAGAGGTGGTTGTTCGTTACCATCTTCGGAATGGTGTCCACGGGCGGAATGGTGATGACCTTGAAAAGTCAAGGTGCGTGCTGCAAAAGATGAATGCTCTGTATCGGGTCTCGTAAGTGATGCTAAAACATCGGACGAGTACGCACAACCTGACCTGGTCTGACATGCTCCACCAACGTCTTCATTGTGTCTTCTTACTGGAGTATTTAGATGTGGATTTGCTTCACTGGGAATACAAGTGTCTAACAGCTGTGGGTTTGTGGCTGTTCCTTCTAATATCCTTGTGGCAACTCCAAGCTGGTTCAGGTCTGTCTTGTTGATGAACTGACAGTGTTCCGAGTATCTCTGATGTTCCGCCACAGGGTCATGTTCTTCCTCCCAGTCTCTCAGAGTTATCCCACACTGGAAACACGTGACCCGGTCAGCTGACCCGATGTAGAAGAAGCCCGCTGATGCCAGTTCCTCAGGAGTTTTGGGGACATACCTTCTCGGCCAATCAACGAAAGAGTCTAGCCGTGCCTGTAGAGATTGGTACTTGGGATGTTTTGGAGGCGGTGTCTGTCCCAGCTTCCGGTACAAGGAGACGATGAAGGGGCAGTGAGTCCTCCTGGTGGCATGTTCGTGTAGGGCGTCATCTGTGTCCGTCCAGTTGAGGAGCTTCAGACCACAGCGTTCACACTCAACCTTGTCTCCGATACCTGTGCAATGATATTTATCAATCGTATTATACAAAATTGTTTCCGGACCTGAGGTAATTTAAAAAAAAATTAACACGTATTGGACACATTAGCGATGTACGGATACGTATTATTGTTATCTTTCCTTTTACCGGAAGCGTTGGGCACCGGGTGTCATTGTTATACCTGTGATTCATGCACGGGCAACGCATGACAATACTTTATGTAATATTTATCTGGAGGAGTGAAGGATTGTTTTATCTTGTAATTTCTACCACCATGGGCTGATTCTGAGCTGGATAGATGTTCGGAATGGCTCAGCAAATGAGGGTTCACCTAAAATGCACATGATAACTCTTGATCTCTATCCAAGCGATATATCTCAAAGTATTCAGTTGGGAGTAATACACTTTTTGTCATTCGTCGATTTTCCGTCCATATGTACTTCAAAAGCTGTTTTAAATAAAATTTTGTAGCATCTGTGTATTAGTTAAAATATTTTTTGGGTAATTGCCTATAGCTACCAGTTTGTTTTATGAAGGAATGTCCGGAAATATAGAGTTGTTTTCGCGGTTGTGCGGTTATTTAAAAAATAATGATCGTGGTTTAACGTAGATTATCTTTTAAATATCGTAATATGGTGAATTACTAATTTCACATGTATACCTGTGAAGACGAACCCGGCCCTCGCTAAAATTTGTCTGTCTTTTCTTCCCGTCCATCTGTCATCATATGTCCCGAGACGTCGCGTGAAGCTGTCACTCTCATCGGACGCTCCGCCCCCTTCTCGCGCTGCCCAGGTGTCTGACAGTGTCCGGGTAGTGTCGGTGCTTGACACTTTATTTTGTTCACTATGATACATGTCCGATGAACCTTTAACACTGAAGACATAATGAAGCTGACACGTGTATACATCGTATATATATGACAGACACGCAGGCATGTCGGATCACGAAACTCTCAAAATAGACCATTGGTAGTGTTGACAGCTATATCAGTGAAATATAGCTTACCGGGCATTGCACAAGATCACGCGGATCGATTGGCTGAACGATGTGTGAGGTAGTGAATGGGACAGCTAGGTTTCAGGAAGTTACGGTGTATTCATACTGGGGAGAATAACGAAGAATTTGGTAGGATCTGTACCCGAGGGAATTAATGTTGATAATTTATCGACATAACGATCCCTTACTCAATCGATGTTCCCCTACACCTACATTATATCCAGTGATGTTCGCCAGTACCTACATGCCCTGCCAGTCATGTTGTCCAACGTTCTCATTGCCAATCGTGATCATTGATTCACATGTGGGCAAGGCGTCCGATCAGAAGGTCCGTGGTTCGAATCCCAGCAAAGGACTCGGGCATTTTATGACCTCTAAATAGCCGATCAGGCTCTCCGTTATTTACATTATAGCCAATCAGGCTCTCCGTCATTTACATTATAGCCAATCAGGCTATCTGTCATCCACATCATAGCCAAACATGCTTCCTCATTCACATTATAGCCAATCAGGCTCTCCCTCATTCACATTATAGCCAATCAGGCTCTCCCTCATTCACATTATAGCCAATCAGGCTCTCCCTCATTCACATTATAGCCAATCAGGCTCTCCGTCATTTACATTATAGCCAATCAGGCTCTCAGTCATTTACATTATAGCCAATCAGGCTCTCCCTCATTCACATTATAGCCAATCAGGCTCTCCGTCATTTACATTATAACCAATCAGGCTCTCAGTCATTCACATTATAGCCAATCATACATCCTAATTTATATTACAGCCATGCAATCATGCTCTCGCTCATTCACATTATAGCAAATCACACTCTCCCTTACTCATGTTATAGCCAGTCATCCTTCCCCATTCACATGATAGCCAATCAGGCTCTTCCTCAGTCACATGATAGCCAATCAGGCTCTTCCTCAGTCACATGATAGCCAATCAGGCTCATGCTTCCTCATCCACATCCCAATCAGGCTTCCTCATTCACATATAGCCAATCAGGCTCTCCGTCATTCACATTATAGCCAATCAGGCTCTCCGTCATTTACATTATAGCCAATCAGGCTCTCCAGTCATCCTTACATTCATGATAGCCAATCAGGCCCTTCCTCAGTCACATGATAGCCAATCAGGCTCTTCCTCAGTCACATGATAGCCAATCAGGCTCTTCCTCAGTCACATGATAGCCAATCAGGCTCTTCCTCAGTCACATGATTGCCAATCAGGCTCTTCCTCAGTCACATGATAGCCAATCAGGCTCTTTATAGTCACATGATAGCCAATCAGGCTCATCACATCTAGCCAATCAGGCTCTTTATAGCCACATCATAGCCAATCAGGCTCTTACTCACATGCTAGCCAATCAGGCTCTTCCTCAGTCACATGATAGCCAATCAGGCTCTTCCTCAGTCACATGATAGCCAATCATGCTCTCCCTCATTCTCTTCATAGCTAGTCATGTCCTCATCAAAGGCTTGTTATATATCGAGTAACTGGACTCGGTTCACAGTGCCAACATGAAATACAGATAAAGCTATCAATCAATCAAACAAATAAATAAACAAACAAACAAGAACTGAAAACATACTCCCCCAAAACCGACTCACACTCGGGAAGAATACTTTTATACAAATTTTTCCTTTTCTGTTCTTTCCCCAAACATAGAAGATGGAACATATATAGTTATACCGAGAATAAAAGGTTAAGCGCCATCCTATTTCAAAGCTAAGATGTGAAGCTGTGGAAATGTTAGGCTGAAATAATTGGGAAGACCAATCCATAGTTACAGAAGGGTCATCTGGTAACTGATTTAGGGATATCATAATCATTTGTATTTACAATTAAAGGGAATATTGTTAAAAATATGATGGCACTGCTTTTAACAGCAAAAAGACTATTCCGATTCTGCTTATACAACACTATTAAACTTGTCAAAAATGACAACTATGTGACCATAAGAACTCAAGCAAACGATTACTAATCACAAAGACGAAATGAAGTAACATCACTCAGAATTATAATGTTTTCAAAGTTTTATGCAAGGACATGAAAATCTGATACCTGTAATCAGGAAACGGTTATAGCTGAAGTGAGTTTGTCCTCTCTCAGCGCAAGTCTGTCTTCAAATACGAAGCTGTCATGCTATATTCCCAGCGGAATCACGAGCTGTCCCGGAATTGGCTAGTCACAGTGATGGCTGATTCTATTGCAGATGTTATTGCGCAGGTTTCAAAATTTTCTAAAATATATTTTAGTAATGTCTATACAAGAATATTTAACTAAGCATTCAAATATATTTCAAGATTATTTAATACAAAATCCACTGTTAGCATGGTGAAGCGATACAGGTTTCCCCACTAACTTATTATAGTTCAGAAAGTGCCCCACGTGAGTTAAATAATTAACACTCATTAATGGGTAACGTTTGTGTAATGAAACCGGAAATCTAAACGTACACATTGTATTCAGACTGAAAGGTTCAGGAACTTATCCGTTACGTCAACTGGATGGAATGCTAACATTTATCGACAGGCAGGCCGTATCTGAGTTCTGATTTGTTTTGGGGGGATATGTTTGGTTTCTATAGCTGTTTCATATTAAAACATTCTGTCTTCGAAAGCGAGGTAGCCGCAACCTGACTTGCCAGGGTGGCGACCTTCTCTGTGAACGACATGTCTTGAATAGGATGGGAGGGATCTCTAGGGGCAGCTGGTTCAGTGTCGGATCCAGGTGTGTGTGTGTGTGTGTGTGTGTGTGTGTGTGTGTGTGTGTGTGTGTGTGTGTGTGTGTGTGTGTGTGTGTGTGTGTGTGTGTGTGTGTGTGTGTGTGTGTGTGTGTGTGTGTGTGTGTGTGTGTGTGTGTGTGTGTGTGTGTTTCAGGTGGTTTCTCTTTCTCCCCCCCTTCTTTGAAAATGACTTAAGAGCACATTGAAAAAAAGAAATTTGTGTTTGCGGAGCCAAGGGGGTTCAGGTTTTTTTAACACACACACACACACACACACACAAAACAACAACAAAAAAAACAACAACAAAAACAAAAAAAACAACAAAACACCCCACCCACCCCAATTCCTGGATCCGCCCATGTGGTTTATATACAGTTTGGGTGGGGTGAGGGCTTTACGGATTTGGGCCCAAGAATTCAGACCAGTGGTGAAAGTGTGAAAGAGGAAATTTTCATTGCTTTCTGAAATCGCTGCAATGATCGATTTCCACAGCTGAAGTGAAGACCCGCTTTAATGTGTCAACAGTACAACACGAGTTAAGTCCCTTCTCCTCTCCACATAACGTGAACTCGGTTAAAACCCAACCGAGGAACAAGTTGTTTTTATACGATTTTATCACTTGAATATGGGAATGTGTTGTTACTGGTTAGATCGAAAGCAGCCAGAATACAACAAACACTCCACCCCGCCCCACTCTCAACAAACAAAACCACCCAGCATAATAAACAAAAAATAGCCCAAAACAAACAAACCCGAATTACGCAGGTTGGGTACAATTCAGGGCCAGACAGATATATATTCCCTTTTTAAAAACAAATCAAGATAAAAGTTATCAATTGTACGTTAGATATAATGGTAGATATAGATAGATTCATAGGTTCGAAATACATTATTGATATACAAACATCGCTTTTGTTAAATCAGTAATTCTCTTCCGGGTTCTTGAAAACATGAATTCTTCCTCGAAGTCAATAATTCAGACAGAAACATTACCTGTCACGCTTATTAAGCATAAGCTATATATGTTGTATTGGTGCTGGTGAACTAAAAAGAATAGTTTTAAACTTCTTCCTGTTTAATCAAACTTAACACACCATTCTGATAATAAGTAACTGTTCAATTCGGAGCACTCATTGTCGGTTAAGTATTACTCAGGCTTTTCGTGGAGAAATTCAGTCCCTTGTGAGGGTTTGTATAACGGTATATGACTGCGGTCTGTAAACAGGTGTTTGTTTGAACATATTTTATTCAGTGTTGAAATGGATTGGGCACAAGTTATGTAACTTATTACCGCCCGCTCCCATCAGAAACATGAACAATAATGAACAATAATGATTGGACGTAATGGATGGACATAATAATATTGAGACATATTATTGATTAATTGAAGCGCTTACTTCGTACAATGTATTTATGCACATGTCTAAAGATATTTTCATTGATAGTATTTGGCAGAGCAGGGTTGCCGTAAAGAATGGTATCAATGTCTAACTGAACTTTTGATAGTTCAAAGTCTTTCTTCAGATCAAAACGGCAACTGACAAATTTTGGACATTTTAAGAAGAAATGGTTAGCATCTTCCACCGGAGCACCACAATTGCAAGCTCTACTCTCTGATAGATTAACACGAAACAGATCTGCTTGTAATGAACTACACGAATGTCTTAACTTCGTGTGTAGTATATTAGTCTTTCTTTCACCAAATAGAAAATATTTTGGAACCTTGTCATTTTTTCCAGATAACTTTGATTTAAACGATGATAATGAATTTGTACATTTTGTTGTAGAGGAGAGAGCATTCCATAAACTTGCAGAATCATAAATAAATGACTTTTGGAGAATTGAGGTGCGAAATTTAGGAACAGCAATTATCCCAGACCTCAGATGCATATTCTAAAATAGGCCTAATATACATTTCGTACATACTAGAAAGGATATATCTAGGTAATACGTACTTTAGCGTCCGTAATGAGGAAACAATTTTTGCGGCCTTTTCTATTACAGCAGATACATGATGAGACAATTTTGTATTATCTGAAAAGATGACACCGAGGTGTTTATGTTGATGTGCACGTTCCAAATGTTCATTATTGAAAATCAAGTCAGGAACTTGTGGACAATTTCCATTTTTAAAAAGCATGAATCTGGTCTTGTTCGGGTTAAACTTAACTAACCATTTGTCAGCCAATTCATTCAATTTTGCTAAATCATAGTTAAGAGTAGCTTCTATGGTTTTTACATCTTTTCCCGCAACACCAATTGAAGTGTCGTCGGCAAACAGTCTTGTGACATTTGTTAGAGTTTCAGGTAAATCATTGATGTACACAAGGAACAAAAATGGACCAAGGACAGATCCTTGAGGAACTCCGGCAGTAACATTTAATTCTTTTGATAATGTACCATTGATGGAAACACTCTGTCGTCTATCAGATAAATAGTTTGTTAACCAACTAAGTAAATGCCCACGAACACCATAATTTTCTAATTTGAGCAATAGCCCTTTATGCCACACCCTGTCAAAGGCCTTTGAAATGTCACAAAAAATCATACAATAAAGGTGACGAGTATCGAGAGCTGAACATATATTGTGATAGATTTCAATGAGTTGAGATGTGGTAGAGTGGTTTGTAGTAAAACCTGATTGAAATTTACTTAAAATGCTATGTTTATTGAAATGGTTATGTAAATGCTTTAACATTATTTTTTTTAAAATTTTCCCGAGGATAGATAATAAACTTATGGGTCTGTAATTAGTAGGGAGGAATTTATCTCCTTTTTTGAAAATAGGGATAATATTGCCTGTTTTCCAAGCTGAAGGAAAAACACACTGACTCAGAGAAATATTATACAGTAAACAAAGAGGTTCAGCTATTGATGTACAAATTCGTTTTAACATTCTCATATTAATACCATCAGGTCCACTAGCTTTGTTTGCTGGTAAAGTCTTAATCATATCCGACATTCCTTTTCAGAAACACTAACGCTTGTAATGCTGTTAGGACAGCGATGGCTAAAAGGTGGCAAAGTCTTGCCCTCATCATTGATATTGGAGACAGATACAACATATTTATTCAATGTTTGGGCTTTGTCAATGTCTGTAAATGCTGAAGATTGAGGTGTGAAACATGTACATAAATCTACTGGATAGCATTGGGAATGTTATAAGGTTAAAATGCATCTTTATACAAGAAACGCATAACAAATTTTAGAATTGTGGTTATTTCGTGATAGAATTGATGCTACCACTGCCTGGTAACAAATCAAGGGATGTAGAACATAATAACTGGAAGTAACAGAATGCAAAAGACTCAAAAGTATAAGTTGATGGTGAATCACTGACGAGTAGTTGACAGTCATTCTCCCATCACGAGGTACGACATGAGACCATGGAATGATGTAACTTTAAACGATCAGAAAGATTGTATCTGGCATATGACAAGGGTGGAGCAGGCTCGAACACCTTAAAAAGATACCGTCAGCACCAGAAAGTGTGCGGGTTACAAAGTCAGCAGAACGTTCGCATCGCGATTGTGCAGTTCCACATCTGGTAAAATGCTTGCCCTGTCCAGTCTAAGTCACCTTGTAATGAAGAGAGGAATGACTTAACCAGGCCATTGGTTAAACATTAGAAAAAAAATGAATAAAATATCTCGTGCACTGAGATTAATTCTTAAATGCATTCTGATCTATCTATCTATCTATCTATCTATCTATCTATCTATCTATCTATCTATCTATCTATCTATCTATCTATCTATCTATCTATCTATATATATATATATATATATATATATTCGATCCACTTAATATGAAGACACAATTATGTAGTTTGATTTTACTTTTTTTAATTTCCATTTCATACATTTATGCATATGCAAGGCAGACATAAAATATGGAAAATTTACATTTCAATAATCACTAATTCAGTCATGTTATGCAGGTCATGGGTGACTATTGAGGGGGAAACAACTATTGCGATAGCGATAGCCTATTGCAGCCAACTATTGCAATATAATTACCAAAAGTTTTTCTCCTTGAATTGTCTCATTTGAAGCCCTTTCCCAAATGAAGGTATAGTTTATATGAAATAACAACGAGTTGAAGTAGTTTCAGTCTCTTTTAATAACTGACAAGAAACTGGAACCCTGATCAAGTAAACAGTTAAAACATAAACTTATTGTTATTCACAATTTCAAACTCCGAGTCTCATGCCATGTTTACCACCATGTTTGTTTAGGGGTAACAGGGGCGGATAAGTCTAAATCAAAGTGAACGAATCTGGTATTTCCTGTATTTTGCGCTGCGCATTTATCAAGGGAAGTCAATTACTAAACTATCGAGAGCCACCCATATTATCGATGCATCGATAGTTTTTCGTTTCTATCATCGATTAATTGCTATCGGAGACTCAACAATTGCAATCCATCGATAGTTCGATGCATCCTTAATCTGTAAATGTTGTAACAGATTACGTCATTTATACTCTAAATAATTCACACTGACACTATATATAATTAAAGTGATTGCTGACAGCAATTGATTTTACTTCATTCCCCACATTTGCTTGAGTAGATTGTGTTCAGATACAAAATAGATTATTTTCTAGAGAATATTCCTGGGTCTGAGATGTTTCCATTTGACATCCCCTGATACAGAGGGATGCAGTTCGTGCGGAAAGGTAATTCTACGAAAGGGAGGCCTTGTGGCAGTGTGAAGTTGTGGTACCGAATGGACATAACACTACGGCAGCCATGTTTGTGTTATTACCTTGAACCTACTCACAGACAAGAAGTAAAGAAAAGCATACCTAGTGTACAGTACTTTTATTATAACATAATGAAGAAAGTCTAGGATGGTGAGTTAGTTTAGTTTTACGCCGCACTCTGCAAAATTCCAGGTATATGGCGGCGGTCTGTAATTAATTGAGTCTGGACAAGACAATCCAGTGATCAACAGCATGAACATCCATCTACGCAATCGGGATACGATGACATGTGTCAACCAGGTTAACCAGCCTGACCACCCGATCCCATTAGTCTCCTCTTACGACAAGCATGGGTTGCTGAAGACCAATTCTAACCTGAATCTTCACGGGTCCCCAAGGTGATGAAGGTTAAAGCTACAGGCCTACAGAACAAACCTCGTCAGGTGAGGTGAGGTGAAACTGGGTTTAACGTCGTGCTTGAGAATATTTTGCTCATATGACGACGTGCATGCGTGTGTATGTGTATGTGCGGCTGCTTGTACTAGCCCAGACTGAAGCTGGTTTTATAGTGCTCGCCCACTGAGATACCATGCCGCAGTGAAGCATGAATACCCCACTCAGACACATTATACTGACTCCGAGCCGACCAATCCTTGTTGTACCCATTAATGCCGAGCGCCAGGCAGGGACCAACAAGTACCATATTTTAACGTCTTTTGGTATGACGCGGTGGGGGATCAAACCCGCGACCTTCCGCTCTCCGGGCGGACGCTCTAACCACTACACTACGGAGGCGGTCACCTCGTCAGGTACCGTGCTGACATGCATGAAAACATTTCTGAAATCCGTTAAGGGATGCACGGCGAATTGCGTGCGGCGCCTTTTGTGTCACCGTTTAATTGAATCCCAAAAAATCTATCCATTTGACAAGAAGATTTGTTTTCAGTGTTAGTGACAACCGCTGCCCCCGCCACATTTTTCACCATGGAGACGGATACAATGTCATACATCACCAAATTCGGGGCAAGGAAAAGTAGGCACCGATGTTTGATGATGGTTAACTAGAACAAACAAGAACTTGTTATTCGATGATGATGATGATGATGATGATGATGATGATGATGATGATGATGATGATGAAGATGATGATGATGTATTTCTTGTGAATGTTTGTAATATTTTGATCACATCTTGTGTAAGCATCCAGGCAGTTTACACACTGCAGGAAAGGGCAGCGTTTCCTTCCCAGGTCTAAAACGACGAATCCGGTTACAAAAATAATGTCGTCAAAAACCATACCATCGTCATTGACAAATATTCTTAAAATGTCATCAGTCCAACGATATAAAGGAAATACCCTTTGAAATAAGAACACGACTTTCGACACAGTGTTTCATTGATTACTAAAAATAGTTTCTGTAATTTCTTTGTTTTTATGAGAAAAACGTTTTAACCGTTCCAAGTATTGCTTTGCGACATACAATACAATCAGTACAGTTGAATGCGCACCCAGAACACGTGACCAGATGACCACAGGGCAAGAACAGTACACCTACAGTCTCGTTCCGACACACCCTGCACGTGTTTTTTTCACGGAGATGTTTGTTTTCGACAACTAATCGCCGAGAGGCAGGTCTGGCAGGGCAACCTTGTCCGGGCAGTTCTCCCTGTGTATCTGTGGAGCAAGAACCAGTCCCAGCCCCAGCCAAACCTTCATTTGCAGTACCCGTTGGCGTGGTTCTTCGTGGCAAATATGCTGCTGTAGATGCCGAAGAATCCGCTTCAAATATCTGACACGTTGAAAGATTCAAACCTCCAATGATTTGGCTGACGCTTGCATCAATCGAAGAATATGTGTTTTGTATTCCACAAGCCTCATCTGAATTGTTGGTTTCTAAACAGCTGTCACTGGTATCGTGAATGTTATCAGTTGCATTCTGTCTGACAGCGTCATTCGTCAGGGAAACTCCAGATTGTTCGCTAGTCTTTCCTTCTTCCGTTCTCGTAGCAACTCCAAGCTGGTTCAGGTCTATCTTGATGATGAACTGACAGTGTTCCGAGTACTTCTGATGTTCCGCCACAGGGTCATGTTCTTCCTCCCAGTCTCTCAGAGTTATCCCACACTGGAAACACGTGACCCGGTCAGCTGACCCGATGTAGAAGAAGCCCGCTGATGCCAGTTCCTCAGGAGTTTTGGGGACATATCTTCTCGGCCAATCAACGAAGGAGTCTAGCCGTGCCTGTTGAGATTGGTACTTGGGATGTTTCGGAGGCGGAGTCTGTCCCAGCTTCCGGTACAAGGAGACGATGAAGGGGCAGTGAGTCCTCCTGGTGGCATGTTCGTGTAGAGCGTCATCTGTGTCCGTCCAGTTGAGGAGCTTCAGACCACAGTGTTCACACTCCACCTTGTCTCCGATACCTAGGAAGTAAACAAAAGTTGTTTCAGAACAGTGGAATAATCGGAAATAAAAGCGACAAGAGCCTTTCCATATTTGGCAGGAGAGTCGATATACTATGAGCATGTGTATTACTCTCACTTTGCTCTCTCCAAAAGGGGCGGTGGGGTAGCCTAGTGGTTAAAGCGTTCGCTCGTCACGCCCAAGACCCGGGTTCGAATCCCCACATGGGCACACTGTGTGAAGCCCATTTCCCCCGCGCCGTGATATTGCTGGAATATTGCTAAAAGCGGCGTAAAACTAAACTCACTCACACTCACTCTCTCCAAAGGTCTGCGTATCCTGTTCCCCTGGCAACACATCCTAATCCAATGAGTTTACACTGTTCATAGTCATATACTTAGTGCCAATCCAACAAAGGTATATATCTTTTAGTATTGAAATTTCTAACATTAAAATAAATTATCATACGTTATACTTATACCGCGCGGCGGTGGGGTAGCCTAGTGGTTAAAGACTTCGCTCGTCAAACCGAAGACCTGAGTTCAATTTACCACATGGGTACAATGTGTGAATCCCGTTTCTGGTGTCCCCCGCGTGATATAATATTGCTGGAATATTTTAAAAGCGGCGTAAATCTACACTCACTCACTATAATGATATTGCCGTGTCTGTGGTCTCAGTGGTACTCATAGTCCAGCATTATTACCCAGTCAGTGGTCAGTATTGCCTGTAGTATAGGCATAGTATCAGGCAGTATGAACCAGAATATAAAGCTTTTACTGAATCGTTTAGGGATTGCCTCTCATTTAAAGCCAACACGTCGTCCTATAAAAAGGGATACTCCCGCTGGTAAGCTTTATGTATTAAGCGTTTAGACTACATACACGTCCCTCGTCTATAACCAGTCGTTGTCGGTATACGCATGCCTTTATTGCCAAGTTTACTCGCTAAGCGTTTTGTACTAATCGTTCAGAGCGAAGATAGAAGTAAACATTATTCTATGATAACAGTATCTTCGAGAGAGGTAAATTTAGTCATTTCTGCATACTCGTGTTGTTCAAAGCTGGGAGGTTATCTCAAGATTCAGATAGTCAGCACTGCTGATTAGCAACATTGTAAGTATTGTTTATATGGATACATGAACGTCTCATAACCTCTGGGGGCGGTGGGGTAGCCTAGTGGTTAAAGCCTTCGCTCGTCACGCCGAAGACCCAGGTTCGATTCCCCACATGGGCAAACTGTTTGAAGCCCATTTCTGGTGTCCTCCGCCGTGATGTTGCTGGAATATTGCTAAAAGCGGCGTAAAATCAAACTCACTCACTCACTCATAACCTCTGAGAACCTCGGTGTATAAATAACGGCCCATATTCGGGGTACTTCATTGTTGAGATACACCGAATATAGACCGGCCAGTAATAGGAACGAACTTCTCTTGGTTCGTTTAAGGTGTGCGGCCTTAAGCTAATTGCCCGATAACGAATTCTAGGTATTGCAATTAACCTAGACTGAACATAGGTATTAAAAGTTTATTATCGGTGGCAAGGTGTATCATACAAGCTTAAAAGAAATGTACTTAAGATGGAGACAACTATTGACCAGATTGACAGACACGTCATATTCTCATGGCGTTAACACTTGTTCCCGGTAGTCACGAATAATTGACGGGTATTCGGCGTGTGAACAGTTTTACCCGGTAGTCACGAAGCCTTGCGGGTCCACCCAACAACCTCTGGTCATTCGAGTAACGCCCTATTGTCACATTCCATCTTAAAGAATGCTCAGAAAGCTTGTACATGTATACTGTAAGTCACTGGATATTGTCTGGTACAAACCCGATTAGGTACAGACCGCCGCCATATAGTTGGACTGCCGTGTGCGGCAAGAACAACAAAGAAAAACAATAACCTTGTGCATTGATTACAAACAGAAGAGGCGCGGTCTATTACAAGGAAGAGGAACGGAGTATTATACACAGGAAGATACTTTTGTATTTGTCTCAGGTGTTGAATTGCTATATTGCATTCTGACACACTATAGGTCTTATACGACCATGGGAAGCCCATTTCTGCTGTCCCCCGCCGTGATATTGCTGGAATATTGGTAAAAACGGCATAAAACTAAACTCACTCACTCACGACCACACGTGCAGCCTTGAAGTCTCCAGCGATGATAGCTGAGGAGAGTAGATGCCCTGCTTCCATCCAGTGTGAGCCTTGAAGTCTCCACCAGTATTCCATGAAATGGGCTTCACACATTAGATTATTATTATTATGCTAGCATTTGTATAGCGCCGATATCCAGCTCAGCTCAGCTGCTCAAAGGCGCTTTGTTTTTCCCTCGTTCACTGGATGTCAATCTCCACGGCACATCGTATTGTCAATCTCAACTGCCTGGGGAGCATACACATTGTACCTATGTGGGGAATCGATCCCTGGCCATCGGCGGGACGAGCGAACGCTTTAACCTCTAGGCTACCCCACCGCCCCTCCATAGATCAGACTATCATCGGTAACTTGGTTGATGCAATATAATCGAATCCCAATGGTTTTGGTTGTTGCTCACGCTTTCAGAAACGGTTTGCTTGGTCCAGATTCAATCATTTAAAATAGCTGCTTAACTCGGCGTTGTACGCCACTCAATTAGGAGTGGCGCCAGCCATGATACGTTCTAAACTTCAGAGTACACTGTAGTGACTGAATTCACAAGTCAGAACCCATGAAGGTCCGGGTTAGAATGAACCTTCAGTAGCCCATGCTTGTCGTAAGAGGCGACTAATTTGATCGCATGGTCAGGCTCGCTGGCTAGGTTGACACATGTCATCGGTTCCCAATTGCGCAGATCGATGCTCATGCTGTTGATCACTGGATTGTCTGGTCCAGACTCGATTGTTTACAGACCGCCGCCATATAGCTGGAATATTGCTCAGTGCGCCATTAAACTAAATTCACTCACTCACAAGTCAGATGTATGTATCTGCCTGTTTATATTGTAATGTACATTCATCGATGTGTTATGTAATGACTAGTCAGTGGAAGTTACGGAAATATATACATGTACATATATAACGTGCCCGTTGTTTAATACAATATTGTGTGAATGTACAATTTTGGATCTTTTCTAAAGTGTTATTATCAAATTTAAAACAACCCGATTTTATGAAAATGTTTTGGGTCTTTATGCTGATTTTTACATGTGTTTTCTTACCAAAACGATGATCAGGCTTATTGCTTAGGGAAAGACAGATTTACACCTGTCATGGCCATTTAACATTTTGGTGGTAATGCGGCATGCATATATATGGTGCCGAGAGACCATGGTTCATGATCAGAAAGAAATTAGGCTTCGAACACACAACACAGGGACACAACTGAAATGCGTTAGACAGGCATGTCACCATTGCCTTACAGATTGATAACGGAGTCAATTTGACATCAAACCTCTGAAAGTAAATGCCAAGTAAGTGTGCGACTTGGGTTTTCACCAAGAACGGGATTGACACGTTGTGCCATTTTGAGAACTGAACCTTATGTGTGACGAGCCAGCGCTTCACCACTGGGCTACCCGATCGGCTCCATAAAGGTAATCACAACTTTTAACAGATGAACATTTCATTCACATACCAGTAAATGTGAAACCTGCTCTGGCCAGTACTGCCTTGTCCTTCTTCCCTGTCCATCTCTGTCCGTCTTGTCCGTAGGTCTGAAGTCGGTGCTGGACATTCTCTCCGATCTCAGTTGACCACAAGAACGAGTCATCAACGTCTGAGAGACGTTTTGTACCAGCGGACATCTAATACACGCCGTGTGTCTGTGTCAACCGATATTAAGTCATGTTAGTTTACTTATACTACTCACACTTTGCTAAGGATCCCAAAAATTCACAACTTTACTTAAAAGTAGATTTATAATTTGAAACTGTATCCACTTATAACTGGATAAATAACAATATGGCAACACCTCAAACAGCCTTATGCACTTGATACATGAGTAACCATAAAAATGGTTTTCATGGCACCAATCAACCATTTTGCAGATCATGGAACGAGTCATTGACAAATAAACAACACATGTCAATAGCAGGTATGGGATCCACAAAGATGCAATGACATACTGAAACCTAGGATCCATGCTGACAATAAGCTTAGATATTTAAACCAAATTTGACCCCACATAATAGTTTTCTGTTGAATCCAGGATGTGATCCTTAGCAAAGTGTGAATAGTATATTTATATCTACGTCATCTACTCTCAACGGGGTAGAGTGAGTGAGTGAGTCTGCGGGGGCTAGAAATGGGCTTCACATATAGTACCCATGGGGGGAATCGAACCCGGGTCTTCGGTGTTACGAGCGAACGCTTTAACCACTAGGCTACCCCACCGCCCCGCTACTGGAATAACATCGTCAGTTAATCAAACGTTTTAGTCACTATTCTTTCTTTCCAAATAACGATTTAATAACGGTAGTAATCGAATATCAAACATGTCATAACAATCCAAATATGTTAAAAGAAAATGACAGTATTACCTATACGTGATCACCTTTCACAGTACTTACAGTATGTTGATTGAGAGGAACGTATTCTACGACCCTTGTGAACACGCAGAGACCGAATGGAGACTCCCTCCCCAGCTGACAGCTGTCATGAGTTTTGTATGTCACGTGACATTAGGCTTTTCCTTGAGATATATATTTATATATAGTCCACCCGAACAGGCCACCTTATTGGGACATACAGAGGTGTCAGTGTGAGTAAACGCGGAACATGATACGCTATAGCTATTATTTGCCTTATATAGGCTTATATAACTGCACGCTCTATTTATGAACCTTTGTTAGGGACATTTCAGCTATATACGATCTTCATTTCAAATTCTCCCCGACGCTTTATCGTCATTTACACATACTTTTCAATACTATTAGGCTGGTGGACTTCCATCGTTGGTGTATCAGTTTGATATGAGATACCTACATTTTGGCTCTGTAATCATATCACAGTGAGCAATAACTAGACGACAGATGGGAATTAACAAACAACTGAGATTTTGTTTGGCCGTAATGCATTTTACTGAGTCACACAACTTCCTGATGCATCTATTGGTATACATAGCATTGCCATTGTTTAGTGAATGAAAAGGTCATTTTTACCCGGAAAAAATGACAAACAGTTGAACACACACTTGATAACATATATTTTATATCTAAGTTTGATTCGCTGGGAAAGTGTTAAGATATCATGAAAAAAAAGTTTTGACTGTTCCAAATATGGTTTTGCTACAGACGATACAATCTGCTATCGTAGGCGCGCACCTTGAGCAGGTGACCAAATGACCACAGGGCAGAAAGAGTACACAAACAGCTTCGTTCCGACACACCCTGCACGTACTTTTTTCACGGAGACGTTTGTTTTCGACAACCAGCCGTTGTGAGCTCTGTTGCCCTGGCTCAGATCCCAGTGTATCTATGGAATCAGAAACTGGGGGAGGTTCGGCCTCACCCTTGGATGCACATTCCAGGGGCGCTGATTGAAGGTTAGATGTTGTAGAGGAACCCTCTTCTATAGAATGACAAGACACATGACTGCTGACCATTAGGCTGACTTGACCTTGGGCTGACTTGACCATGGAGGATGATTGTATTGGGCAAGCGTCCGATGAGCTATTGGCTACTGGAACACTATGACCACCAGTATGGGAGGTACTTTGGTCATCCATCGACATGGGATCCGTCCTCACTCCAACTTGGTCATTTGCCGCCGTGGAACCCGTCCTCGTAGCAACTCCAAGCTGGTTCAGGTCTGTCTTGTTGATGAACTGACAGTGTTCCGAGTACTTCTGATGTTCCGCCACAGGATCATGTTCTTCCTCCCAGTCTCTCAGAGTTATCCCACACTGGAAACACGTGACCCGGTCAGCTGACCCGATGTAGAAGAAGCCCGCTGATGCCAGTTCCTCGGGAGTTTTGGGCACATATCTTCTCGGCCAGTCAACGAAGGTGTCTAGCCGTGCCTGTAGAGATTGGTACTTGGGATGTTTTGGAGGCGGAGTCTGTCCCAGCTTCCAGTACAAGGAGACGATGAAGGGGCAGTGAGTCCTCCTGGTGGCATGTTCGTGTAGAGCGTCATCTGTGTCCGTCCAGTTGAGGAGCTTCAGACCACAGCGTTCACACTCCACCTTGTCTCCGATACCTAGGAAGTAAACAAAACTCGTTTCAGAACAGTGAAATAAAAGCGACAGTGGCCTTTCCATATTTGGCTGAAGGAGAGTCGAGCATATACTGTGAGCATGGGAATCACTGTCACTTTGCTTTCTCCTTAAGGTCTGCGGATCCTACACTCCACCTTGTCTCCGATACCTGTGGATGACATGAATGTGAATATGCTATGAAAATGCAAGTATAGTGCTTCCCATCCTTCTCTTTCTGAAAGTGGGAGACCGACGCCATATAGCTGGAATATTTAGGAGTGTGGCGTAAAACAAAACCCTCTCACTCACTCACTCTGAAACTGGGACATAAACTTTAGCGTATCCCAGCTATACATTAATCTGTGTAAACCTTAATCCCCTTATTGGAAGCACATATAGAACCCACTCAAATTAATTCCGTACATCATTGCAAATTGTCCCCCTGTGAAAGTGAAAACGAGTGGCAAGCTGTACACATCCAGGTGCGTTTGGTTTAAAGACGTACTCAAATATATGAAACTAAAATCAGCGTTCTTCATCATCCTTTGGTCAGTTATTGCGGTAACGATTTAAAAATGTTGAATAAATCAATTACACATCGACATATGATGTGTAAGACGGGGTTTTCAATGTACATCAGGTATCGTTTGGTGTTTGTAAAAATATATACCATGTTACGAGCTGTGTGTTACAATTAGGAGATAAACACACTGTGTTGGAAAATCAGAGGTATATAACGAAATTATAATAGCTCTAAATTTTTAATTATAACCGAACTTCGTTTTATACCTCTGATTTTTCAACACAGTATGTGTATCTCCATTCTACCATAACCACGTTATTAAGATTTATAAAAGATACATACTGTGTTGGGAAATCAGAGGTATATAACGTGATTATATACCCCTGAATAACTTTGATTTTGCAATCACAAATCAGTATTTACTAAAGTCGTGGTAGAATAATGCTTGTAAAGAATACTTGAGTGAGTGGTTTGTGTTCAGTGCAGCTGTTACTTTATTGTGGAACGGGAACCCGATGTTTATCGTTTTGGTAAAACCTACGAGTATGGTGCTGACAAACATACACACAGCTGGGGTAACTGGGATTCGAACATCAATGACAGGTTGACTCCTCAGACCACTGGGCCACCTTGCTCCTGAATACAAACTGACGTCCGAAAGATAGTACACTCATGGTATCCTGGGAATATTTTCCAGAAGATAGCGTAACTATTTTGCAATATAAGTGTTTCAAACATTGTGTACTTTCTTTTAAACGTCAGTTTACTCAACGTTTGAGAGCGATACCCAGATAGGGAAACATACAATACCAATCGATTTGAAATTACAAGAGATTACTTTTGTGAATCACTGTGTACATTTAGGATGTAATTTACATCAGGATTGATGTCTTAAATCATATTGCAATTCTTTCCCATGAATTTAATTGAAGTGAGTGAGTATGTGTTTTACGCAGCTTTTAGCAATATTCCAGCAATATCTCTGCGGGGGCCAGAAATGGGCTTCACACATAGTACCCATGTGGGGAATCGAACCCGGGTCTTCGGTGAGACGAGCGGACGCTTTAACCATTAGGCTACCCCAGCGTGAGTAATACGGTAACATAGCAGTGCAAACAATAAGGGTTATGCTCATGGGTCATCTTGCGATCAGCTGGTTGGTACCTTTCATCGCATGACTTGTACACCGCGGTCAATAACGTGCGGCAACGCCTGTATGACACACAAGTCTTATAGAGATAATCCATTGTAATACCGCCTTTGCGTAACTTCACAGCAGATCAAAACATATTTACGTCATACGGTTTGGTAATCCATCCGTAACACCAGTGTAGAAATGCTATCTACAGCTATATGTTTTATATATAACATGAGACACAAAAATAAATATATTTTCTTCTTCTTCTTCTTCTTCTTCTCTATAAAAACCGTTCAGTCATTGCGTGACACGTGATGCCGACCACATGTTTTGTTGTCACTACCCACGTGTTTGTGTCGCAATGAACACGCGGGGTTGGATTGTCATATGGTATTGTGTTTTGTCATATGACATAGTGATCATAAGGTCATTTAAAGCAGACTATGTACTAGAAAACATTTCTCTTGTCTATAGGCCTACACACCGCGCCTAACAGCGACAGGTCGTTTGTTGAAACGTTGTAGTTTAACGCCGCACTTGGTAAAAAGCTTTAGCGGTAAGTTGACTTTCACAGAACCTAAACAGGAGCAAAGTATAGTTTGGAGCACACATGGCAGTTTGGTTCCACATTCAGGTAAATGATAAACACTGAAAAAGACGCAGTAAGAAAATTCCTTGTATGCTTATTTCTCGGAGAGGACCGCCTGCGTGGTGTATTGGTTGGAGCGTCCGCCCGGAGAGCGGAAGGTCGCGGGTTCGATCCCCGGCCGCGTCATACCAAAAGACGTTAAAATGTGGTACTTGTTGGTCCCTGACTGGCGCTCGGCATTAATGGGTACAACAAGGACTGGTCGGCTCGGAGTCAGTATGCTGTGTCAGAGTGGGGTATTATTCATGCTTAACTGCGGCATGGTATCTCAGTGAACTAGCACTATAAAACCAGCTTCAGTCTGGGCTAGTATAAGCAGCCGGTCGCGTACCGATCCGTCGAATTTCTGATTTCAGAGTAGTAAAATGCATTCGACGGATGAACACTGTGATCTTAGCTATTAATTAGTTATCAAAACATTGGATCATACCAAGAAAAAGACGCAAGGGGTGTTGGATGGTTTGACTCTCTTTATTGTTGTACTTTTATATCTTTGCCTACTCACATGATGCAATGAGAAATTGATGATTAAATACAGGGTTTTTTTTCCTCTTTATTTTTGTACTTTTGTACAATATTGAAATTGATGCACTAAATAAAATGCCTTCATAAGGAGAAATATATACAAAAATATTATATCTACATCTGCATTCAACAAAATGAAACATTATTTCATCGACATATTTTCAGTTTGTAGGAATGTCACACACGATCACCATACTCCGAGCAAGTGTCCAACACAATCAATGATATTGTCTGTTTTCGACTGCTATGTTGGAAGTGTGTTGTGCTAAGCGTCTAAAGTATGGGGCTCTCATAAGGCTGAAAACATTGACAGATTACATTTGGATTATTGTAAGCGTGTTATTGGGTGTCAAAAATCGAACTTGGTCGTTATCCTTTGCGCTACAAATGGATGTTCTGCAATATTGTCAAGTACTGGATTAAGCTGCTAGGAACTGATAACTATATTCTACGTGGGGGTTATGAATATCTACATGATGAGGTGGAAACAAATAATGTTCAGAACTGGGCCTTACAGGTTAAGAATATATTGACAACCCTTGGTTTTGGTGATATATGGTATAAGCAAGAATTGAATGTCTCTTATCTGCCTGTCATTAAACAAAGACTTATTGGTAATGTTTTCCAGTATATTGGAAGTCAGTTGTCCAGTTTTACTAAGTGTAGATTGTATAAATATATTATTGATTTTTACTTTGCAATATTATCTTCAAAAATCAATTCCTGCAATTTATACAAAATATTTGTCTAAATTTCGACGATATTTTCATGTTTCTGTACAGCTAAAGGTAAATAAAGAATTGAACTGAATTGAGTTAAAACTATTTAAGAAAACATGTAGTCTAATCCAATACAAGCCGATCCCTTAATCAATGAACTTGGACTCTCCCAGTGTGTTAACACGGTCTGAAATTCGACCGATTAGCACAGAACCACTCAAGCATGATTCGACGGATCGGCACTGCTGACTGTTCAAAATTCGACGGATTAGGCCGTAATCAAGCTGCCGCACATACACATACACACGTATGCACGTCGTCATATGGGCCAAATATTCTCAATTACGACGTTAAACCCCTTTTCATCTCACTTATTTCTCGGAGAATAGTTTTGTGTACCCCATGTTTCGGGAAAGTGAATTCCCCAAGGGATAAGTTATAGTCTTCGATTATATACTAGCCACATAAAGAAACTGTGCATTGTCAAAATATTATCCCAGTTGATAAGTACGATAACAATGTGAAAGGTACATATAAACTTTAATGTAGGGATCATGAGACCATAACAAGTCGGGAGAATTTCAATTGAAAAGTCAATCACAATGACGTCATGAGTCCACAAGCGGGACAGGGGTCAAACGACCATGTCACAAGCTCAATAACGGGTATATCCACCATTGAGAACAGCAGTGCATCGACGACGAGTGATCTGGTGAATTTGCAGGCCAAGGCAGTAAGTCAACGTTGTGGTGTTGCAAGAAATCCAGAGCAACCCTTGCCGTATGAGGGCGGGCATTGTCCTGTTGGAATGTTAACCCAGGGCCATGACGTTGCAGAAAAGGAATTGCCACAGGTCGAAGAATCTGATCCCTGTAGCCCACACCAGTTAAGTTGCCCTGAACAATCACCAAAGGAGTTCTTTGGCGTGCTGTTAATCCTCCCCAAATCATCACGGAACCACCACCACCAAAGCGATTCCTCTCCAAGACACGGGCCTGTGCATAACGTTCTCTCACGCATCTATAGGCACGTTGACGTCCATCACTATGGGAAATGTTAAACCTGGACTCATCTGTAAAAACAACATTTCTCCACCAAAGCAAGGGTCTGCGGACATGATTTCGGCAGCACATTCGGCGAGCTTGTCGATGACGTTGGTCAGGATAGGCCGTATGGCGGGACGTCGTGGTCTGATCCCGTGATGACGTAAACGTTGTCGAACTGTGTTCGGGTGGATACGGCAAAGTCCTGGGATGGTTCGGGCAGTCATCACTGCAGTCTGAAACCTGTGGCGAAGATGGGTCACCCTTATCCATCTGTCCTGTCTTGGCGTTGTTACACGTGGACGTCCAGAACGTGGCCGATCGATGACCTCACCAGTGCAGAAATGGTGTTCCGGTGGCAGTGGAAATGTGCAGCCACTTGTCGTTGAGACATTCCCCCACGGACCACCCCAATGGCCTCATGACGTTGTGCAGACGTGAGTCTTTGCATGCTATGCGTTTCAATAGCCGTTTAATTTTTTGAACGATCGCAAGGGCAGGAGTTGAGCTTTCCAAAGTGACAGTATTGTGTGGCATTCATTTGCTCTGTTTCTCTTTCCCAGAATGCACGTGCAACAACGTATTGCACGTCTCAAGGACGAACCCACTGACGTCACGGAACGTGGCACGTGCATGCATGTTGGATACATGTCACTAATCTCTGAGTTTAAATCCTTATGTGTCTACACAGGTTTGATAAATTTAGATTTTAAAGCCACAATACCTGTGTATACGAACCCCGCCCTAGCCAGGGTCTCTTTAGCCTTCCGCCCTGCCCATCTGTGGTCGAACGTCTCCTCCCTGTGTGAGGCTCCGTCCGTGACATCGCTGACCCCGCCTGCTGCTGCTATAGTCAGGTCCGACAGACCACGCCCGGATGACATTCACTGTAGTATCACTGTTAAATCATATCGAACAACTTCAAATATTCTTTCTGGCATAAATTATTTAATACAAAAGTATCATTTTATTAATTATTTTTGATGATTCATTCAAACAGGACAAATTCATGACCAGATGCTATTTTCAACTGCCAGTGATAAGGATTCACACATTTGTGTTGTTTAAGCCCCATAGACTACAATCAGTGAAAGGAAAAGGCGAGCTGGCGGTATGAAAAGTTACGTCCCCTGTCTGTCCCAGGATTTGCTGGTCGTGTCGTGGGTTCCAAACCATACTGACGAACGCAGGAAAATATTGACTCTGTACTTTGGAATTATAATAATCTTGGTATTTTGATAAGTGTTTGTAACACGTCAGGTATACCACTAACAATTATACTGTTGGTGCATACCTTGCACAACAACAACAATATATTTCATGATATCCTACGCCAATCACAGTTAAGGATATCTTTTGAAACTATTTACGTTGTTTATGGAATATAATCCCAAAACTTCAGGTATATACGTTAGTTTATAATATAGCTGAAAAAACGTCTAAAACGACAACTCAAACACAAATCACACACAGGTAGAGTGGGCTGTAGATAATGAAACCCTGCATGGTAACAATTACACGTTAATCCTGACGAATAATCTGGTGCCTTCCGGATTAACGCAATTCATTGTATTCAAATGGTTTACCAAGCGATCTAGGCTGAGTCACGCGCTGGCTTGTGTTGCACTAATTGCTTCCGATTGTCAATAACGATCATGATCACATAACGATCACTTAACAGGTGGCTTACGCCCAGACTGAAACGGGTTACAGAAAACAGAAACGAATTTGCATCTTTCTTTTTAACTTAGTCATTTGCTAATACTAGTTTTATGCAGAAAAGAAAACGTAACTCTTGAGAGCCACGTGGTATGTACATAGCCCCTCATCCGGTGAATAAGAAGTAAATACTAATTACTATATTTATATAAATAATTATCACTGTTATATATTGTCCGATACATAATCTAGTCTGGACCAGACAATCCAGTGATGAAAATCATGAGCAATTTGGATTTTATAACATACGTCCACCAAGCCAGCGAGCCTGACCACCCGATCCCGTTGGTCGCCTCTTAGGACAAGCATGGGTTACTGAAGATCGATTCTAACCTGGATCTTCACGGGTCCCGGTATAATGGAGAACGGGTGTTGATACGACAAAACAGAGATATGTATATATTCACCTAATGAGAGAGAGAAAGAAGAACACCCTGGAAACGTGTGTCTTGCTGTGAAACAGACTTTGTCAACTTGGCTCTTGAGATGCAAATTTTCATGATCGTATTAGACGATAATAAACGAATTTTAAGTGTAAGCTCTTGTCAGCTTTAGACTATAATACCGAATGGACGGAACTTTACTTTCGCTTTACAACAACAACATGAACATTTTAGTCACTGTAAAAATAAGGCTGGCGCTATTATTGCCTGGGTTGAACACACTATTTAAAGAGGAAATTGAAAACTGTCTAGCTGAAAGAAAGGTTGGTTGGTTGGTTTTATAGTTTTAGGGCGACGTGGGCCAATAAGAGGCCTATTTGCGCCCAACACATTGACTTGATTTAATAAACAATCATAGGTAATTTCATTGCCAAAAGGAATCGTTTAGTTAAGATAAAAGAAACGACAACACTATTAATTTAGATAGATGTATACATATATCGAATAACCTCTGCTTTGTGTTACGGATTAAAACCTTAAGTAATCACTTCCATTTCTGAAAAATGAAATACTCATTCAATAAAAAAGCAGTAGGTTCAGATGACAGAGTGTTAAAATGATTTAAAACCACAGAACTAAATCTGTCTAAGCCATTCGAGAGCCTGTCTAGATGACATCATATTTTCAAGATGACGAGACAAAATCTAAAACTGCCCGTTGCACAGACCCATACATGATATTGGGGCCCAAAACTGTTTCTAATGAAAATACATCATCAACCTCAAGTACAGCACTTCTGAGATTATGTCTTATGTTGTTATGCCCAGGGCATGTAATTAGATAATGTTCGATGTTTTCAGGCGTCTCCAAATTGCAATGGCCACATTTAGAAGAGACCGTCTTATCTATAATACTCCTGTAAGCATTTAGCCCACAGTGTCCAAGTCTGAGACGTGAAAGAATAACCTCATCACGCCTTTTACGACGACGAATTTTATGACCAGATTTTAGTGATGGTCTAAGTTTGTACATATGTCGGCCGGTAGTACCTGTATCCCACAACTGTTGCCAACTCCTTGTAACAGATTTCGATAAAACATTTTCATAATCTTTAGGGATTGGTTGAAATTTAAATAAATCAACTTCAGGAAACTGTAACCCGGATTTGGCCAAATTATCTGCAATCTCATTCCCATGTATTCCAACATGTGCTGGGACCCACACAATGTCGCATGCAATGTACTTCATGTTTAAAGATGTATCCAACTTTAATATCTCAAGATAATAGTTCAGGCGATTAGTAACTATTCTCTCCATGATTTTACATAAATTAGAAGTGAGAGCAATCGGTCTATATGACGCAGGAAGCGATGGATCTTTTCCTGGTTTGGGCACAGGAACTATTATTGCATGTCTCCATGTCCTAGGCAAGGATCCAGAACACTAACTTAAGTTCAACAGTTCCCGAATAACAGCTAGAGTAGAATCTGGCATATGCTTAAACATTTCATAGCACAACTCATCCGCGCCTGGTGCCGAATTATGTGTTCTTGATATGGCTGCCTTAAGTTCATCATGAGTGATAGCTGTATTGATTTCCAAGCTACTTTCCAACATGGCAGAAGACATTTCAGGCATAAAGTTTGTTTCAAAGACTTGTTTATATTCTCTGAATTCATGACAATAATTTTCAGAACTGCTAACAGATTTCAATTGTTTAACAAGAGAATTTACTTTCTGACTTTTTGATACGAGTTCTCCAGCTTCTCCCATTACCGGTATAGGTGAACGAATATTATTTCCACCGATCGTTTTCACCTTGGACCAGATACTAGTTACTGATGTAAATCTATTAATATTAGAAATATATTCCTCCAGCTCAATCGTTTTGTACTCCGTACAATACGTTGGAACGTAGCTCGTTTCTTACGAAAATCAGCCAAATCACATGGCAATGACGAGTGGCGAACCTTATTATATGCTTTTTTCCTTGCGATATTGGCTTTTTTACAGCTGTCATTCCACCAGGACTTTGGCGGGAATGCCGCTTTCTTAACAGACGATTTTCCAATGGACTCTTCTGCAATTCTTATTAATTGTGTTGTGATATTTTCATTAGACATATTAACATCACCATTTATAAGATCGGATGTGATATGTTCAGTACACAGACTAGAAAAAAGTGCCCAATTAGCCTTCTTGAATTTCCACCGAGGGACTTTATCACAAGAATCTCGATATGGTCGAACCTGAATTTCAGTAAAAACAGGGAAGTAGTCACTACCTAACGCATCTTCCTGAAATACATCCCAGTTACACTTACTGGCTATGTGTGATGATATCATTGATAGATCTAAAGGAGAAAAAGTCCATTTGCCAAGATCCATGCGGGTCATTTTACCATCGTTTAAAAGGACAAGATCTGCTTCATCTAAAAATTGTTCAACAATCCGACCATTATAATCTTGTCTTGCTGCTTCCCCAAAACATATTATGGCTGTTAAAGTCCCCACATATAAAATATGGGCCTCCATTGGGATAAATTAATTTCAGATATTCTTCTACGTTTGGCTTACCTGTATTATAAATATTAACAATAGTAATGGCTTTATCTTCCTCATAATGAATTTTTTACTGCGTTAGCCTCATACACTGTATTTGGTAATTCTTGAACCTGATACGACAAATCAGTCTTAATAAATATAGCGCAACCACCTCTCCGAGGATGTTTAGTATTCGGATTGCTGGTTAGTCTGTCCTGACGTAGACCAAAATAGTCATTAATTCTAAAATGACTCTCTGGCCAAAGAAAAGTTTCCTGTACACAAATAATATCCGGCAGTGGTGACCTATTTGATAGAAAATGCTTTAAATTATCCCCATGTGCAACAAGACTTTGTGCATTCCATTGCATTATGGTCAGGAATACTAAAGCTTTATCCATCATTCATCTCCACATGTACCTCACTCAACAGATCACTAGGAACATCGATGTTAAGATGTATTTTTGCCGCGGACACAAGACGATTAATCTGTTCCTCTTTGGTTGTTGCATTAAAGCATCCTGAAATCACCTCAAACAAGAACGTTAAAAAGGTTTGAGGAGAAGTACTAAGAAATGGATTGGCTACCTGTGGAGAGCTGACTTGAGCTGTAACAGGTGGATTTGATACACTCTGGCTTAAATTTGACTCTCGTGACTGACATTTACAAATACAGGTAGGGTTAGACCCAGATGTAGCTGCAAGAGGAACAGGACGGGTTCCAACTGTTGTTTGTGAGGCTTGTACAGACACAGATCGTGATTTCTGAGCGGCGGTTACAGTAGCTGCATAAGATGGAGTTGGAGTGGACTTGCCTATACGAGTTGCTTCAGCATAAGACAGTTTACTCTCTACTCGTACCCTTTGCACAGATACTGCCTCCTTGTATTTCTCACATCCCTTGTAGGCAGCACTGTGGCTGCCACCACAATTGCAACACTTCGATACTTTTTCCGAACAATTTTCTACTTTGTGCTCACCACTGCACCTGGGACATACAGGCTTTTTACTTTTACATCGGGTTGAAACATGGCCAAATTTATGGCAATTGTAGCATCTAATAGCTGGTGGGATATACAGACGCACTCGAAAGGACTGATAATACATCCTAGCACGTTCAGGCAAATGTGGGGTTGAGAAAGTAAGAAAAATGGAAGTAGTAAGTTCCTTTTCGTTTCCACGCAAAAGTCTTTGGGCACTTTTAACCTTTTGACTTTTCAATTGCTAGACTATCTCATCCTCATTTACATCTGTGTCAACATTGTAAATAACTCCCTTAGATTCACTAAGACTCTTTGGGACAGAACTCTTGACACGAACGTCACAGACACACGCTACACTCAGTGCATGGTTAGGTTGCTCAGCAGACCTGCAGTGTATCACTAAATCTCCCTTTTCCAGTTTTTTCATATACTCCACATCGCCAATGTCTTTATGGATATCCCGAGCCAAAGCAATTGGACTCAAGTTTGTCAAACGTAATCTTGGGTCAACAGAAGTAAGAATGACAACAAATTTGATAGGTAATGACGAAGTCGTATCACTTACAACTCGGTCATCCTCATGTTTTCGTTTCAAACGTTTGGAAATCATTGACACGTATTTCTCTGAAAATTCAGCATCTGTCGAGGTTTCCTCAAATGAGGTAGAATGAATATTATCATCCCCATCCCCATCATTGTCGCTCTCCATACCAAAATATTCCTGTGACCAAGACGAAATGAAAAATTTCACGCAGACACAATGCGCGAAAACCGAGGCCACGTGGTGCGGTAAGTCACCGCGAGCCAACAAAACACACAAATATGGCAAAATAAGCCAATATTTGACCCTCGATAGCCTACAATCACTTACCTTAATGATAATACAGAAATATAAGCCAAACGCAGTAATGAATATGAAATTCTAGACCCAACACAGGCCCTTACAGCGGGGGCGGCTGGCAAACACGTCCGACCCTGTCAACAGCCTAAGGCGGTCTCCCCTGAATATGTGTTTGTAACACGTCAGGTATACCACTAACAATTATACTGTTGGTGCATACCTTGCACGTGCGATTAAACAACAACAACAACAATATATTTCATGATATCCCACGCCAATCACAGTAAAGGATATCTTTTGAAACTATTTACGTTGTTTATGGAATATAATCCCAAAACTTCAGGTATATACGTTAGTTTATAATATAGCTGAAAAAAACGTCTAAAACGACAACTCAAACACAAATCACACACAGGTAGAGTGGGCTGTAGATAATGAAACCCTGCATGGTAACAATTACACGTTAATCCTGACGAATAATCTGGTGCCTTCCGGATTAACGCAATTCATTGTATTCAAATGGTTTACCAAGCGATCTAGGCTGAGTCACGCGCTGGCTTGTGTTGCACTAATTGCTTCCGATTGTCAATAACGATCATGATCACATAATGATCACTTAACAGGTGGCTTACGCCCAGACTGAAACGGGTTACAGAAAACAGAAACGAATTTGCATCTTTCTTTTTAACTTATAAGTCTTAGGACAAGCATGGGTTATTGAAGATCAGTTCTAACCTGGATCTTCACGGGTCCCGGTATAATGGAGAACGGATGTTGATACAACAAAACAGAGATATGTATATATTCAATAATTGTTCACCTAATGAGAGATCTCTAGAGAGTAAGAAGAACACCCTGGAAACGTGTGTCTTGCTGTGAAAAAGACTTTGTCAAGAATACAACTTGGCTCTTGAGATGCAATTTTTTATAATCGTATTAGACGATAATAAACGAATTTTAAGTGTAAGCTCTTGTCAGCTTTAGACTATAATACCGAATGGACGGAACTTTACTTTCGCTTTACAACAACAACATGAACATTTTAGTCACTGTAAAAATAAGGCTGGCGCTATTATTGCCTGGGTTGAACACACTATTTAAAGAGGAAATTGAAAACTGTCTAGCTGAAAGAAAGGTTAGTGTTAACAGAATTACCTCCCTTGTTGTAATTCGAAAGTTCAGCCTTACCTTGGCTACATGTCGATATCAGTCGATCGGAAAGGCCCAAAACGTGGAAACTAAAAATCCAGATATCAAATCCTTTTATATACAGTCCACACCCAGATATAGACCCTATTATGGTAACTATCTAGGAGCGGCAATTCTATGCTGTTATCGTACCGTATCTGTTATGTCTTTATTTAATACTCGGGGACACGTCATATGTTATGCACCCGACTCCTACCGCTCCCCATTCGCACTCAGTGACCGTAAGATAAAAGAAACTACAACAAAAATGCCCTGTGGAAGTTAAGAATTTGTTGGAGCTCCTTTTGAATTAATTCCAGTTGGTGGGTAGATATCTTTAGATATGATATGCACTGGTGTCATTCAGTGGGAGACACCAGGGTGCCGTTGTACAAAACAACCTTAGCGCTAAGACTACCTTAAGTCTACGTTAATGAATGGGAGTTACGGTAACCTTAGCGCTAAGATCGCTTTGTACAACGGCACCCTGGTACCGTGTGAGTTAGCTATTTGCTGTTTTCGTACTCCTTTGATCTATGTCTCTTTTATTCGAGGAGAAATTACAATTTCAAACTTAGACAAAAAACCTAGTCTACATTATTTCAGTTTCTCAGTAACCTCACAAATTCAGAGGCATTTAGATGTTGGAAGATCATGAAGGTATGGAGTTTGATTGAGGTAACACTAACAGTGTGTTCATTTTTTGTGTTGACATATTTTGGGGGTATTTCATCAAATAATTCTGTAGACTACATTACAACTAAACAACTTTTAAGCAGATACAGCCAATCTAGACTGGTCATGCTTGAAAGATATTCTACCTAGATGAGTTAGTATTGCATGTCGTACACATATGGAATGAATTGGTAGAAAACAATCCCCCCAAAAATATTTGTCGGCGTCTTATGCGACTTGGGATAGAAATAGCTATCGCGAAATCCCGAGTTAATTATGACCGCGAAGATTGGAAGCATTTATGTGACCTGTGGCCAAGAAAATATCATACCTTAGAAAATATCATACCGTATTTATCGTATTAGGTACACCGCGGTAGTATGTTCAACATCTTTACCAATCTGTAAAGTTTCATTCATAGGCTCCTCGTACTTAGCCCGATAAAAGCCATGATGGTCCTTATTAACTGGTGTATATTTTAGATTTCTACACTTGAAATGCAGGAGTTTAAAAGGTGAAGAAAATTCCAGGTACGTTTCACAACTGTTCATCTACGTTTCGAAGAAATATGATCTCTACCGCTATTCCTCAATTAAACAAATTTTACACCTTCACCCCCTTCCACCCCAAGCCCTTGTCTGTTTGCAATGCTGGTCGCTTATTACGTCGTATATGATAATGTGTTTGTACAGAATAAACTCAGGGTAATGATAAACAATCCCACAATTTCACTTGCATAACGTAAGTTATTTAAATAGCACGCTTTATCACGCCCACGCACAAAACGACCTTTCACCTCTCCAGTGTTTATCTGGGTTAGAATAACTCTTCTGCAAACCACCTGAGACTAACGGTACCGGGTGGTCAGGTTAGCTGAATTGGTGTACGAATATAAGAGTACATATATTAGAGTATTCACCAGTTATTATACAGTGAAATGCCTGATCCCAGGACTATTGTCTTAGACTTAAGGAACCAAACTGGGTGTACGATGGGCCTGGACCCATGGTGTTCAGTGATGGTTCGATTAACACGTAGTTATTCCCGTAATGAAAGCTTGTTCCGATTTCTGATTGTTTGGTGATAAGATGACTGAGGTTTGATTTGTATCCCGTGTCTGTTTTATGGTTTGTTAATTGATCATGTCAGGTAAAAATATTTTTTGCGAAAGATTGTGGACAGGGGAACTTGTGAACTCGAATCTAAATCTACGAGTATACAGTTTTCCTTGAAATTATTTAGAAAATCTATATTTCCTAATTCTGAAAATTTTGAAATAGTTGTTACACTATGTAGTTAGGGACTCAATATGGGAGGCAACTCTTGGAGGCTTAAGAATGAACCTTACTACTTCAAGAGTTATCTCCCCTGGTGTAGCCGATGGTTTCCTTTGTTGACATTGCAGATTTGACAGCAGAAGAGAAAAGAAAGCTGGTCCTAGATTATTTTGAAAGGGGCGTGACTAATGCAAAAGAGTTAGCGGGTAGACATGACATTCCTCTGTCTACAGTAGACATGACATTCCTCTGTCTACAGTATACAGAACTTTGAAGGATATTCAGTCAGGAGTTGGGATTAAGCACAAGACGGGCAGGGAGGCCAAGGAAGTTCAGTACAGTTCAGAAAGACGTTTAAACTGGTGCTGGGTTCACGAAAATCTAGATTGGGATAATGTTTTCTTTTCTGATGAAGGTTCTGTCTGGCTTTTCCCGAAAGGTGTGAAAATTTGGACAAATGATACTGTGAAACCTACCAACACCAAAACATTGCCCGAAATTTCACCTGTTGGGTGGGATATCATCACGTGGAGTGACGCCGTTGTGTATTTTCACTGGAAGTTTGACGAAGGAACGATATGTTGAACTGGTCACCTTCTTCCAACGGCCTGAACACTGTATGAAGATAATTGGATTTTCAAGCTTGATAACGGCCCAAAACACAAAACAGTGGTTATGGACGAACATGTTCAAGTTTTAGACTGGCCCAGCTACAGCCCAGATCTTAACCCTATTGAGAATGTGTGGGGACTAATGAAGGACAGAATAAACCAAAAAGGACTTAGAAATATTGAGGATATGAAGACTGACTGACTGACTGAGTTTAGTTTTACGCCGCTTTTAGCAATATTCCAGCAATATCACGGCGGGGGACACCAGAAATGGGCTTAACACATTGTGCCCATGTGGGGAATCGAACCCGGGTCTTCGGCGTGACGAGCCAACGCTTTAACCACTAGGCTACCCCACCGCCCCGAGGATATGAAGAAAGAAGTGGCCGATTATTGGGATACGCTGTCACACGATTTCCCACAAACATTGATCGGTAGTGTACCTAGACGCATTCAGTCGTGTATTGCAGGACAAAGAGTTCTCACAAAGTACTGAAAAGACAATATTTGCCGAAACAACTTTCTCAATAATTTCTGGAAATACTATATGAGTGTATGAAAGACAAATCTAATGATCTAAAATTTTTACCTCGCTGTGGGTTGGATCAGGAAATAACAGTGTAACGTCGATAACATTCATTTTTGGCGCATTATCATGAAATACTGATTTGACATCTTATGATCTCATGTTTATGTGGTCATACTGGCCATCGCACCCGACTGTCTCTCTCGGAATAAGCTGTAATATTTACGTAAATAACATAAATAATTAATCGGAGAAATCACTCGAATTTGAAGATGGTGGAAGTAGTCAACAGATTCCAGTGATGTATCTATCACATATATAGTTTGATAATTATAGACCCGGTGGCAGAACGTAGATAAAACAATCATCTGTGAAAAAGGCTGAACATTATTATGTCTCCTCGTATGGTTGGTCCTTAATCAATTATCATTTGATTACTTAGATACTTTTAATTGTTGGAATGTCCTGCTTAGTATTTCAGGTCATATTACTCCTTAAATATCTTAACTTGGACGATCATAATTCACAGTGAGTGAGTGAGTTTAGTTTTACGCCGCTTTCAGCAATATTCCAGCATTATCACTGCGGGGGACATCAGACTACACTATATATAACGTTAGATAGATCTAGTCCTGATGGACGCTGAAGCACGTGTCTGATTGCCTTATGATTCGAGCGACAATACTATGATCCGCTTAATTTAAATTTGAACAATGAATACCAACACACAATCTTGCAAGTTGCTGTAACATACCGAAATGTTATTGACCCTAATACGATTGAATAATAGCAATATTATCTTCCCTGTCACACTTTAATATCGAGTTGATTGTTTCACTTCTACTGACTACATCCCGACAACTGAACCAAAACATCATTCACACGTTATTGTATCGTGCCATTCTGTTGGCTCGGAAACCCATCAGGCGAGCTTGCGAGTAGGTCGAGCGAATGGATGAGAGATTTATAGGCGCTTCAGCTTGTACAGGAAGATAAGATACAATTCACGGATCAGGGTCCACGTTACAAAGCTATGATTGTAATTGTCATACTTTAACTAAGGTTTCCGACAATCTTAGTGCTCTCTTAGTGCGAGTGTTAGTAAATATAGAACCGTGACACTGTTTACTGGAGGTGCATATGCGCTTGCACAGTGTGTTTTATTGAAATCAATCCAGACCTTTCACGGATGTTTCCTGTTGAATACTAAACATACATCCATCACATTATTAGCTGGAGATAACATAAAAGTATACAATGTTCAAGGAAAGCCCCAAGTGAAAGCCCCAGGTTGTTGATGTATTTTTGTCGAACCCAGGAACAGGATGTGGTGCGGACACACCTACGATCACAATATGAACCGACAGAGGTTCACACAACGTTCACGGATGTTTTTAATCAATAAATACATGTATACAACGAAGTAAGAACAGTGATGACACGATATATGAGATTCTTCATACTCTGAAAAGAATGAAATGGAAATATGTAAAATAAGTATACACAACGACCAGTTACGTATATATCAGGCAAAACTGCGAAGTTTAAATACCCTACAAAAGTTTAAAACCAAAGCAAATAATGGCATTGCCCTCTTTTCTTTATTTCCAATCCATCTAAATATATATTTATGTACGTATAACGGATCAAAATCGTTCAGAAATGAATGTCAGCTCAAGCCAGCGTGACAAGATGCATTGTATATCAATGCCTTTTCCATACAACAAAGTCCAACTCTGTCATAAAGTGGAGAACTCATCTGTAGACTATCAGCGTGTTCATCGTTGTGTTGTGGTACTGCTAGAGACACGCCTCACACAACACGGATCGCGGGAACTGTGTCGACGATCACACAACACGGACCGGTAGTGTCATCATTGGGACTATATTTAGCAGGACTTGACCCAATAATGTGTATATACACACAGACATGTGTTATGAAAATGACATTGAGGGATTGATCTCGGCCTGGGTAACATGCAGTAAGACACCGAGTGGGTATCAACGTCATGCCAGTAAACAGTCAAGGGACTCTGTGGAGAAGAGTGTGTACCTTGTGTGGATGTTGTTTTTACCGAAGATACCAGGTACCGTGAAATGTTGAAAGTTATGCATTTACTCTACATGTCATCAGGTACTGGCTTGATCGCCGAGTGGTTAAAGCGTAAGTCGAAGACCCTGGTCCGGCTCATCTTAAATTGTGTTGGGATATAATGGTGAAAGAATATTGATACTAAACCATACTTACTCACACACTAGTTCAATATTTGCCTCATATATTACTTTCCCATTTTCCGTTTAGAGGAAGTGAGCAGGTTTTAGTTTTACACCGCTTTTAGCAATATTCCAGCAGTATCACGGCGTGGGACACCAGAAATGGGCTTCACCCTTTTCGAGCATCGAACTCGGGTCTTCGGCGTGACGAGTGAACGCTTTAACCACGGGGCAAGCCCAACGCGCCTTCCGTACAGAACGAACACTGTCATGTATATCTACTTCGACGTACACGTGTTCCTATCGGCACAAATTGATTGTAATATTTTTAATGACCAAAGATATTCAAAATACTGAAATTTAAAGTGTTTGTAATCTTCACGTGTTCCAGTGTGTTCAGCCTGACGAGGACTGGCTAGATCTGTTGACAGAGGAACAGAGACAAACATGTGTGACAGACAGGACTCTGTTTGTGGTGTCCCAGCATATCGGTAGAGGCTGGGAGGTGTTGGGCATGGAGCTGGGACTGCGCTATGTGTGTGTAGACAGGTGCGCGACACCCAACTCGTCACCTCAGATGCAAACACTGGCCATGTTGAACACTTGGAGGCAACTGAAGGGCAGACGTGCCACAGTGGAAGAACTGATCACGGCTCTACAGAGGAGTATTCCTGGATGTACTGTGGACATGTTTGCAATCATAAGAGACGTCTGTGATAAGTAATGCGATACCACATGTTACTCACTAGCTAGATCGGAAGGTGATCCGTAAAATAGATCTATGTCAGTGTCGTCATCATCAAAAGCTTGTCTCCGTTACTTGAACATGTAGGAGTAGAGATCATAATTGAAGTAAGACGTTCATGTACCAGGTTAGAATTGGTCTTCCGCAACCCATGCTTGTCACGAATCATTCTAGACACTGCACATAATGACGTACGTGTCGTATTCAGGGTGTGAAATTGAAACCGGGTGTTTGGATACTCGTGAAACAGTAGCGTCTTCGAAATCCTTGAAACAATAATTCGTGTCCGAGGACATTCTCAGATAGTCTCACCCTGATAATGGCGGTTGTGTCTCTGAGCAAAGATTGCTGTTTAACTAAATACCCGAGGCTCTGTTAGGAAAAAAATTGTTGTAGGAGTCGCGCCGTCCATGCATGGCCAGTTCCTGGTTTCAAAGGGAGGTAACTCTAACCAACACTTCCATTACACTTCACGGATTATTTGTGTACATAATATACTTACAGGTGATATAGGAATGACGAAGTCTATGGTTTATTGATATATCAATAAGACAATAAACTCTTGGACAAACTTTTACAGAATGCCTCTACGTACAGCTGTCCCATTCACCCGAGCAGTTCTATGTTGACAGGGATACAACTAGACACTTCCCGGATCGACATGTAACACAAGGGATTGCGTACTGTTCATTTTATAGTAGGCGAATATTCTACCACTCATGTCCTGCAAAACAATTTCAAATATGAATATTCTCGAAATGAAGGGAGTGGTGGGGTAGCCTAGTGGTTATAAAGCGTCCGCTAGTCACCCCGACGACCCGGTGTAGCAGCCCAGAATAACCCCCCACCAGATTATACCCCGGGATAAACTATAGGCTAGCCCAGTTTATACCCCGGGGGTATATTCTGGACCAGGCCAAAGTATACCCCTCCAGCCCAGACTATACCCCTAAAAAATTATGTTGACAATTCACTCAATATGAGTGTGTGACTCGGGCAATGGTCTTGGTGTCATTTAAAGGAATTTGTTGGTGCATTTCATTTACATTACTGCATAATACAAAATATATTAAGTATTTGTTGAGTGCCTCTCTGCAATATGATATTTTCGACTTTGCATAACCCAGCCATGCTGATATATCATCAAGGTTAGTAGTTAGTTATTTGCTTTATTTAGCGTCGCACACACAACTAAGGTATTTCGGCAACGGGGTAGTACAACATGAACAGATTAACTACGGGCACGCTCTACTCATCAATCTAATTAGAGCTGTACCATTATGGAGGTGGGTATTGTCTTAATTAATACCCTACTCCACTGTCTAACAACTGGCTGTCTAACTAATGGGAGATAACCGGTGTGAGAAGGGGCTGGTGTGAGTAGGGGCTGGTGATGGTGTGAGTAGGGGCTGGTATTTATTTATTAATATGAACAAGTGACTCTGGAGACTGATCTCGGTGATCGGAACATCAACAGACTTGACAGCACCCCGACGGACATACAGAACCAAAGGCGATGGCAACTGCTACTTCCACTGCATCAGTTACAGCCTGACAGGATCTGAAGACAGTCACAGCACTATCCGAGATCGAGTGGTTCAGCATATGAACAATGACAATAATGATGAACCAAAATGTCAAAGAGTTCATCACTAATTCAGGAATTTCACGAGATGGAGTGTGGGCAACAGATGCAGAAGTTATGTCAACAGCCAGTCTGTTAAAATGTGACTTTATATTTACAGTGCAGTTGGTCAGTCAATGCAATGGCTGATGTACCCTGCCAGCTTCAGCTTGAAAACTCACACTGATTATGCTTTGTATCTGGAAAATGTATCGGACCATTTCAATGTTGTAACCAGTGTTTAATTGTGTGAGAAGTACAATAAAATTATAGTAGTATCCTTAATCACTTGTTTTCTGTAGGGGTATAATCTGGGCTGGGTGGTGGGGGTGGTGGGGGTGGTATACTATGGCCTAGTTCAGAATATACCCCGGGGTATAAACTAGGCTAGCCCAGATTATACCTGGGGTATAGTCTGGGCTAGTCCAGTTTAACCCCGGGTATAGTCTGGGACAGGGGTATACTCTGGCCAGTTACACCGGGTTCGATTCCCAACATGGGTACAATGTGTGAACCCCATTTCTGGCGTCCCCCGCCGTGATATTGTTGGAATATTGGTAAAAGTGGCGATGACGTCAACTTTTTTCAAGTAAAATACCTACCCCTAAGAATATAGAACTGTCAACCCTACAACTTTTCATTACATCATTACATTTATCATCCTGTGATAATTTTTGTTATGCTTGTCTTTATAGATATACTGAGGAAAACAAATAAGGGAACACTACTTCATCTCAGTGTTCCTCTATCTATTCTCACCCACAGTGCGATACACAGCTTGTGAAGAAACCTGGAAAAGAATAAAGGAACACTTGTTCTTTCATGTGTTCCCATATTAGTTTCCCTGAGTATATATCAGTTTATACATGGACATACAACCAACGGATCAGGAGTTGATTAGTACTAGTATATGCCTATGGCACTGTTATCTGAAGACATACAGTGTGTGTTGCTTACCCAACCGGATACGTCTTGATAAGTAAGTAAGCCTGGATGTTTCATGGTGAATAAATTCGTCTTTCATTTTGTCTCCGCAGAAGTGGTAAATGGTAAATTTTCATAAGCAAACTGGTCTTAAACACATCTGGATTCATGCAAGCTTTTGTTTTTAAAATCCGTCGCTATGGTCAGAAAAACACTGCATTCAAGTGTTGATAAACACACGAAAAACATTTCGAATGCAATGCCATATAACGATAGATTCCGTATATGTTAGGCTACAGTCAAAGATGGTCATAATTGCCCTGGTTGTATAATGCCAACCTGCTAACAATGCCGGTGCCAACTATTTTCCCGAACAAGTTCTATAATGCCATTTTGGGGGGACTTTTTACCACTATATTATCGTTCATCTTTTAGAAAACCAGCCATTCTGTTATGTTCATTCTTGCATTGTTTTCATAGCAAATACTCTTTTAGTCTGTCGTAAATAAATACGAATAGTATGAATTGAATGTATATTGGTTTCTTTTACCCTTCAGATAAGTTAGAAGACTTTGGATTGATCAATAATCAATGCACGGCTAAGCGTCGCTATATCGTTTTCTTGGACATGTGAAGAACCTTAAATGTCCATTAGGGGCGGTGGGGTATCCTAGTTGTTAAAGCGTTCGCTCGTTACGCCGAAGACCCGGATCGATTCCCAACATGGGTACAATGTGTGAAGCCCATTTCTGGTGTTCCCCGCCGTGATATTGCTGGAATATTGCTAAAAGCGGCGTAAAACCTCGACTTATGTGTGAACAGTGCTCTCGATCATGTGCCCTTTGTGAATGTGTTTTGGAGGAGTGAGTGAGTGAGTTTAGTTTTACGTCGCACTCAGCAATATTCCAGCTATATGGCGGCGGTCTGTAAATAATCGAGTCTGGACCAGGGATAAACAGCATGAGCATCGATCTGCGCAATTAGGAACCGATGACATGTGTCAACCAAGTCAGCGAGTCTGACCACCCGATCCCGTTAGTCGCCTCTTACGGATTATTTTTGTACATAATATACTTACAGGTGATGAAAGAATGACGAAGCCCATGGTTTATTAACATAACAATACTGCAATAAACTCTTGAACAAACTTTTACAGAATGCCTCTACGCATAGCTGTGCCATTCACATGAACAGTCCTATATACATATGATGACAGTGATACAACTATACACTTCCCGGATCGACATGTAATACAAGGTTTGCGTATTGCGCAGTTTGTGGTAGGCGAATATTCTACCACTCATGTCCTGCAAAACAATTTCAAATATGTATATTCTCGAAATGACGGAAGTGATGGGGTAGCCTGGCTAGTGGTTTAAGCGTTCGTGGATGTTTCCTGTTTAATACTGAACATATAACCGGGACATTGTTGGCTGGAGATTATATGCATTTGTACAATATGTAACACTGTGTTTTAATGAAATCAATCCAGACCTTTCACGGATGTTTCCTGTTGAGTACTAAACATACATCCATCACATTATTAGCTGGAGATAACATACATCACATTATTAGCTGGAGATAACATAAACGTATACAATGTTCAAGGAAAGCCCCAAGTGATACAGGTTGTTGATGTATTTTTGTCGAACCCAGGAACTGGATGTGGTGCGGACACACCTACGATCACCATATGAACCGACAGTGGTTCACACAACGTTCACGGATGTTTTTAATCAATAAATACATGTATACAACGAAGTTAGAACAGTGATGACACGATATATGCGATTCTTCATACTCTGAAAAGAATGAAATGGAAATATGTAGAATAAGTATACACAACGACCAGTTACGTATATGTCTGGCAAAACTGCGAAGTTTAAATACCCTACAAAAGTTTAAAACCAAAAGCAAATAATTGCATTGTCCTCTTTTCTTTATTTCCAATCCATCTAAATAGATATTTATGTACGTATAACGGATCAAAATCGTTCAGAAATGAATGTCAGCTCAAGCCAGCGTGACAAGATGCATTGTATATCAATGCCTTTTCCATACAACAAAGTCCAACTCATTCATTAGGTGGAGAACTCATCTGTAGACTATCAGCGTGTTCATTGTTGTGTTGTGGTACTGCTAGAGACACGCCTCACACAACACGGATCGCGGGAACTGTGTCGACGATCACACAACACGGACCAGTAGTGTCTTCATTGGGACTATATTTAGCAGGACTTGACCCAATAATGTGTATATACACACAGACATGTGTTATGAAAATGACATTGAGGGATTGATCTCCGCCTGGGTAACATGCAGTAAGACACCGAGCGGGTATCAGCGTAATGCCAGTAAACAGTCAAGGGAATCTGTGGAGAAGAGTGTGTACCTTGTGTGGATGTTGGTTTTACCGAAGATACCAGGTACCGTGAAATGTTGAAAGTTATGCATTTACTCTACATGTCATCAGATACTGGCTTGATCGCCGAGTGGTTAAAGCGTACGTCGAAGACCCGGGTCCGGCTCATCTTAAATTGTGTTGGGATATAATGGTGAAAGAATATTGATACTAAACCATACTTACTCACACACTAGTTCAATATTTGCCTCATATATTACTTTCACATTTTCCGTTTAGAGGAAGTGAGCAAGTTTTAGTTTTACACCGCTTTTAGCAATATTCCAGCAATATCAAGGCGTGGGACACCAGAAATGGGCTTCACCCTTTTCTGGCATCGAACCCGGGTCTTCGGCGTGACGAGCGAACGCTTTAACCACGGGGCAAGCCCTACGCTCCTTCCGTACAGAACGAACACTGTCGTGTATATCTACTTAGACGTACATGTGTTCCTATCTGCACAAATTGATTGTAATATTTTTAATGACCAAAGATATGCAAAATACTGAAATTTAAAGTGTTTGTAATCTTCACGTGTTCCAGTGTGTTCAGCCTGACGAGGACTGGCTAGATCTGTTGACAGAGGAACAGAGACAAACATGTGTGACAGACAGGACTCTGTTTGTGGTGTCCCAGCATATCGGTAGAGGCTGGGAGGTGTTGGGCATGGAGCTGGGACTGCGCTATGTGTGTGTAGACAGGTGCGCGACACCCAACTCGTCACCTCAGATGCAAACACTGGCCATGTTGAACACTTGGAGGCAACTGAAGGGCAGACGTGCCACAGTGGAAGAACTGATCACGGCTCTACAGAGGAGTATTCCTGGATGTACTGTTGATATGTTTGCAATCATTAGAGACATCAGCGATAAGTAATGCGATACCAAATGTTACTCACTGCCTAGTTCGGAAGGTGATCCGTAAAGTGTGTCAGTGTCCTCATCAGAACCGTCTCCGTCACTTGAGGGGCGGTGGGGTAGCCTATTTGTTAAAGCGTTCGCTCGTCACGCCGAAGACCCGGGCTCGATTCACCATATGGGTATACTGTGTCGAGCCCATTTCTGGTGTCCCCCGCCGTGATATTGTGGATATTGCTAAAAGCGGCGTAAAAAATACTCACTCTCCGTTACTTGAACATGTAGGAGTAGAGATCATAATGGAAGTGAGACGTTCATGTACCAACATTCACGAATCATTGTGGACACCGTAATGACGTCCGTTGTCGTATTCTGGTGTGAAATTCAAACCGTGTAGTTGGATACTCTGAGAAACAGTAGCGTATTCGAAATCTTTGAAATAATATTTCGTGTCGTGAGGACATTCTCAGATGGTGTCACCGTGATATTGGCAGCTGTGTCTTTGAGCAAAGATTGTTGTTTAACTAAATACCGAGGCTCAGTTAGGACAGAATTGTTGTGGGTTGTCTCGCCGTCCATGGCCATTTCCTGGTTACAAAGGGAGGTAACTCTAACCAACACTTCCATTACACTTCACGGATTATTTGTGTACATGTTATACCCCCAGGTGATGAAAGAATGACGAAGTCCATGGTTTATTGATATATCAGTAATACAATAAACACTTGAACATACTTTTACAGAATGCCTTTGATAAACATTTACGTATGGCTGTGTCATTCATTCCAGTGTGCGAAAACAGCACTCGTCCGCTAGCCCGTGGCGAGTAAAAATCCAGTCGGGCCAGTAAATCTCCACAGTCACTGACCCGACTGACTGGTGAATTTTCATGGGGTCATTCTGCAAATATATCACTTGTTAAGTTATACACTTTTAAATCATGCAAAATTATGGCCTGATAAAAATATTCATCATGTTAGAAGCATAATGATGAAACCCGTGTGTACGTTCAAATTTCGGGCTAGTAAAATAATTTGTGGGATAGTAATTTCAAGCATACCTAGCCCGACTGTCTTGCAAAATTTGTAAATTTGGAATTTCGCACACTGTGCCATTCACCCGAACAGTTCATATACATATGATGACAGTGATACAACTATACACTTCCCGGATCGACATGTAACACAAGGTTTGCGTATTGTTCATTTGTAAAAGACGAATATTCTACCATTCATGTCCTGCAAAACTATTTCAAATATGTATATTCTCGAAATGACGGGAGTGGCGTGGTAGCCTGGTTAGTGGTTAAAGCGTACGCTAGTCACGCCGAAGACCCGGGTTCGATTCCCAACATGGGTACAATGTGTGAAGGCCATTTCTGGTGTTCCCCGCCGTGATATTGCTGGAATATTGGTAAAAGCGTCGATGACGTCAACTTTTTTCAAGTAAAATATCTACCCTAGAACATGTATCCAAGTTCATTAAGATTGTTTGTAAACACATTAATTGATGTATCATTTGGTCATCTTTTTGTACATTTTGTAAATACTTTTTTGTTATACTAATGTACCGCCGATGGTGGAATATTTTGATTAATGAATAACAATAGGAAAAAATTGTCAACCCTACAACTTTTCATTGCATCTTTAAATTTATCATTCTGTGATAATTTTTGTTATGCTTGTCTTTATACATATACTGAGGGAAACAAATAAGGGAACACTACTTCATCTCAGTGTTCCTCTATTTATTCTCACCCACAGTGCAATACAAATCTTGTGAAGATCTCACCCACAGTGCGATACAAATCGTGTGAAGATCTCACCCAAAGTGCGATACAAATCGTGTGAAGATCTCACCCAAAGTGCGATACAAATCGTGTGAAGATCTCACCCAAAGTGCGATACAAATCGTGTGACGATCTCACCCACAGTGCGATACAAATCGTGTGAGTTCCCTTAGTCTATATCAGTTTATACATGGACATACAACCAACGGATGAGGAGTTGCTTAGTACTAGTATATACCTATGGCACTGTTATCTGAAGACATACAGTGTGTGTTACGTTCACCCGGCCGGATACGTCTTGATAAGTAAGCCTGGATGTTTCATGGTGAATAAATTCGTCTTTCATTTTGTCTCCGCAGCACTGGTAAATGGTAATTTTCATGAGCAAATTGGTCTAAAACACATCTGGATTCATGCAAGCTTATGTATTCAAAATCCGTCGCTATGGTCAGAAACAAACACTGCATTCAAGTGTTGATAAACACACTAAAAACATATCGAATGCAATACTCTCGATCTTGTGCTCTTTGTGAATGTGTTTTAGACGATGCATACAATGTAAGTTAGTGGAAACATAAATGCTAAACATTAAATGTAATATAGTGTCCATTTCGACAAATACAGTATTTTCATATTATTTAGATGCTACACAGAGGTACACATTTGCGTAACATGGTTAAGAAAAATCATTGCCGCATGATAAGAAGAAGGTTTATATGTAGCAGTATGTGTGCACAGGTGCACAGGGGTGTAAAATAGAAATACTTCCCTTTGATAGCTTGCAATATCCGAGAAAATCGGAATTTGTTTTTGTATTTGTTTGGGTGAATGAGTGAGTGACAGTGTACGAAATAGTTTCAAAATTTTGCCTGAAAGTTACTAGCCCACAAAATAATTCACTAGCCCGAAATTTGAATGTAGAAAATAAGCAAAGATTACTTTAGGCTTTAGGACAATTTTAGCAATATTCCAGCAATATTACGGCAGGGGACACAAAAAACTGCTTCGCACATTGTACCCATGTTGGGAATCTTCTTACCCGAGCCTTCAGTGTGACATGCGATCTGCTTTATTCGGTAATCTATGATTTTATATTAACAAGTGCAGATCCAGGCATATGTAGGATGTATGTAGGCTATAACTGCACGGTTTGTTAGATTTAACCCTCGACACTGGCCGTAGACATACCGGTAATTGAAAACCGAGCCTTGCCACAGAACCAGCTCTGCATGCTGATTGGGTGATGTGATGATACGAGTTGGGCATTCCCACTGTGCTAATAATAACTCCAGCTCAGGGAAATAACTACATAAAAGCAGTCATTTTTTCCGGTTTATAGTTGGTTGACATGATGCGAATTTTTGAAAATTGTAACCTCTTATTATTCTAAAGCACTGAAGCAAAAGAATCTTAATTATCTTAAATATCTTAAAATTTAATGTTAAACAATAATATATCTGTTTATATCTGGCACTGTCTGTGCATTAGACCTTCATAAATTTTCTTGCATTGTATGTGTAAGCACATGTTCAGACTTGCTATCCCTTTTCAAATCTCTATCAAATCAACCGACAAGTCATTCTCGGAAACACCGTCACGTGATCTGACCTCCTTGACCCCGCTCAACGCTTTACTTCCCTGTAGCAGCAAAGCGAATATAAAGGGCTTCGTTAAGGTAATCACTTATCTTAGTTACTGTTTTCGCTGATTTTCTGAAATAATTATTCATGAATTTTTGCTCTCGTTGACACGGTCGACTGATAATGGAATGCACAGTTTCACTGCGACACTTTATCAACACTCCGGCTTAACAGCGTCGGCGCTTGGTGCTACCGGTAAATGAGAACATGCTTATTCCCTTCTCAAGAACACCCGGTGTCACACAATTTGCATTTAACGTAAGTGTTTGTTGCTGCTCGTTATGCAGAAGTTCCCGTCAATGGCTTCGACACACTCGAGCGTCGACCACACAAACAAGTGATAGGTCACATTGATGTCAATTCAGATATGTTAATTTTACATTACGTTTACTGTATTATATAAGTGCAGCGGTTCTTCTGTGTAAAAAATAAAGAAAAAATCCTCATCATAATTCTGAAAAGCTACTGACTTTCCTATGAAACTCGACAACGCCAACTCACGACCAGGAAAATCGACCCAGTTCAATTAAATATACATCAGTACATGACCGTGTGCAGGCAGCATTTCTAAAGTCATACCGCAATACCCAAATAAAGACATGTCATGCACACGTCACTATACTGATTATGGCGATGTCTTCACGTGCGGACACGTCAATTCGGCAAAAGGAAAGTAAAAGTGTTGCTTCCTCGATATGGACTAAGGTTCCTGAATTTGCCGTTTAGTTTTGTTTAAACTCAACAGAACACAAGGGCGGTTCTTGAGAAGTATCAAAGGCATTTGCACTAGCATAAGGTACGGCTTGTATTCGTTGTAATGTCCTCTGATTTACCCTATGCCATCATTAGCATACATCCACACAGCAAACGTGGTGATGATGCCGGGAAGAGATGCTTCAGGACAACAACGATAACGATCATATGTATGCATCTAATTGTCCTTCCAATTAATTCTGTGTATAGACCTGTGTGCAGATTGTAAACCCCCATATGCACACTGTAAACCCCCATATGCACACTGTAAACCCCCATATGCACACTGTTACCCCCATATGCAAACAGTAAACACCTGTATGCAGATTGTAAACCCCTGTATGCACACTGTAAACCCCCATATGCACACTGTGAACCCCCATATGCACACTGTTACCCCATATGCAAACAGTAAACACCTGTATGCAGACTGTAAACCCCTGTATGCAGACTGTAAACCCCTGTATGCACACTGTAAACCCCCGTATGCAGACTGTAAACCCCTGTATGCAGACTGTAAACCCCTGAATGCAGACTGTAAACCCCAGATGTAAACCCCTGTGTGCGGACTGTAAACCCCTGAATGCACACTGTTACCCCCCATATGCAAACAGTAAACACCTGTATGCAGACTGTAAACCCCTGTATGCAGACTGTAAACCCATGTGTGAAGACTGTAAACCCCTGTATGCAGACTGTAAACCCATGTATGCAAACAGTAAACATCTGTATGCAGACTGTAAACCCCTGTAACCAGACTGTAAACCCCTGTAACCAGACAGTAAACCCCTGTAACCAGTGTCCAGACAGTAAACCCCTGTATGCAGACTGTAAACCCCTGTATGCAGACTGTAAACCCCTGTATGCAGACTGTAAACCCCTGTATGCAGACTGTAAACCCCTGTAACCAGACTGTAAACCCCTGTGTGAAGACTGTAAACCCCTGTAACCAGACTGTAAACCCCTGTAACCAGACTGTAAACCCATGTGTGAAGACTGTAAACCCCTGTATGCAGACTGTAAACCCCTGTAACCAGACTGTAAACCCCTGTAAGCAGACTGTAAACCCCTGTAACCAGACTGTAAACCCCTGTATGCAGACTGTAAACCCCTGTAACCAGACTGTAAACCCCTGTAACCAGACTGTAAACCCCTGTGTGAAGACTGTATAAACCCCTGTAACCAGACTGTAAACCCCTGTAACCAGACTGTAAACCCCTGTAACCAGACTGTAAACCCCTGTGTGAAGACTGTATGTCCCTGTAACCAGACTGTAAACCCTGTAACCAGACTGTAAACCCCTGTATGCAGACTGTACACCCCTGTGTGCACACTGTAAACCCCTGTGTGTAGACTGTGTAAATCTCTGTGTACTCTTTCTGTTATAAATATCAATATTGAATATATTAATAATATGCATTTATTACCAATAAGATAAATTTGTCGAATTCTGATTGGTCAATAGTCAAAGCATACGAAACCATGTCGGCGGATTTGCCCGGGTGTAATCGATCATTTTAATCATCAACTAAGCCACGATTATCTTCTTTCATGACCGTTCAGGAAAAAATCATGGCGAAACGTTTTGCATCTCATTGTGCCGAAGATTGAATGTTGGTTTTGAAAAGATAAGCTAAATAAAGAGATCTTAAGGGTAATAAATTCGTCACACGGTGTTTTGAAAGGGTGTACGGGACTGTAAGACACTAAGTCTTGTAAATTCCGTATTTCCTAAGGCTGCGTACATCTCTGCGCCTCAGGAAATACGGAATTTACAAGGGTCTTACAGTCCCGTACACCCTTTCAAAACACTGCGTAACTAATATTATAAGCAATGGGAATATTTACGAACTGTTTTATGCTGCTGGACTTTGAGGAGATATGGACTGGCGTAGACAAATATTTCATTATGTGCGATGTCAAAATCTTTCAAAATCGTGCATAGTTGTGGAGGTTCTATTTGGTCTGTTAACAGCAATCCCCCAAATATCTTATCATTCACTCAAGCGAAATTCATTTTCAGTGTAAATCAAATTTACTCTTTCTTCTTAGGGTATGTTAAAGTATCGTTCAGGAGTTTTAGCCAGGTCAAAGTCGCTGTATGTAAAACAAGGTATTATTATCATAGCACATACAGAGAAGTTTCAATATTTAAATGGTAATTTTCTTGTACATACGAACACAAACTCAAAATATATTGTTGACTTCACCGTACCAGGTTTGTTATAGATTGCCAAAATGTTTGTGTTTGAGTACAGATATTTTCATTTTTTTTATCACCATAATATAATTCTGGGCTTCAGCACAAGTCTGAGACAAAAGTTGAGTAGAGTATTCTTAATGTGAGTCGAGGGTTAACAGTTAACACCTTGTAGCCTTGGTACAAATACGTCACAACTCCTGGCACGTTCTACAAAGGCCGAATGAATGAATGAATGAATGTCTTTATTTCCTCCAAAAGAGCACAGATATTTACAACAATGATAGTTCAGAAAGTAAACATCAAAGAATCCTTTAAAGAATAAATATACCTAGAAAAATGTAGCAAGATGGTTTGTCATGCTGTTTCATCAAGGTCTGGGATGTAAAGTTTTGCACCTCTAAAGAGTACAAGGGCATCTTCATCATCAAGCATTTCAATTAATACATATACATCTAATCAGGGGTCCAAAAATCCCATCGCCCGACGCCCGGGACAAGTCAGTTTTCATTTCGGGCAATCAAATAATGGTATTTTACTTGTCCGTGGGCTACTAGATAACTTCCACTTATGGTTTCAAACCGCAAATAAACTTGGATTTAATTTCATATCTGCTCAAAATGTAGCTATTAAATTTCGCAATGATAATAAAGTAGAGTTATCTTTCTTTGCTATTTATCACTTTTCAATAAATAGTCCAGTAAACATTAACATCAAATACCATGTTGATTTCTTCTTTCATAATTAGATCATCATAATTATGTCATAAAATCAGGGCAAGTGGAAAATTAGTCAGGACAAGTTACTTTCTTAAAGTCGGGCAAATGGCTTTTAAAGTTTTTTTTTTTGAACCCCTGATCTACATCCAGTAGGTCAGGTTATGTCATATAAAAAGTATTTCTTTGGCACATTGTAGATTCACAATGTAAAATTATGTGGGCATAATGGTCACAGCAGTGCTTATTACAAAGTGTGCATTCTTTTGAGAATTTGGCTTCAGAACCGACTTGTACAGCAAATTGTATGTGGGTTTTATACTATATATACTTATAGATGGTTACATCGAAGATTGATTTCGCCACTAACTTGGGGGGATTTACTGCAAACCTTATGCAGATGAACTGCACGAGGATCATGCATCTTATTGCTGAAAAGCATGTTTTGTTAAGAATTCGCCAAGAATTTTCACTGATTTATATCATTTATGGAACTCATGACAATAATCTTTTCAACGTTACGAATTTGTTTTACAATACATTAGTTCATGTGTAAACAGTACCTTTAAACAGTATGGAATATTTTGCAAAATCTAGTGTAGAACAGTTGCCTGAAGTAAGTGGCTATATTTACACTAGTGAGTCTAAACTTTTGATGGGAAGTATAGATACATTAGAGGGTAAAGTCTGTGTTGACTTTTAATGTGTATATGTTCAAAAATTGGGTAGTAATGCCACTTCATATGTCCCTGTAGTCTCTCGTACAGACCCTGAAGCAAATATGTCCAAGAAAGCCCACGCAAGTCTAGAAAATGTGGCAAGACCAAGGCTCCTTTTCATTATATATATTTTTTATTACTATGAACTTTTTTTTCAGCAAAATATGTTCATTTCAGAGACTAGTTATTAGTCTTATCCTGTATCAACATTATAATCATCATAAATACTTATCATCACTATTTTTGGTAGGATTCATGGCTGCAAGAATAAGCAAATGGATGGAACGAAACATGCTGGACATTTTGAGGCTAAGAGCCGTATTACAGACCCCAAACATCCGGGATACCAACTCATTAAGTCTCGTCTTGACTCCTTCGTTGCCTGGCCGAGAAGATATGTCCCCAAAACTCCCGAGGAACTGGCATCAGCGGGCTTCTTCTACATCGGGTCAGCTGACCGGGTCACGTGTTTCCAGTGTGGGATAACTCTGAGAGACTGGGAGGAAGAACATGACCCTGTGGCGGAACATCAGAAGTACTCGGAACACTGTCAGTTCATCAACAAGACAGACCTGAACCAGCTTGGAGTTGCTACTCGGAAGCTCGGAGCAGCACAAGCAGTCAGTAAGTCTGACGACTCCAGTAACCAGAACACCAGAGAAGCGTTTACAGAACAGGTTGCAGGAGACACCAGGACCGAATGTGCCACGGGAGGACACATCCATGAAAAGGAAACAGATGAAACCAATATGAATGCAGCAATTGGCGGGGCTGTTTCAGATAATCCGAGCCGGAAGTCCAACAACGCATGCGTATCTGCAGGAGCATGTGGTCAAGACATAAATGGTGGGTCTGAAAGATGGACGCCATCATTGGTCAAACCGTTATCAGTTAACGAGGAAGTGAAATACTCAATAAATAATGTCACACATATGTTTAATGATAGCCTATCAATGGAATCCGCGGGGAGGGAATCTATGACCAAACGAGCCGTCAGTGGTTCCCCCAGTGGGAAGAGATCAGGAAAGAATACCGCCACAAAGTCAGTCAAAACTGAAAACAGAAGGCTGCGTGCGCAGGTCATGTGTCGACTGTGTCAAACAGCGGAAGTTAACGTGGTATTTCTCCCGTGCGGCCATCTTATCACGTGCGCCCCCTGCTCTGCACGTGTAGAAACGTGTCCTGTGTGCACGAAGATAATAGCTGGAACAGTCAAAGCCTTCATGGCATAGGCCTTAGAATGATGTAGTTTACTCTCAATATACAGTATATATGAGAAAGAACTGCGTTTTACACTAAAGTACGAATTCGTGTAATCGGAAATCAAATGATGACAACTATAACAGGGAATGGTCGGGACCGACAGGTACTTCGAGTTATGCATAATATTCGAGACACCGGCATTCGACTCATCGGGATTTGACTGTATGTGATATATCATATCATCTATATCGCCATTCTAATATGATAAATACCCGTAGCAATTCACCAGCCACAGTTCTGTTTCGGAAGTGACGTCACCAGTTCCACTGCTTCAGCACAGGATTTCTCTCGCCAATCAGAGGTAATTGACTGGACGGATAATTGAAGCGTCCTTCTATTCCAATCAGGCTGAAGAAAAGCTTTCACAGACAAGGGTCCAGGGTATATATATGGCCATAACATTGAAATATATTGCAGGATAATCGACGATGTTATCTAATGTCGTAGTTTTCTAAACTGTCCATATTACTACTTCACATTCAACCCTTCAACCCTCGAACTCTATCATCGGACAGATGCACTGCAGTTGTTGTCAGCATCACCTGTGTTGCTATGGTAACCGATGCATAGACTCGTGTGCGTGTTGTTTATGGCAATGTTAACGTCCGGACAAAGAAAGTATACACCAGTATCTAGCGGTGTCTAAGAAGGAATCAAACATTCCAGAAATGGTTACTCGATTGTGATGTATCATAACATGGTTTTGGACTTTAGGTCGGCACAGTTTCGGCGACTGTTTTCAGCTTAATAACGTTTAGAGAACGTTTATATTTGTTTCTGTCAAATTCAGTTTTCACCTGTGTACTGGTATTCTTTTGATATTTCGCCTTGATGTTTCACGTTCCAAAATTAAAACTAGCAGAAAATTTCTTTGTTATTGTTAGGGAAATATACTGAAGTTCTGGCGAATGGGTTATGGTTAAAAAGCAAGTTTAAATATTGAAGACACCATATGAAGCAATTATGTGACACATGGACACCCGTGGCAGCTAATAACAACTTTGAAGATATCATGTGACACATGGACACCCGTGGCAGCTAATAACAACGTTGAAGATATCATGTGACACATGGACACCGAAGGTAACTAATAACAACGTTGAAGATATGTGACACATGGACACCGAAGGTAACTAATAACAACGTTGAAGATATGTGACACATGGACACCCGTGGCAGCTAATAATAACTTTGAAGATATCATGTGACACATGGACACCCGTGGCAGCTAATAACAACGTTGAAGATATCATGTGACACATGGACACCCCTGGCAGCTAATAACAACTTTAAAGATGTCATATGACACATGGACACCGAAGGTAACTAATAACAACGTTGAAGATATGTGACACATGGACACCGATGGACTAATAACAACGTGAAGATAGCTGGACATAACAATAACAAGTTTGAAGATATGTGACACATGGACACCCGTGGCAGCTGATAACAACTTTGAAGATATGTGACACATGGACACCCGTGGTAGCTAATAACAAGTTTGAAGATATGTGACACATGGACACCCCTGGCAGCTAATAACAACTTTAAAGATGTCATATGACACATGGACACCGAAGGTAACTAATAACAACGTTGAAGATATGTGACACATGGACACCCGTGGTAGCTAATAACAAGTTTGAAGATATGTGACACATGGACACCCGTGGCAGCTAATAACAACGTTGAAGATATCATGTGACACATGGACACCCCTGGCAGCTAATAACGCACGCACGCACGTACGCACACACACACACACCGAATCATATGTATCTTACCGAATGTTTAAATCTATCATTATGTAGATGTAACATTGAAACAAACTGAAATTCAATCATATATTTTACTAACATGCAGTAGGATAATCTCTATAAAGCAGATATACACGTATGATATGCTGCATTGATAATGATATATTCTACACTTTAGGAGATATATCCATTGGGGATACGGTAAGATTATACCTTAATTGTGATAACTTTAAGAGTGTAACCTGCCCTGGAAAATATACACTTGATAAAAAAGGTAAGACCAAACAAGTACACGTTATCAAAGTGTTCCTGGACTTCGGAGTATCGTTGAACATAAGATATACACACAACCATGATACTCGTATCAAGTACACCAGTATCGAAGAAAACACAACTCGTTTGCTTCATTTAGCCACTATCAGACATTAGTGTATATTTTCAATTGTCCTGTGTGCCATTTATGGATTGTATCATTGTCAGTATGTTTAATAATGTGTTTACAAATATCATTAAACATAATTCGACTCATATTTAACTTAATTTAACTAAATTATAGCCTTTACAATTAGTTATGACTTTCTCACATGTTTGAAGGGAACAGAAACAACACAAATGTTTTAAACTGTAAAGAAAACTGAAAGTACATTCACTCAAAATCGTATCAACCACGCACGAGTCAGCATAACAAGGGACGTAACTCGTGACGGCATACTGCTGATTGAAACCAACGGTTGCCTCCCTCAAGCCGTGGCTCTCTCATCCGCCGCTGGGATCGATCCAAGTTTTGTAAAACACTCCATCATCTGCTGTCACACGACCTCAATGTGAAGACGGTTACATCTCTTTTTGTTGCTCCACAGATGAAATTTGATGATTTGTTGAAAGCACTGGCTCCGTACTTAATAACATTAAACCCTGGACCGAGATGTATAGTGCTTCTTATGGTTCAAAAGCCCTATTTCTCAACGCACGAAGACGGGACTGAAAAAGGCACATGTTGTCATGTACGAAACTTAACAAATGTAATTTAAATTCTGCGTTGTTTGAGAGGGGTCCCAGTGGATGTAAAAGATGCTAAAATACCGCTCCATCTAATGTGTTCTGTTCACTAGCGGTTAGAAAAAAATATGTATTTGATGAGAAAAAAGTCTGGGCTCGTCTTGGTGTGGAGGTGATATACGTACCGTCCTTCCTCAGACTGCCCATGCCGGGGCGACCAGATCCGCCCACCACCGTTCTAACTAACCGTATTCCGTCTCACTGAATGACATCAGTAGGTAGATGACCTTCCAGGAATAATTTTCTTGTGGCCAGAGACGACTAACAGGATCAGGTGATCAGGCTCGCTTATGTTGGTTGATGCATGTCGTGTCCAAATTGGGTAGATCGATGCCCGTGCTGCCATTCACTAGATTATTTGGATCATCGTGGTATAGCTTTGATTTTGCTGAGGGCAGCTTTAAACAACAAACAAACAAAATGCGTATGGAAACATGATTTTAAGTCATTCTCGAAACATTGGATTTCGCACGCGTGATATAATATTCAAAACACAAAGCAAACAAATATTTTATGTTATTGTAATACGTTAACCCATAAAACCGATCACGTATGTAGAAATTGCAATGTAGATATTTTTAGTATAATTTGAAACGGTATGGGAGCCCCCACATTCCTCCCCTCCCTCTCCAGCACCACGCACACAGAAACAGATTCAAACGCACACACACGCACACACGCACGCACACACACATACAGAGAACAACAGCAGTATTCCACGTGTATATATAATACGTTAGATCTGATTTTAATCATGTTCCGAATATTTTCGAAAAGCCACTCAGTACATGACTTTTTCGATAAGTAGAAAGGAAGTGGTAGAATATTGGGTAGAGATATGGAGATAAATATGCTCAGAAATGATAAAATGGTTGACAGCTATCTGTATTTCTGTCTTCCGCCAGTACGATTTGGACGTATGACAAGGTTAAATCCATAAATATAGCTAAATAGATGGCAGACATAAACATATCCAGATATGATATTTAAGTCTGAGCATTTTTGCGACTCAATAATTCTTTACTTCAGTTGTAATGTTTATGTACATCTATGGAAATCGGTTTGGGCCAAAGACTGGCTCATGTATTCATATAATAAAAAGTAGTTCATGAAAACCCTTGAATCATTGCACATTGTGAATTAATTATTGCCATACATCCCCATACAAATGAGTAAAGGGCAGTTCATTCATTTGAACACATAAATTTCGCATCAACATTTTCTAACGGTCACAAGCTCAAATCGAAAGTCATGCAGATCTTATTTTCCTGTCCAAATGGACATTCGTTCCAGCTTGCCCTTTATTTAAGAAAGGAAATGCAGTGTGTCGTCCTGAAAGTACATGTAATAAACAGACATAAATTGAACCTTGTTCCCCTCCCTTTAATTCGAATCGTTGGTAACTACTGTTGGGGAAAGTTTACCTCGACCGTTTTGACTTGAAATGAGTGAATGGATTTCCGACATCGGCGGAATGAAGATCTGATGCTCAACTATTTGGCTAAACACAGTTCCATTTTTGCAGGACATTTGCAGCAGAATTCTCATCGGTTCACAGATCGTTATGACGACTTGAGAGGTTGATAAAAAAAGACAATAAAACCCAACTTATGTTCAGTACTGATGCCATCCTTCAAGTGTTAATGCACCCTTTGGCGTAAGAGCCCTACTTGAAAAAGACAGGAACATTCACCAGAGTCAGCATATCCTGTCGGAATCAACGTCAAAACGTCAGTTTAATCATCACAAAACATCCAGTCTTCAGGGCTCTCTACTTTAACACTTCACAGATTGAATTTTGAACATAACAGATTCAGTGTTTTAAAAACAACGACGCTTAATTGTTAATTAGGTTTTGATGACTTTTAGTTTTAACAATCTTAAACCCCTTAGGTAAAGTGTTAAATGTAATTATAAATGCAAATTCCTTTCAGAAATGGCGCGTCAGCATCTGGATCAACTTAAGAAAGTGCAGTTTGTTCGGTTTTGACATGTTCTGTTACCAGTAAAGCCGTTAAATTGTTTACGTCTGCCAGATCGTGCTGTGTGGAAACATGCAACAGCACGTGCCACGCGAGAAGCAGACGATGCAAGATGGCTTCCTCGCGTTGCGTTCTGACGTTTGCCAGCGGTCGTGCAAGCCACGTGGTTAACTGTGTTGAATAAATGTTTAAGTGTTAGAGGTTGGCTTTTCCCACCTTCGGCATGTTTTGTGAATTGATTTAATTGATCTGAAGATTGGCAACAAGATACACACATGTTTTCCGTTACTTCACAGGAAGAGGGGGCTCGCAAACAATCAGCTGATGGTTCTAGGCTAAAAGGGTAGTCAAAACACACATGGCGCCAGCACTGCGCTCTTATGCTCCATGTGAGAAGTCTACACGCAGGTGAACTGTCGGTGTTAATAATTTTTGATGTTCTTAGAAGTGCCAGTTGGTTCAAACTGCGACGAGAACGAGGCTGTGTCTTTCCTTAATTACAAACAAAGTACCATGGCCACCAACGGTATCTAAATTTGATAGTAAATTATCATTTGAAGTTCTTGGTGCTATAAGATACACACTGATGATTTCCGTCTATCTCGAGCATATATATGTCCCCTTATATTATACCCCATAAATAATATAATTTTAAGAGACATATCATCTATGACACCAGCCGGTACATTTACCACACACCGACATCTCTTATAAGGCCGACGCTTCCATCAAACACGTCCTAAGTATGTTGTGTAAAAGACAGAAAATAATGAACTTGAAATCTTTTGTGCAAAATCGATTTTGTAAATCACAATTCTAACCCAGTATTTATTGATCTTGGTGATAATATCTTGGGTAAAGTACCACACACAAGGAAGACATAATTTTAATCCTCTGAAGGCTTGGAAGACTTCAGCTGTCATGCATGTAGAAAAACCAGATGTTGGAGAGTCTATTTGTTCACTCGGACGTAGAGGAAAACACGAAAAAGCACAGACTTTCTATCTACGTGTATATCTTCCCTTTCTCCTGCCAGATTGGATAAGTGATCCTCTGTCTGTTTGTTTTGCGTCTTCTTTTGGCAGAAGGACCGACTCAGGAAGTATCTATGACACATTGTAAATACCCCCTACTAAGAGAGTTGAGGTCTTGTAACCCCCGCAGTTGTCTAGGTTTTAGGTGAAGCTATTTTGAACAGGGACTTTCTGCGTTTTGTTGATGTGTGTATCGAGGTAAAGAGAGCTTGCAGCGCCCTCTGTCGGCTCACAGCCAGTGCCAACATGCTAGTGACTAGTGTACTATTTGCGCATGTCCGTTTTTAGCTCATGCATGCACAAGGCATTCTCTGGCAAAGACGTATTTAAGTTGCAATGTTTTGGTTTCTGGATAACTGCTGATCACTGGATTGTCTGATCCAGACTAGACTGTTTACATATAGCCGCCATATAGCTGGAATATTGCAGAGTTCGGCTTTAAACAACAACAAAAGAAAAGAAAATGTTTTGGTGAGTGAATAAATGAATGTTGTTTTATGGTACAGGCAATACTATTCTATGCATAAATCAGCGTGTAAATACAACCAGAGAATGTAGTGGTTGATAGCACGATAAATACATTGTTGTTATAGGCACGATGACATACAATTAGCGAGATTAACCATCGTAACCTATCGGTCGTTGTTACCCGGCTCAAGACCAGAAAGGGGGTGTTATGTCACGCCTGTTCCCTGAAGAGTTCAGGTTAAGCTGGAAGACTGGCATCCTCGATATCTCCAGGGTATACGTTACGATCACTCTCCACTATACCCTGGATGCATCCACGGCTTTGCCCGATAATTATATTACTTCCCTTTGCTGGCTCCGCATTCTCACAGTAGCCAATCAGCTAAGCCAGCGTTACATCCGAGCTTGCCAGTGTCAACAAAGATAGCGGTCGCAGTCGCGAAGGTTTGTTCGCAGCGCCACATTTTTTGGGATTTCATAGACAAATTAACAGAGCTGAAACTTTAAAAACATATATGAAAGATCCCTTCTGCCTCTTTCAGAGTACCTCTGCATCAATTGTGTTGCCAAGTTTAACGGTTAGATAATTTAAGAAGCGAAAGTGAGTTGTGATTGGTTCGCTCAACTTCCCAGCGTAGATCCCTGATTGGATAAAAAGTCAGCAAAGGGAGGTAATATAATTATCGGGCCAAGCCGTGGATGCATCCAGGGTATAGTGGAGAGTGATCGTAACGTATACCCTGGAGATTATCGAGGATGGAAGACTGGAAGCAATGGGTTTTTTTCCTGTAGCAATAATTAGACCCGGATCAAGACTTGTAGGCATCATACACGAAATGTGTAGCAGTATTGTCAAAACGAAACGTATAATAGATATACAAACCTGTCGTGAGATTTCCGAAGATGTGTTTGCGAGTTTGTCCCTTCTTTATTTATAGAAAGAAACAACTAAAGATGTAAGTTTAATAAAACAAGATAATATATGCCTGGTAGAGAATTTATTATGACATTGTCCACGTCCATCACACACCCAGCTGCTGATTAAGCAGAAATAGCAACGCACTAAGATACCGTTCATATTTTATGGCTATAAGGGGTGATGGTGATTTTTATGGAGAAGCAAGTACAATATTATGTGAATGACCCCCGTAAAATCTATGTACAAAGTAAGTGACCTCCTCCCCTGCATGTCATGTACAAAATCAATGTCCCCTACCCCCGTAAATTTTAAACATAATTTAAAGTATTTTCCTGCACAAAATTGCTGACCCCCAGTACAGGTGTACAAAATTGATGATCCCCCAGACCTCCTCAGAACAAAATGGATGACACCACCACCACCAAACAACCCCCTCCCCTTTTATAATGTCATCCCCATCCTCACTAGCCATAAATCCATAAATTATGAACGCTCCCTAATTAACTCATCCCCGCTGGAGCGGTCTAAAACCCTGTCACTGAGATATAATGTGAGGTAATGTTTGTTGTTTTACCCCGGCCGCTTCAGATGCTACTTAGGATGATCCATTGGTTTGCCTGCTCCGGATTCAACCGTTCAGAGGCTGCTGTGATGTAACTACAATATTGCTGATGGACTGCTTCCTGAGACAACATTAAAAGTAAACTAACAAAACCAGGATTCAAGCAGCAATGACTGTGGATGAGTTTGAACCAAACAAGGTTATTCGATGGTGAGGTATTCCAAATGAGTATTTTTGGTTATTGGGGCGATGGGGTAGCCTAGTGGTTATAGCGATCGGTCGTCAAGCCGAAAACACAGGTTCGATTCCCCACATGGGTAAACTGTAAAGCACATTTCTGGAGTTGCCCATTTTGCTAAAATATTGCTGAAAGAGGCGTAAAACAAAACTCATTATAGTTATGTGGTTTGGACTTTTAGTTTGTAGTGTTAATTTGTAATATTTTAGGCAGATCCAGTCAGGTGTCCCTCTCCCGGCAATTTAGTTACAGCGTTCTGTGGTTTTGGTCGCTGGAAGACCTGGGTTTTACAACAGCAAGCGTAATTCCCGTTTTTCCGGACCCGCCATGATGTTCCTGTAATAGTGTTACACCTAGCGTTGAACGCCAGCCCCTGATCTTTTAATAACCCCGACAAATGATTATGTGTGCTTTTCCATTTGAATAGATTGATTTATAATTTTCTTCATAATGGTTAAAAACCCTTGCTTTCAAAATACCGTTATCCATACAGTTGTTTGATCTTCTGCATGCCCACTAATGTATCGGTTATAATGGATCTTATCCTTTCATCTTCTGCATCTCGGCACTCATCTAGAACTGTCCTCATAGATATGGATAGAAAGTTTGGAGGCAGTACCTAATGCATTACTCACTGACTAGATGCCGAGTCAATATCATGCACACTCACCGCCCCTCGCGGCCCAGACTGGACAGTCTAAACCAACACCATCAGGACATGGTCCAATAGGTCAGTTGAAGTGTAATCACCACCAGACACCTTTCATCAAGCAGCCCCTTGGTCATTGATTGACCAAGCAAGCTGAAATAACGCCACATCTTCATTCCAATCGGCAAGCAATCATTTCATCTATATCAGCCTCTGTAACAGGGTAGTGTAAGGTCAAGTTACTGAGTCATCATCTTTATGTTATCACAATGAAGATAGCAGAAGAAAAGACTGCATTGCTCCATAATGACATTTATCAGTTCCACTCTACATGGCCATTTGAGAATGGATGCGTATTGTCCGTTCTCATTTGCAATGCTGTGCTACTTATCTTTATTTACGTTTGAGGCATATCTGTGATGTCAAACGGGAATCTGGAGTCGTTTAAAGTTAGCACCGCCAGCCAAGGGGCGACTACTCTTGCATGAGATAAACGCGTTCTTGATAGTTGTGTAAAGGATTTATCTTAAAGTTTAGGCTTCGACTGATAAGTATAAACATTCACTGACGTTAGCTGTATATGAGAATTCTTTTTCTCTGGCTTTAGGTATTTCTTCAGAGAAGCCTCCGCCTGCCGCTGCATTTCGTGGTGACAATACTGTCACAACAGGCATGCGCAGTTGATGTACACGTGCGGTGGGAGGTCACACAGTTCAGGGGCGTTCGTGTTTGCATATTTATCTCTTAAATTAGCTGGCTGAGAAAAAGAAAAGCGATATTCAATCGACTCGTAATTCATTCCTGTGGATCACAGGCTTGGTTGTGGCTGAATGCTGTTGAATCTTGCACGTTTCAGAAATAAATAGCTCCTAAATCTGGGCTGCAGCAAACTCCTGACCCGCCATATTGTTTTTCTGTCTACGTAGACGCCAGAACTGTTTCAAGTCAGATTGAGGAGAAATTTCTTTCTCACTTGAAAATAGATTTGTACAATCGTAAATTTCCTTGCTAATTTCGCTTTCACGAATTTGATTTTCGATACTTTGAAGCGTTCTTGATTAAAAATTACATAATCAGGCAGTTGTTTGTTGTCTGGCAATGCTATTTCTAGTCGTAAGGGAAACGTCTTATAAAAGCTTTCTTCATTTTCCCTTGTTTTCGCTGAAGCTTATTTTCTTTCAGCTCTAAGTACAACCACTCAGCATAAAGCTTCTTGATGCAAAGTAATAGGATCCTGAAGATGAAGACGGCGATAAGATGTAAACAGTGTTAGCACACGAGAAGAAGGGGAACATGCGTTTGTGGAACAGACAGTAATCTGCGCCAAAGGTTGCGTTAAGTTAGAGGAACAGTACAATGACACTATTGATTCGGGGAGATCTGATAATTAGTGTGATGAATCCAGGTGTAAATATAGACCGTGCATCGCTGATGTTGATGTTCATGACTTTTACATCAGACCGGCGCACCGGCGCGTCCCTGTCAGCGTTTACGTTGAGTTTTCTAAAGTAGATGATGTTATATGTAGTGACATAGTCACAGAGTTACGTAGAGGTGGATGCACAGTTACACCATTACGTTACACAGTGACTGACAGGGTGATCCTGATTTTTTAAATGAAGTTTCAGAAGAAAATGGCACATAAACACTTATAATTAACTTATTTTAATTACACTTACGTACCTCAACACTTGCTTTCCGATCACCACTCACTACTTCGTATCTTCGATCATTACACACAAGCGGCATTATATATTTTTCACTTCTTGATCATAGCTCAACAACTCACCCATACACTGCAAAACGTTTTCACTATTTTACTTACCTCTCGCTTGCTCCCGCCTGCCACTAGTTCCATTGGTAACTTATATTATGACCAGTGACTCAGCCACGCCTCTGACTGAACCCAGCAGTAACCTTTGACCTCTCACTGAACCCAGCAGTAACCTTTGACCTCTCACTGAACCTTGCAGTAACCTTTGACCTCTCACTGAACCTTGCAGTAACCTTTGACCTCCCACTGAACCTTGCAGTAACCTTTGACCTCTCACTGAACCTCCCTCACTGAACCCAGCAGTAACCTTTGACCTCTCACTGAACCCAGCAGTAACCTTTGACCTCCCACTGAAACCAGCAGTAACCTTTGACCTCTCACTGAACTCGCTCCTCCCACTGAACCCAGCAGTAACCTTTGACCTCCCACTGAACCCAGCAGTAACCTTTGACCTCCCACTGAACCCAGCAGTAACCTTTGACCTCCCACTGAACCCAGCAGTAACCTTTGACCTCCCACTGAACCCAGCAGTAACCTTTGACCTCCCACTGAACCCAGCAGTAACCTCGTGCCTCCCACTGAACCCAGCTGTAACCTGTGACCTCCCACTGAACCCAGCAGTAACCTTTGACCTCCCACTGAACCCAGCTGTAACCTTTGACCTCCCACTGAACCCAGCAGTAACCTTTAACCTCTCTCTGAACCCAGCAGTAACCTAGTGCCTCCCAACCCAGGCCTATCAATGAACCCAGCAGTAACCTACGAATACTCACCGCACGGGGGCGGTGCGGTAGTCCGCACGTCACGTTGAAGATCCGGGTTCGATTCCCCACATGGGTGAAGCCCATATCTGGTGTCCCCCGCCGTGATATTGCTGGAATATTGCTAAGAGCAATGTGAAGCCACATTCATTCACTCACTCATTAACCCCTACGCAATAACACGCCACATCCAAGAGTAACTTATGATAACTCATTCACCCAAGTCAGTAGCCTATCACCACTCAACCCACACCTCTCACAGAAACCCGCAGTAACCTGCGGCCACACCCCACACCACTCATTGTCTCCAATAGCAGTAACCTGCCCTATAGTAACCCACGCCGCTCCCCGACGTCACCACCACCCCACACCACTCATTGTCTCCAATAGTAACCCACGCCGCTCCCCCCACGCCTCTCACTCAAACCCGCAGTAACCTGCAGCCACACCCCACACCACTCATTGTCTCCAATAGTAACCCACGCCCGCTCCCTCCACGCCTCTCATCCACAAAATGTCGTGTCCTGGCGGTTGTGACACAGACACATAGGTGCTTCTTCATAGGTCGCTTGGTTGAATTCGGAAATGTATCAACTAATGGACATTATGTCGGACGCTTGTATGCGTCATGTGTCTGGCCGCTTCATGATTACCGGTGTGGCTTCACGTCCAGATGGGGACACAATGTCAAAGCTGTAAGATCCATTACTGTCACCGTCTTAAGCGACCCTTGGTTGACGCGATGCTGTGATACCGTTATATTGAAATGATGCATTTGTTGACCCGACAGTCTCAACCCTTAACACCTATCTGTTGGTGTCTCAGGAAGACAAGGCCACGCCATCCAGTCAGCTTTATTACCTATTGGACGCGTGGGGAACTGAGGTTGGCTCCAAACAGGAAATTAATGTTGCGTAAAGCCATGCAAAATATAAAACAGAGATTATTAGCTTGCATTACGTATTTGACAAAGCTTAAATTGGAAAATCCATCTGGTGCCAGTGACAATCATAAATGTTTCAATGAGTGGGTTTTGAGGTGTGATAAGATGAAATTGGGTTTAACGCCGCTTTCAGTATTAATACACTTACATTGCCACAACAATGGACCACGCGTGTGTTTTGTGTGTGTGTGTGTGTGTGTGTGTTGTGTGTGTTGTGTGTGTGTGTCTGTCTGTCTCTCTCTCTGTGTGTTTGTGTTGTGTGTGTCTGTCTCTCTCTGTGTGTCTGTGTGTTGTGTGTGTCTGTCTGTCTGTGTGTGTGTGTCTTGTGTGTTTGTCTCTCTCTGTGTGTCTGTCTGTGTGTGTGTGTGTGCGTGCGTGCGTGCATGTGTGACTTGAACACCTCATCACTTAAATGCCGAGCATCATGAAAACAACCTGTTCAATGCAAGGCGGCACTCAATTACAAAAACCCATGAAAATAACAACGGATTTCATTCGTAATGGATTTCATTTTTTGTAATGATGCGCTCAGTTATTGTTATTGAACGTGTCACATCCTACTGTCACATCCTAGTGTCACATCCTACTGTCACATCCTACTGTTATTGACTTGTACCAAGTGTAGTATTTACACATGCACACCTCCACCCCAATCAGTAAAGAAAACAAAGAAAGAAAGAAAAAGCACTTGCATGCAAAATCCAACAAAACAAACCCCTACACACACACCCACCCACACCCACACACCCACACCCACCCACACACAATTAGTAGGTTGTAGTTTTCTGAATTATCTATTACAAAATAAATACATATCTCATTAAATTTCCTGCGAGAATAAGCAACATCATATACATGCACATATGATAATCATTATGCATGACAAAACATTCACCAAGAACATCTCCTATTTCGGGAAATCCAGGTCTATAACTGACTTAAGTGCCCTATCACAACATCTGTCTCTTCTGGTGAGATGCTACCACATGCATTACCGTGATGGATCGTCAGTCGTGACCTGTACAAGGAAGGTATATTTGTATAATCTTGATTCGCTGCCATGGAGTCTGAAGGTGATAATTGTACCTTCCTAAACCCTTTACCACATGTAATCTAATTACTGGCTTGCTTACCTTACCTGCATCCCATGCCCACAATACACTCGACCGAGGTTTATTACAGCCCTTGTACACTCTTCGATATGTATCAGCAACCGTATGCTATTAGTAGTTGTGGAGTGGTTAGCCGTCATAAGCACATGAGTTATTGCACATGTGTGTAGGGCAATACACCTTGTTATCATACCCAAGAGATACATACTGGTAGGTCATTTATGGATACTACTGGCGAGGGAACTGTTCATTATCAATATTGCTTTCGACTATGTTGGTTTACCCTACAAATTGGGTCTATTCTATCGTGATTCATTCATTATATAATTGTGGAGGTCAAACGTTTAGCAAGATGATTAAGTTTTTTGTAAGAACGTTATTAGTTATGGGTGATGAATGAAATGTTTATGCCAGGAACCAGAGTAATGTCTTATCAAAATATCTTGTTATACGCATCTAAGAAATAGTCATGAAAAGTTAGCTTTGCAATGTCCAGAACATTAAAATGTACGTTTCGTGATGTGGAGAAAATATAATGTTATTGATTGTAAAATATTACAGGATGTTGCAAATACAGTTCCTTGTATCAAACGTTCATCATTGTGTAGCCTGAGTGAGTGAGTGAGTGAGCAGGCGCGTAGCAAACCAATTGTTTGGTTGTTAGCCCGATAGGATGCAAAGCTTTTTCGTTAGATATTATTGAGGACTTGCCCAACCTTTTTCGCAACAATCATGTGTAAGCCCGGTCTTTTTTAAATAATGGTAACTACGCCCCTGGTGGGTGAGTGAGTGAGTGAGTGAGTGAGTGAGTGAGTGAGTGAGTATTTGGTGAGGGTGGGTAATATTTTGCATATGTACCTCTTTATAAATTATCAGGTTTCAGTCACTAAACGACCAAAGGAAATCCTGCAGATACTCACATAAATAATCAGCTTGTATGTAAATACTCCTTCACAGTAACCTCCGACTATATTCTACCACTTTGGGAGACAGTATCCGAGCATGTTTGACAGATGCAATTAGTACACCATATGTTCCTGTATCAATCTCGAGCGTTCTGCCCCCGAGTAGGTAGCTGCCACAATGATCTGTCTACTCAGACCCGTCTAAGGCGGCCTGTGGAGTAGGGACCTTGGTGGCCAAGCGGTATAGGTGCCGAAATTCGTTAGCTCTTAAAGGAGCTGTCGTTGGTTCGAATTTCACCTTCTCCCAATTAGGCTGTTTTCCAGCATACGTGCTTCACTTGGACTTTCATCACATAAACTACTTTTCAAAAGTGGTTCAGGACCATCCGATTCTTTCAGCTATAGTTAATCATAAAATGACCCATTCTATATTGATTTGAATAAATCGGGTTGTCCTTAACCTATTTGAGTAATGAGATACTTAACAAAGCAGTGTTATATTGTCATAATTACTTTATATGCACCATTTGCATACTGTGACGGTTAAATAGACAAATAAATCCCATCGACATAATTTGCTGATGTAGTTCATTGAGTGCCAATCATTGAAACTCATGTATATCGCCGACGAATTTAACTGAAAGTAAAATGTTCACCTTCTACAATCATCACTGGAGAGTATTTGTAGGCTGTCTGTTTTGACAAAACACATATATTGCGTTGTTTGACGTTTATCACGATAGAGCTTATACTGACTGAGTTTGGTTTTAAGCAGCTTTTAGCAATATTCCAGCAACATCACGGCGGGGGACACCAGAAATGGGCTTCACACATTGTACCCATGTGGGGATTCGAACCCGGGTCTTCGACGTGACGAGCCAACGCTTTAACCACTAGGCTACCCCACCGCCCCTAGAGCTTATACCTTACAGTCTGTGACGTAAAACAATATTCACTCAGTAATGAGAAAATTAAGAGCCTTGAGCCACTGAGAGTTTTGTAAGAGTTTGAGAAGAAATATATTCATGAATAAAGGCAACATGGCCCATTGTTTGCACGACTAATATATATTATACTCTTCTTGTTATTACAGATATTTAACGTATCAGACACATTGATGTAACATTTTCTCATCTACTTTTCTTCAGTGGTTCATTTATTTTTAAACATCCGAACGCTCAAATTCTGCGAATAGTTTGATAAACTTTGATTTCAATAATATGATCAATATTACAAGGTGAATAAGAGTGATATTTGTCAGTAATTAACATAAACACTGCAAGTTTATATAACATTATTTTCTTTCATTTCATAATTTGAACTTCATCATTTTAACTGTAACGTTGTAGTGGTTTGCCTGTCCTGACCTCATCGTGGCAAATCCCAGAATCTGAATATACTTAATTCATCAATGTGGAAAGACCATCAGCTCACTTAACGCAACCCGTTCTGTCCCGTTACACGTTAAAGCACCCAGGGGAAGTAGCTAAGGCATAGTCACTCGATTCCACTACAGGACTTTACCATTCCGCATTTCCCCCAGTGGGCTCAGACCATAGCATACCAAAACCCCTTCGATTTGCAGGATTCCAATAGATCTACTTTTGTCGGAAACTTTGGTCTTGTCGACAGCTGACAAACGATCGGGAACCTAAAACTAGGATCAAGAATACGTCTTCTGTGCTCCCCACTTTGCAGTGTTTGGTCTCACGGATTTTGACGGATTAAATTCCTACTATTGAACGCAAAAAGTACATAGAGTTCTTTTTATCAACCTCTTGGGCACATCTCAATGGTTGAAGGGGCATTTCGATCCGTTACCCCTGTCTTTAGAGTCACCGTTTTCAGAGACTTGTATTTAGCGAGGCCGAATTTGAATTGTCTGTGGTGGAGATGATCTCATGTCTGGCAACAGACATTGCCTCGGTATTTGCTCACTCTGTTTTTTTGCATCAGGAACTGATTATTTTACTCAAACTTAAATTAGAAAAAAACTTTAATTTGACGTTAAATTCGTGATAAGAAAAGTATTGCAACCTATTTTTGTAGACTGAAGTTAACAGACTATTTTTCAAGCAATCACTCCTAATCCCAAGCAGTACTAAATGAACTAGCCTAGTTGGGTAAAGCGTTGGCTCGTCACGCCGAAGGCCCGGGTTCGATTCCCCACTTGGGTACAATGTGTGAAGCCCATTTCTGGTGTCCCCCGCCGTGATGTTGCTGGAATATTGCTAAAAGCGGCGTAAAACCAAACTCACTCACTCACTCACTCACTAAATGAACACAGCTGAACTACAATGGTTTGAATCGAACTGTTATGGAATCTTCATTATTTTTAAACGGATTAAAAAAGACAAGTAAAATCTGTCTACAGAATATGTTTACTGCCACGTAAATAGGAGTTTGACCCAACAATTACAAACGTTATCAAAGTATGTCTAGGCCACAAAAGTCTAAACCTAAAGTCGGAAACACAAGTATGAGAAATACATCACACTCGAATAACCATTTTTGTATGTTTCATCTTTTTTCATCACAGTTTAGGTATACGTTCTTTTAACGATAGTTTGTTATAATTTACAAACATTTACAAGCTTTGTTGGGCTTTCTACACGTCAAAAAAGAATCAGACTTTCTAAATGAACTATAACGGATTTCAAAATAAGCGTATGTACAACTTATCCGTCGTACCTGTGATAGTTAAAGAGATCTGATGAGACGATTCCTTTTGTTTTGGTCATTTTGTCATTTTCGTAGTCTAGTGATCACATATTCTTGAAAACTGAAAAATTACAGTCTACGTATCTCATCAAAATATATACAAAATAATTAAGGTATATCAAAAGAATAAAGCATTAATTAGGAAACATGTTAAATATTGCTTTGCTATTTGACGTTATAGGTCATTATTTAATAGATTTTATCTTTACCCTTGGGGTTTATCCATAAATCGTGAGTGTAATGAATATCAGTAAAACAGGGGACGTATAAATGGTAGTTAATAGTGTTTTGTGATACATATCGGTCAAGGCTGTCAGCAACTATACAGCTCTGTAAAGGCCGAATGGATAACGACGTTTTTGTGTTATGGCTAGTTGAGATGGATGTGAGTATATGTGCTGTGATTGTCCGTGGCAGCAAATGACCACACACAGAGTGTTTGCATTGGTCAGATTGCGCCAGAAATTGTGAAAGAGTTATCTCTCTTGTTTGTTTGCAAACATGACAGTTCTGATCGTTCGTGACGTTTCGGGATCGGACAGTCCGCTCTTCGATTAGAGGGCGGAACAAGCAGATAACTGGTTATAATTAATGTGTCAGATACCCAAGCCGACCAACCCTCCAGTACGCTATAATCTCTGTGCAGGTTTTGCAGATACGTACAACTAATGCATGATGTTGTTTGACCATACTCTTGTTTAGACATTTGAACGTAGAAATTATTTATGGGAAATGTTCTTTATTTGAGGTGAGGTGAAATAAGGTTTTAACGTCGTGCCTGAGAATGTTTCGCTCATATGACGACGTGCATGCGTGTGTATGTGTATGTGCGGCTGCTTGTACTAGCCCAGACTGAAGCTGGTTTTAAAGTGCTAGCCCACTGAGACACCATGCTGCAGTGAAGCGTGAATACCCCACTCAGACACATTATACTGACTCCGAGCCAACCAGTCCTTGTTGTACCCATTAATGCCGAGCGCCAGACAGGGACCAACAAGTACCATATTTTAACGTCTTTTGGTATGACGCGGTCGGGGATCGAACCCGCGACCTTCCGCCCTCCGGGCGGACGCTCTAACCACTACACCACGGAGGCGGTCGTTCTTTATTTGAAGCAGAACAACAATGTATGAAGAAATTCATCGTATCATCATGTATCATGCCACTTTGTGCTAATGCGTATTGAAAGAAACATACTCGACAGCTACTTCTACAACAAACTATCACTACATTTATAATCAAACTACGAGAATGAATCACTGACGGTATTCAAATGAACACTACGCAATCAGTAAACAAGCAGCCGCACTTCTAAAACACGATACAACCCGCCTGAAACACTGAACCTCTGTGTGGTTGTCACCGGTAGTTATTGTGCAATGTCGTGGATCAATGAAAAAATAAACACAATTACCATTCCGTCTCGTAAACCCCCCGATGAACAATAGCAGAAATATGCCAAACTAAGACGTGAAGTGACATCGAAATGATTATTAAGTAATCTGAAAGCTCGTCACCATTCAAAAACCCTTGTGGTGATTATGTCGTAATGTTTAGTGTCAAATTTGCATTGAAATCTGTCTTTGGGCATGCCAGTGCACCACTGAGGGCGGCTTCCATTTGTCTAATCCTTTCAACAATCTGTCTTTAACAACAACATGTCAAGTTGAATTTTATAAAATGAGAAATCTCTAGTTTCTATGTGCACCTGTCGTCACTGTCTTTATTAATCTCAGATTACATTCGGTAATATTGACGCCATGGATTGTTAGAACCAGATGGTGATGGGTTGTGCAACCAATAATAAGGGGTTTGTGTTGGGTCCCCGTTATGTTAATCTGGAAATGATTTTTGTCAGGTTGTTGGTGATGTCTTTCTCAGCTGGATGGAATTTTTAGGTGTTGATTGAACTCATCTGAGTTAGGGCGAGGTGAGGCGTGATGGTGTTTAACGTCCCGTTCAGGATTATTGCACTTATATAGCGGCCTGCATACTCGTGTGTGTTTGTGGTATTCCGGACTTCCGGTTTTGTAGTGCTGGCCTAATGAGGTACCAGGACGCGAGTCCTCGCCCACCACTCCTTCTTATATCCCCTTGATATCACGCCCCAGGCACGGCAACAACAAGATTTTTAACGTCTTTTGGTTTGCTCTCAGGGCGGACACTGTATCCACTACGACACAGCGGTCTCTGAGTTTTGAGATGTGAAAGGCAAGGCTGTTTAGGAATTGAAGTATCAATCGGGTTGATGTGTTTTAGTGGTTAAGCCGACATTGTAGTGGCAATAACATTACGCGCAGTGTTTGGTGGGTTATGGCTATAATGTTTAAATGAACATATGTATTGTGTTTTGGTCGTTGGACATGGATGTCGAGGGTAGTTGGCGATGGCGCGTATTTTGTATAATTTCATTTGGCACTAAATGGGTATACAATGGAACGGATGCTGTGAGCAATGTTTGGGGAGAAGCTTGTATCATAGTGTTATAGGTTGTAGAGGCTGCTGAAGGTTCTCTTGGAGTCGAAGCTGATATCGTTGAATGGGGCGGTGGGGTAGCCTAGTGGCTAAAGCGTTGGCTCGTCACGCCGAAGACCCGGGTTCGAATCCCCACATGGGTACATTCATTTTATTTGTTTTGTGTGAAGCCCATTTCTGGTGTCCCCCGCCGTGATGTTGCTGGAATATTGCTAAAAGCGGCGTAAAACCAAACTCAGTCACTTAGATATCGTTGAAGCCGTTTTGACATTTGCGCATATATCATTGCATATGGTAGTATATGTATATATGAATTACATTGTATATGTTATAGCGAAGATTAATTAACAGAATGTTAATACATAATACTTTTAGCGAGACCGTTAATGGTGTAGTTTTTGCGATGATGGGACAATTGTTTGGTGTAATTTGAAGGCATGAGTTATGTCCAATTCTTGATTCAATATGTCAGTTGTCACATATGATTCCTTTTCTCCCAGTATGGGGGCAGTGGGGTAGCACAGTGGTTAAAGCGCTCGCTCGTCACGCCGAAGGCCCTGGTTCGATTCCCCACATGGGTACAATGTGTGAAGCCCATTTCTGGTGTCCCCTGCCGTGATATTGCTGGAATATTGCTAAAAGCGGCGTAAAACTAAACTCACTCACTATTTGAAAGAAATATACTCCCCATCAAAAGCTTAGACTCACTAGTGTAAATGTAGCCACTTACTTAAGTCAACTCTTCTAAACTAGATATTGCACTCTCTCACTCACTCATTCAAAGCCGTGGTATTGATGGCATATTGGTAAAAGTGGCGTAAAACTAAACTCACTCACTAACCATAATAATATTATTTGTGAATGTCTTGCAAACCATAATTATGGTTGCGAAACAACTACTTGCTGGTGACCCTTCTGACTTGCGAGTCAGCCCAGTCACCAAACCTACAGCAATCATCTGAAGTTCCCCAACTTTGTACAAGAACGCATCACCTAAGTCATTCGGCCGTAAGTCGCGTAATGTTTCACAAAATTACCTTCTTTTTACCAGTATAAACATCACCCTACATTGTCTTGACACGGAGACATTATTGCCATGGTTTTAGGGGTAATCCAAGACATACCAATATAGACCCAACTCGCTTGACAGAATCCATTGATTTTACCATGAATCTCATCCATGGAACGCCCGTTGCCAATCACAAGAAGTCGACATGTGTCAGAGCTGTGCTTCCCCTTGCAAATCAAGACAAAACTGCACAGGTCGGGGAACACATCCTGGGTCGAATATGATTTATTCGTCTAGGGTTACCAAGATACCGTCCTTTAACAGCGGGATTCAACAATCGTTATTTTTGTATTTACATATAGATGGCCCCATATCGACAGCCGGGCTCGTTTCCAAACAGATGCTCCATTGTTTAGGATATTAATGATATTCGCTTTCTAGGGATTCGTTTCAAGTAGGGTCTTATGAAAATCGTGGTCCGGAGATTGCATGTAACGCCTCAAACCTCGCCGCCATTATGTCTCCCTATCATCCCAAAAATGAAAACAAGGTAATAAATTGTCCAAACTTTGCTCTCTTTTATATTGGGTTACCACGAAGAGGTATGAGATAGTATGCTCTGGGTACGTAAAGTGCCTATTGAGAACAATAATGTATGCGTGCGTCGTATTTGCTGTAATACATACCACAAAATGAAAGTCCACTTGGAGTAAAAGAGTCCAGTAAAGCAGCAAATGAATAGAAACGAGTTCCTCTATAGAAATAGAAGCCATTGTGATGTCCGTAAATACAGGCAGGTTGGTTTGTTGTTCAACGCCGCACTCAGCAACGCTCCATCTATATGTCAGCTGACTGTATATAGTCGAGTCAGGACCAGACAATCCAGTGATCCCAACATCAATTGGGGTACGATGACATGAGTCAACCAAGTCAGGGAGCCTGGGCCCCGTTTCACAAAGCTATCGTAATGCTACGACTGTCGTAAGTCTATGCTACAGTATAGGAGGTACGATTCCTACGAGATCTTAGGCTTACGAGAGCTTTGTGAAACGGGGCCCAGACCACTCGATCCCGTTAGTCGCCTCTTACAACAAGCATGGGTTACTGAAGACCAATTCTGACCCGGATCTTCACGGTAATACAGGCAGGAATTCAAGTACAAAATCTAATGTTACCTGCAGCGAATAACGCATCTCGATTATTCGATTAAACTAATGATAGTGCGTACAAAATTTTGAAAATGTTATGGATAAACCTATATCACAGAAAATCATTGATGACACCAGGTGTTTGCGAAAAGGCTGAGCATGCGTTGTCCTTGTAAATACTGAAAAGAGTAACAAAATTAAACAGCTGTTGTAATACAGTGTCTTATTGCTTTCAGTATCGATGGGTATCATCTGTATTCCCATTAAACGTCAGTGGGAATGATGTTATATCAGGAGGTTTTCTTTCTCTAAGTGTTTCAAATCGAATTTAAACGTATCGATGATACGCATGTACGTCAAGGTCGATAACACCATAGGTTCATTTGGAGTGAATCAGTCACACTGTTGTTGACGCTAGTTTACTGTTTGGTTTAGGAATGATAATTTGACACACTGGCATTTTGCAAGTTTTTAAAAACAATGGTCGCAATTATTACAATATAACATACGTGACGAAGTAAATAACTACGATGTTTGCCTGTTTAACTTTTACTGGCAACTGACAATACGTCAGGCAGGTTCTGTCTAAAACCAACTTCATACATAGCTGAGAAGACACAATAAACATTTACATCAAAGTTTTCCGACATTTAAAATCCTAAAACGTACCCTTGCTATTTACCATATAAACTGACAGGCAAAATAAAGACACTATACATCCATGTTTCATAAAAAATAAAACAAACAAATGCTTATTCGATGTCGATATATTTGACACCAATATAATGATTGTTTAGGGGACCTAAAGCTCACATGTGTTTTCGAGCTGATTAAAGTTTTATAACGCGTGGAATGTTTAATATTCAAATCCATATTTCAATGCATATTTGCAGTTTATAACAGTGACTGCAATTTTAGCACTATAAACTGACCTACGTTGTACCCACCATGATATTTTAGATGATGTTCTGCACATGTAAAGACAGACAAATATGTGGCTGATACGTTAGTCCACTGGTCAATGCCTGATTTCCTGAGATCGATTTCCAGCTTTGCTACAAGCTTTTAAACCCTTGACTCGCTGTTCAGAGGCTGAAAAAAATCCCTCATATTCCATCACTCCTAATAACTGACTGTTACTAATGCACTGACATCACATCTCTGAGGGACATTTTTATTACCCAGGTTAAGAGGATCACTATGCACTCACATTTCATTGTCATCTCCCCCGGGAGTGTACGAACGGAGTTGTTAGGCGCCGGAAAGTAAGCAGTCGTTACTGTCTCATTCTACCGGGTACCCAGTGACTACATGGTGACATGCTCTACCATGAAGAATGTGTTGGCAATAAACAATAAACCCCTTTAAAGTACGATTCTAATAAATGAAAGCTGCAAACCCCTCTCCACATCTATAAGAAATCCCTGATTGTATGATTCCGATTATATCAGCAGCATGTGAGTATAAATCACTTAAATGTCGTTTTCTGATTGGCTAAGCGCTCTTCTATTATTTTCTATGTACCCCGCTGACACGCGTGTATTATTTTCTATGTACCCCGCTGGGAATGCCTAACTCATTTGGTACTTCGTAGTAGTATTTCTTTATCTCCAATGACACTGAATCACGTATGATGTACGGAAATTACCGATGTTTTGCGAATGCAAATCGATGGAAGGAGATAACTCTAAATTTGTTTTTTCTTGTCGTCTTGTCGCATTGTACTCCATTTTATGATCCGATACCCGTGCTTCAAACACTTCAAAATTACCATTGAGGTGTTCGGTAAGATAAATACGTTGTTCACTGGTCCCTCGAGGCCCATGGGTTGATGTACCTTCGATGTTACTTTAAAGAAACATCGAGAGTACATCAGCCCATGTCCCCCTCGTGACCGTGAACAACTTATAATATAATAGTGAACATGTCAGCGGGTGTTCGCTAGGGCAATCACAATGCGTTTCTGAATTTCCGAACTCGGGCTCAGGGAACATAAACAAACAACGAGGGTACATCAGCCCATGTCCCCCTCGAGACCGCGAACAAGTTATAATGTAATAGTGATCATGTCAGCGGGTGTTCGCTAGGGCAATCACAATGCGTTTCTGAATATCTGAACTCGTTAAATATTGTCCTTTCATCATGTCCATATAATCGCCAGAAAACGTGTTAGAAGAATTAGAATTCGACATTAAATTTATCAAAGAATATTTATTTGAGTGAAATATTTCTCAGTTATAGAATTGCACAATAGCCGTGTACATACTCTGAAATAAAGACCCTGAAACAAATGTGTCCCAGAATCCTCATGCAAGACTAGAATATGTGCCAGGTCTAGACTGCCACAGTATCAGGAAAATGAAGCAAGCCTCTGGGCTCTTTTTTCATTATATTTTATAATTATAATTTATGGAAAGTTTCTTCTGTAAACTATGTTCATTTCAGAGACTATATATTAGTCTACTGTGTCCATTGTACTGCCTAGTAAACTGGTTCAGCAGCTATCTTGAGGTGTACGCCATGCTACTACTTAGGCCATCACCTTGCTGTTTATAGTGCCACTGATGGTAAAGTAACGGGCGGGACCCTGGTATTATTTCAACCATTCCGGTATTGCATTTCACATAAGTCCTGACTTCTTGTCCAGACAATGTATCACCTAAGCCTGATGGCTAGCAGCGCTGGAGTTGTAGCAGTTAAATGGCGCACATTCGAGATAACCAATATAGTCACGCTACTGCATTCAGCTGCCGCTCATGTGATTACTGAGGTAACAAGCCCAACTTCCAGGATTGCCTGTTTTGGTCAGATAACATATTGCCACATATAGCGTGTTACGTGTAATGTGTTAGTTTGGTTAAACGTCAAGTTAAAGGATCAGTCGGTTTTAGCCCGGGGACTTTTGATGCTGAGGAAAGCCCATTGAGAAAAGACGAAAATGTTTTTATCACTTTGGCTAGGACTTTGGTTAGAGAAAGAATACCCCGCCCCTTTAGAATAACATTAATAAGAAACCCCCAAAACCACATTAACAATAACATGATATATGTCTTCTCTGTACGTAGAGAGAGTGGGGAGAGAGGAGAGAGAGAGAGAGACCCTTTAAGCTAGTGGTTAAAGCTTTCACTCGTCTCACTAAAAACCCGGGTTCGATTCCCCACATAGGTTCAATATGTGAAGCTAATTTCTGGTGTACCCGTCGTGGTGTTGCTGGAATATTGCTAAAAGCGGCGTAAACGCCAACTCACTCACTGACTCAATTATTCTGGTTCAGTCATATCAACTGACATTTTCATGTGCATCATTCTGAGGGCAAATAATTTCTTTTCTGCATGGGGACAAATTATTTTTCCTCAAGAATCACCCACAGAATATCAATTGGTGGAAACCTTTATCCAGAGATTCTTCTGTGGAACGCAAGTTTACATCAGTGCAAACAAGTCTTGTATTCATAATAAGTATCCACAACTGTCGATTAAAAACTTCAAGACAACTTATAATGTAATAGTGAACATGTCACCGGGTGTTCGCTAGGGCAATCACAATGCGTTTCTGAATTTCCGAACTCGGGCTCAGGGAACATAAACAAACAACGAGGGTACATCAGCCCATGTCCCCCTCGAGACCGCGAACAAGTTATAATGTAATAGTGATCATGTCAGCGGGTGTTCGCTAGGGCAATCACAATACGTTTCTGAATTTCTGAACTCGTTAAATATTGTCCTTTCATCATGTCCATATAATCGCCAGAAAACGTGTTAGAAGAATTAGAATTCGACATTAAATTTATCAAAGAATATTTATTTGAGTGAAATATTTCTCAGTTATAGAATTGCACAATAGCCGTGTACATACTCTGAAATAAAGACCCTGAAACAAATGTGTCCCAGAATCCTCATGCAAGACTAGAATATGTGCCAGGTCTAGACTGCCACAGTATCAGGAAAATGAAGCAAGCCTCTGGGCTCTTTTTTCATTATATTTTATAATTATAATTTATGGAAAGTTTCTTCTGTAAACTATGTTCATTTCAGAGACTATATATTAGTCTACTGTGTCCATTGTACTGCCTAGTAAACTGGTTCAGCAGCTATCTTGAGGTGTACGCCATGCTACTACTTAGGCCATCACCTTGCTGTTTATAGTGCCACTGATAGTAAAGTAACGGGCGGGACCCTGGTATTATTTCAACCATTCCGGTATTGCATTTCACATAAGTCCTGACTTCTTGTCCAGACAATGTATCACCTAAGCCTGATGGCTAGCAGCGCTGGAGTTGTAGCAGTTAAATGGCGCACATTCGAGATAACCAATATAGTCACGCTACTGCATTCAGCTGCCGCTCATGTGATTACTGAGGTAACAAGCCCAACTTCCAGGATTGCCTGTTTTGGTCAGATAACATATTGCCACATATAGCGTGTTACGTGTAATGTGTTAGTTTGGTTAAACGTCAAGTTAAAGGATCAGTCGGTTTTAGCCCGGGGGACTTTTGATGCTGAGGAAAGCCCATTGAGAAAAGACGAAAAATGTTTTTTATCACTTTGGCTAGGACTTTGGTTAGAGAAAGAATACCCCCGCCCCTTTAGAATAACATTAATAAGAAACCCCCAAAACCACATTAACAATAACATGATATATGTCTTCTCTGTACGTATAGGGGTGGGGGTGGGGGGTTACCCTTTAAGCTAGTGGTTAAAGCTTTCACTCGTCTCACTAAAAACCCGGGTTCGATTCCCCACATAGGTTCAATATGTGAAGCTAATTTCTGGTGTACCCGTCGTGGTGTTGCTGGAATATTGCTAAAAGCGGCGTAAAAGCCAACTCACTCACTGACTCAATTATTCTGGTTCAGTCATATCAACTGACATTTTCATGTGCATCATTCTGAGGGCAAATAATTTCTTTTCTGCATGGGGACAAATTATTTTTCCCTCAAGAATCACCCACAGAATATCAATTGGTGGAAACCTTTATCCAGAGATTCTTCTGTGGAACGCAAGTTTACATCAGTGCAAACAAGTCTTGTATTCATAATAAGTATCCACAACTGTCGATTAAAAACTTCAAGATGGGGGTCAAAGGCGTACCATGTCTATGACTGTGAAAGAAGTTGAATGTTCGAATTTGTTCCCTTCAGTGTCAGTATTCAACTTCAAAATGCTTATATACTGTTAATCAATAAGTAAAATAACGTCTGGATACATTTGTCAAATTTTAGAAAGAACGTGCCGAAAGCCCAAAACCTTCTTCAAATTTATGATATATTTCAAACACGAGGGTCCAGACATAGTTATTGCTTCCGAGCCTGAAAAGATCAGACACTCGTTATTGCATTATGTTTAGGGTAAAGGAGAATATTGCCCGAAGCTCCATACAGCAACGTCTCCAGTTGGGGGACATGGATGACATAACTGGGGATTGAACTAGCACGCGCTGATTAGAGCTGCTACTGTGTCAGTTCAAGAAGAATGTTCGAATTCACAAAATCCAACCCTCGATGAACAATTTAATATATATCAGATAATATGAGCGAGACAACGGGGCAAAGAAATCATTTGTCAAGATAACTGGCGCTCCAGCGTCCGGGCTCGTCTTCATAAGTGAAAGCATAAATCCGAGGTTCAAGGGAAGCCGACGCGGTTATTGCCGTGCATTGCCAATCCAACTTTGTAATTCATGGATAATAATTTCCTGCAGCTATCCATCACATCGTATTGAAATACTGAGTAATTTACATTGTCATTTCAATATCATATGGAATCGTTTATAAATTTAGCTTGTCAGTCTAGATGTGATAGTGGATCATATTATTATTATGCCTGTCATCTGCTACCGATTTTTGCTTTCAAATCTCGGTTCAAGTGTGTAATGAGAACGCATGACAGCCATAAGTCATTATCTTCGCAATTTTTGATTCCACGATCGGTAACCCGTGTCTCGTCTAACGGGAGGGTCGATGTCTTTGTTTCTGAGAAATTAGGACCAGAAAGAGATGTTCAATAAAAGGGCTTCTTTCTTCATCGTCAGCTTACAGCCAAGAGTCTCAGCACAATGTTAAATAACGAAGCTTCCTCATCAGAAATTGATTTTCTCATCAGCATCAGTGGCTTGACAGTTTTACATGTAAATACACACCACAACCGCGGACAGGTGATTATATGATGTTGGTATCTGAATGAGGTGTTATTTCCAAGTTGAAACATGTTGCAAATTACACGGACAAAGTAGCGGGATATTAGTGAACTTCCCACTAAAGAAATAATGCCACATTCTTAAAATGGCCCGAAAATGGATGCGAGTTAGATGCTGTTATTATGTAATCACAAACTGAAGATGTTTAATTTTGTAGAAATGGGGAATTCTTTCAAATGCATCCCTATAATTGAAGAGACCGAAATCCGTTAATGTAAGGAACTGGTCTCATTATGCCTGAAAGTTTTCATCTTCAGTACAGACATACGGATAACTATTTTCTCTGAGATTTATTTAGCAGAACAGACCCGTGAAGATCCGGGTTAGAATTGGTTTTCAGTAACCCATGCTTGTCGTAAGAGGCGAGTAAAAGGATCGGGTGGTCAGGCTCGCTGACTTTGTCGACACATAGATCGATGCTCATGATTTTGATCACTGGATTGTCTCGTCCATTCTCGATATAGCTGGAATATTACTGATTGCGGCGTTAAACAACAATCAATCAATCAATATTTAGCAGAATATACTATCATCTGAAGAATATCATACACATATGGCCTTCGTGAAATCACTTTAACTGGTATAAACTTTGATCTGAACGATTTAACTTCTGAGCGTCTAGTGGTCATTCTTTGACATCACTGTGACCTGACCTTCCAGAAACTTTCAAAATCAGTCAAAATAGTTAGATTTGATAACCGTTTGAAGAGATTCCGGTCAGCAAGGTACCATTGTACACAAGGTTACGTGACCGAGAGACGAGATGACCGTCTATATAGTCCAGTATAATGACATCCCGCGGACATACCGTGCGCAACATAGATTTGGAAGCATACATTTTTCAATCCCGTGGGTATATATTGACTGCCTACTGATCACAAAGAACAGGCTGTGGTCGAGATAGATATTTACATCCTTTATGAAGAAGATACCTAATTCCAGACACGATACGAAACAGTCGTGAAGGGGTCAGCTTTGTTTGATTGGTCACATGACCTGACATCAATCCCCAAGACAATAATTTCAATGGTGAGGGAAAACTTCGAATTGGCGCGTTAATCAAATCAATCAATCTGAACTCGTGTATATCTCAACGTTCCCGTGCGGAGAACACATGTTAACAAGGTGTCCTTCCTGGGAGAGCGGCAAGGGGAGGTAATGAGAGAGTCTGGCGCTGGAATTCAATTAGGCTCTCCTGGGAACAAGTGTAATTTGTTGCAAGCCGCCATGATGGGTGGTCATCTGCGGTAGGGGATGGCCAGGTTTGGTCAGTTAGCGTTGTAGTGGTGTATTAGGCACTGTAATGGAACTACTGGATGTGTCGTTCATTTAACATAGTAGAACAGTTTATCACGTCAGCATTAGATAGGAAATACCTCGTTATGCTCTGTAGTATTCCACAACAACCGTTTGAAAAACAACCACAAGTTCAAATCTCAACCCACGTCTTGATTTTCACTATTTTTTACACAAAAATACCTCTTTAACACTGAGGAATATATATATATATATATATATATATATATATGTTACAGGGAATGTGTGAAACCAGGGATTTCACGTAATCCCTAAAAGAGTCAGTGATTTCATGAAATCCCTGTTACCCCCAGGGATTTCATGTATTCCCTAAAATTTCCAGGGATTTCATGAAATTACTGAATATTAGCTCAGGGATTTCATGAAATCCCTGTAAGCCTTTATTGAAATAGAGAACACCAAATTTATAATGCGAGTACAGAGTATATGCTGATAAATTTCATTTGTTTGGACAAGATAGACTGTTATGATACAAGCTACTAGGTACAGTTCTTTGTCCACTGTCACATCATTCGTAGAGACAAGACGCTGAGGACAAACATGAAATATGTGCTTTGAAAAATACCTTTTCCTTCCCAATGGCCTAATCTGTTTATACTTAAACGTCTATTTTCAATAAAGAAAACAATTTTTTTAAACCTCGCTAAATTTTAAATGCTATTTCACAGTAAAATGTTGAGTTGCAATCTCTCATCAGCATACAAAGGACAATGCAATAAAACATGACACTCATCTTCAATAAAATCTTTACAGTCAAAGCAAATTCTTTCAGTTTCGATTCTAAGCGAAATCGCTAAAAACAACCTCTGTAACTTTTGAAACTACAAAAGGAATATTGATACACAACGTTGATATCCTTATATCAACATCCAACGACAAATTCTTAATCATAACAATAAGATGCTCTAGCAAGTGTGATGCCGCGATAAGACATTGGGTCTCTCGGGTTGTCAGCTCCAGACTTAGGGGTAAGGGTTAATGATCCCCTGGGCCCAGCTGGAGGGTACATGACCAGTCTCATAACATGTTTATGAAGATAATCTATACAGATGTCATTTGTCAAAACATCAGCTGGAATATTATCGAAACCCGGCGATTTCCCTCTCTTAGCTTGACTTAGTGTCATCAGTAAATAGTAAAGTTTTCAACTCCTAAGAACTAAGGGATGAAATGAGACTCAACAGTAAAGTTTTAAGCTACAAACATTAATTTCACACATTCACTGATATCCTAACAGGGAATGTGTGTAATGGAACACCATGAAAATCAGTAATTTCATGAAATCCCTTGAAATTGTAAGGAATAAATGAAATCCCTGGGGGATTTCACGAAATCACTGAATCTTTTAGGGATTACGTGAAATCCCTGGTTTCACACATTCCCTGTAACATATATATTTAGAAGAACCATTGAATATATTTTGGTAATATAAGGTCAACATTTGTCCCAGTTGGAAGCTCGAATGTATTCTGTGATTGAATATAAAGTCAGAGTGTACGTGTTTTGGAAGAACCAGGAAATATATTTTGGTACAAGAATAATAGGTGAACATGTTAGATAGTCGGAAGCTAGAATATATTTTGTGAAGGAAGAATATAAAGTCAAAGTGTTAGCAAATTGCTGTTAAACCACAGTTAATGTTTTTGCATGTGACTATTGTTGTGTATCAAGTATCAAATAAAGTTGTTAAATCGCTACAAAATAATAACGTCAAAATAATTGTGATATGTGAATTGTTAGGTTTGTTAAAACAGTAACGATAATTTTATAACGTGCGCGGTTATTTCTCACAATTAATGACCTAACAAATAGTTCTGTCTGTCTATATTTGGAATTCCCTCTTTGATGGAGTGTGCCCCTATCAGATGTCTCTATCTGTGTAATCACCGGTCCCCTTGAGACAGGTGTAGAAATACTGTTCCGCCCCTCTCAAATACCCCAAGCCACACTGCATCCTTCAGCATCAAGTAGGGTCTCACAAAGAATGTCCCCCCGGCTACAGTGTGATTGTTGTGCCGCTTTTGTGAAATAAATAGATGTCTGCCACTTCCATTGCTTTCTAAACCCCTTTGTCGAAAGGAGACGGAGTTTCACTGGCTTATCTCGGAGCCCTCCGGCAATTTCCGACCTCTTCGGAATGTCTGGTTGCATGTGGAGACGTGTTAGGTGCGAGATCCCCCGAGACTGCTGTATGCCTCCCATGTGGATCCTGTCGTCAAACTGAATGGAACGTTGTAATGAGAATCTGACCGATAGGGTATATTATATGATCGTACTGTTTGTAGATATCGATTGGACTTAAACTCAGTTGAAAGAGACTCGTGGCATATACATCATCTAACTTTAGCAAATGGCGATTGTTCAGACAATCACCCACAATAAATGTCGTATTGTATTGTCAATAATTGAATGTATTGTTCTCGCGCCAGCTGAAATATATTCCATGTATTTATCAATATATAAATCATGTGAATATCCCCATTAATTCATGAATAATTTCTATTGGGAAGGAGGTTAGCCGTTTTAATTGAATCCTAAATGTTCAAATTAAAAACAACAACCTGTGGTTAAATAAGTCTTGAACCAAATGTTGTTGAAAAGAGATACTGTCTCAATACTAAAGTAAAAACTTAATATAGAAAGAAACACACTAAAAATCGTACAAAGAAATTCGTAAATTCCTGGGTCCAGCAAATGTTCCACCAAATCCTTGCCTCAAAGGCCTACCATAATGCTTAATACGATCAAAGTAGGACTTTCTTCATATTCAAATTAAGTATTTGAAGCAAGTGTAATTAACACTATGTGGATTCCCAAAGGGTCAAAGTTAAAGTGTTTGCTAGAAATTTTGAAAAAAACCAAAATCCTTTTTGTCAAACGGTTTGATTTTTCAACACTATTCCACATCAGACCCTTGAAGAATTTACAGACCGCCAACAAATAGCTGGAATATTGCTGAGTGAGGCGTTAAACAACCAACCAACCAACCAACCAACCAACCAACCAACCAACCTACCTACCAGCGTAAAGAAATATTGTATACCTTCGTCCAATGAACATATGTTACTAAGATTATAGTCACAACAGATTAAAGTCACAATTTTGTCTTCAGTTTCTGGACAATTTGACATCAATGAAAGCAAATATGAAATTTTCATTCAAAACAATTCAAAACATGCTGGAATTCCTCATTTGGCAATATCTATGTAAAATGTCAGGTAAAGACATGCAGGCAAGAAGTAGGCATCCCCATGGGGATTCATCAGAAATAGATTCTGTTTCTTAATGCAAATGAATCGGAATATCTGCTCGGATTGGCAAAACTAAAACAAGGGACGTTGGCCACGATTTCAGCTTTAAGTGTATCAGTGATTTGATATCGTTTAGTAACGGTCAAATAGCCTACTTCGTTCTACTGATTTATCCACTCGAGCCAGAAATAGGGAAGACCAGCGAACCACCTCATCAGTTTGATATTTAAGACCTTGATATAAAGATTCAGTGTGACAGAAAATTCTCTTCAAGAGTGCATGTCAAGAGGGATCACTTCAACTTCCCAACAGCATCTTTCTTTTTATGTCGAGAAACAGTGCAGCAGCTCTGGTCATTGGTGTCCAAATATCATAAATGTCCAAAGTCTCTTTCAACGAAGATTTTTTGAAAACAACAACATCACAACGACATCATAAAACTCCTGCTCAAGATGTTGATTAATGGAGATAACAGCATTCAAGAACTCCTAATGCTCCTGTTCAATGCGCCTTATGGTAGACTTGCGATGAATTCATTACTTTGTTGACTTGTAAAACATGTTCCAGTGCTTAGTTTTCAGGCGAATACGGCTTGTCTTGAGGTCAGGTAACAATATTACATATCTAGAAAGTAAGTGAGTGAGTGAGTGAATGAGTTAAGTTTTACGCCGCACTCAGCAATATTCCAGCTACATGGCGGCAGTCTGTAAATAATCGAGTCTGGACCAGACAATCCAGTGATCAACAGCATGAGCCATCGATCTGCGCAATTGGGAACCGATGACATGTGTCAACCAAGTCAGCGAGCCTGACCACCCGATCCCGTTAGTCGCCTTTTACGACAAGCATGGGTTACTGAAGATCAATATTCTAACCCGGACCTTCACGGGTCATATATATAGGGTAGGCACATAAAGAAACTGTGCATACAAAAATTTAAAATCTACATTTATCAAACCTGTGTAGACACATAAGGATTCAAACTCAGAGATTAGTGACATGTATCCAACATGCATGCACGTGCCACGTTCCGTGACGTCAGTGGCTTCGTCCTTGAGACGTACAATACGTTGTTACACGTGCATTCCGGGAAGGAGAAACAGAGCAAAGAATGCCACACAATACTGTCACTTTGGAAAGCTCAACCCCTGCCCTTGCGATCGTTCAAAAATTAAACGGCTATTGAAACGCATAGCATGCCAGGGTTCACGTCTGCACAACGTCATGAGGCCATTGGGATGGTCCGTGGGAATGTCTTCACCGACAAGTGGCTGCACATTTCCACTGCCACCGGAACACCATTTCTGCACTGGCGAGACGCTACCGGACACAAATGACGTCATCGATCGGCCACGTTCTGGACGTCCACGTGTAACAACGCCAAGACAGGACAGATGGATAAGGGTGACCCATCGTCGCCACAGGTTTCAGACTGCAGTGATGACTGCCCGAACCATCCCAGGACTTCGCCGTATCCACCCCAACACAGTTCGACAACGTTTACGTCATACGGCCTATCCTGACACAACGTCATCGACAAGCTCGCCGAATGTGGTGCCGAAATCATGTCCGCAGACCCTTGTTTTGGCGGAGAAATCTTGTTTTTACAGATGAGTCCAGGTTTAACATTTCCCATAGTGATGGACGCCAACGTGCCTATAGACGCATGGAGAGAACGTTATGCACAGGCCTGTGTCTTGGAGAGGAATCGCTTTGGTGGTGGTTCCGTGATGATTTGGGGTGGAATAACAGCACGCCAAAGAACTCCTTTGGCGATTGTTCAGGTCAACTTAACTGGTGTGGGCTACAGGGATCAGATTCTTCGACCTGTGGCAATTCCTTTTCTGCAACGTCATGGCCCTGGGTTAACATTCCAACAGGACAATGCCCGCCCTCATACGGCAATGGTTGCTATGGATTTCTTGCAACACCACAACGTTGACTTACTGCCTTGGCCTGCAAATTCACCGGATCTCTCCCCGATAGAGCATGTTTGGGACGAGATGGATCGACGTCTACGCCGTCTTCCTCATCCGCCAGATAACGTCCTTGACCTTGCAACAGAACTTGAGAGAATCAGGCGTGACATCCCACAAGCCTTCCTTGCACGTTTGATAGGCTCTATGCGTCGTCGATGCACTGCTGTTCTCAATGCCGATGGTGGAAATACCCGTTATTGAACTTGTGACATGGTCGTTTGACCCCTGTCCCGCTTGTGGACTCGTGACTACTTATCAACTAGGATAATATATTGAAATGCAATACTGCATGTCTTGAAAGTAGGGGTTAGGTAACAATACCGCATGTCTCTAAAATAGGGGTCGGTAACAATACTGCATGTCTTGAAAGTAGGGGTTAAGTAACAATACTGCATGTCTTGAAAGTAGGGGTTAAGTAACAATACAGCACAAAATGGGCAATGTGGTGGGATGCTCGGCGCAAATTTCGTACAAAGTCAGATATGTCCGTGTTACGCGAAACACAACGCTACACACTGTGTACTGCACGGGTTAATAATCTTTGGGCCTGTCTTCATTCCAGACAATAAAAGAGCAAATCCATTCTTGTATTTCATTGTTGTTTCCTGATCTAATTTAGATTCTGTCTCATCAGACAGACCCGTCCGCTTGTCTCCACATCGTGCGTGACAGAGAGCGCCCCGTGGAGCTCAGTCAACACGTGGAGGGACGGATAGTGGTGGTAGAGAAGGTGGCTCTGCTCAACCCTACCTCTTCACTCGGCTGCCAGACAGGGACGTGCCGACATGTCAGAATAATGATGTCAGAACATAACTTTGGACATAGAGTGGCAATCGTGCAGTTGACTCTTTAAGAGATTTCTTGTGGCTATGGAAACGGGGTTCTGGTTTTTTCGTTATTACATTCAGACTGAAATGCAACAAAGGTAATGAACATATTGCCATGTAGATTGTGGTGATTTTCGTGCATATTTTCGCAATCTACTTGTTACTCGTAATATAAAAATAGTAAAAGTGAGTGAGTGAGTATTGCTTTACGCAGCACGGCATACGTATTTTGTTATACAATATGTTAGAATTTCATGTTATAAAAGTGATGTTGAAAATCACAAAAAAATCAGTTAAATAACACATATAAGGGGTATATCTTGTCGAATAGTATTATTTCCTTTAAATAATAATGCTATATTCATGTGTTTCGAAACTGTTCTAAAAAGCTCAGATAAGTTAGGAACATCATCACAGAAACGGTGTCTGCTATGTGGCAGTGTGTCCACGGTCTAGTCTAAAGTACTTTAGATACCAACTTCTGCCCGTTGGGTGACTGTTGACAAACGCCCATCCAAGTGAGTGCATGTGACAGTGTGCCCATGGTCTAGTCAAAATACCGACCCGTGAAGATCCAGGTTAGAATTGATCTTCACTAACCCATGCTTGTCGTAAGACTCGAACCCGTGAAGGTCCGGGTTAGAATGAACCTTCAGTAACTCATGCTTGTCGTAAGAGGCGACCAACGGGATCGGGTGGTCAGGCTCGTTGGCTTGGTTGACACATGTCATCGGTTCCCAATTGCGCAGATCGATGGCCATGCTGTTGATCACTGGATTGTCTGGTTCCAGACTGGATTATTTACAGATCGCCGCAATATAACTGGAATATTGCTGAGTGCGGCGTAAAACAAAACTTACTCACTCACTCACTCACTCACGTAAGACTCGACTAACAGGATCGGGTGGTCAGACTCGCTGACTTGGTTGACACATGTCATCGGTTCCCAATTGCGCAGATCGATGCCCATGCTGTTGATCACTGGATTGTCTGGTCCAGACTCGATTATTTACAGACCGCCGCCATATAACTGGAATGTTGCTGAGTGCGGCGTAAAACTCACTCACTCACTAGTCAAGATAAAGACCCCTACCCGTTATGTGACAGTTTTGACGTACTTCCATCCAAGTGGCTGCATTTGTTGATCTGCCCTTGTCAAGTTAGGGACTTATATCTTGTTGTGTGACACTGTTACAAAATGTACCACCAGATGGTTGCATGTGTTACACTGACTGTCACACCGGCAATTACACCTATGACCAACAGGTGAATGGGATATTTTCAGTGCACAATAAATATACCCTGATATACTTGGGTATACCTGGATGGATATAGATGTACCCTGATATGCCTGGATATACACAGAAATGCCTAGATATTCACATCTATACCTGGGCATATACTTGAATGTAATTTCCGATATGCCCGTACATAAATGTGCCAGTCGTACAGATTTTGGGTTTACCTCAGTGGCGTTTTAAATGTTTTAAATGGGTTTTAAAAGTCTGGCTATCCAACAATAATGGTTTGTTGCTGTTCCCACTGACAAGTCCTCAAATAACAGAGCCTTTATATGTGTACATCACAACGTTCTTCGATTAAAGAACTTGGTACGAGGCATACATCAACATTCTGGAGTGCTAGCAGTATGTTACCACCATAAACCTTTTGGCTCAAAGAAAGCAATATCACTTGGTTCAGCAAATGTATTAAGTTCCAAATACAATCAATGGAGGTCTTTCACCATATTCACATATGTATTGTAGATAAGAAGAATTAATCCCATGAGGATTCTCAAAAACTCCAAGAATTTGCTTATATTTTGCCCACAGAGGATAAAACTTCGCTCGCAGGCTGAAATAATACGGACACATTATTTTAACACAGATCTTATCTGAAAGTCTTATATTAACAAAATAAGTTAAGGTAAATCACAACAACTTAAGAGGCTCCCTCCTTCGAAAACATTTTCCCCCGGATCCATCAAAGTTGCTCTTGCATACACAGGACGTGAGAATTTACCTGATTCCAGACAGATATGTTCATTGAGCGTGGTGTTTATGTTGAATTTCAGAGACGCTGAACAAAGGGCACCAGATAAGAGAAGCTGCAAAGGTTTCACGTGTATCCGTCATCATAGTCTTCGACAACTGCACTCTACATCAGCATCCGAGTCGCGACTAGCACCGGGAACCTGATATATCGTCTATGATCACTACCCCATGACTTCCGGATGATGTTCCGATTGTACACGGAACATAATAATTTTGTTAAGAATTGATGGGTTATGTTATTGGATGAACATTCTCAAAAGCCTCTGCAATGGATTCTGCCTTACGCAGAGTACGTATTTTCATGATCATGAGAATAGAATTGTAAACATTTTCAAAAGCCTCTGCAATGGATTTTGCCTTACGCAGTGTATTCTCATGATCATGAGAATAGAATTGTAAACATTTTCAAAAGCCCCTGCAATGGATTCTGCCTTACGCAGTGTATTCTCATGATTATGAGAATAGAATTGTAAACATTTTCAAAACCTCTGCAATGGATTCTGCCTTACGCAGTGTATTCTCATGATCATGAGAATAGAATTGTAAACATTTTCAAAAAGCCCCTGCAATGGATTTTGCCTTACGCAGTGTATTCTCATGATCATGAGAATAGAATTGTAAACATTTTCAAAAGCCCCTGCAATGGATTTTGCCTTACGCAGTGTATTCTCATGATCATGAGAATAGAATTGTAAACATTTTCAAAAGCCCCTGCAATGGATTATGCCTTACGCAGTGTATTCTCATGATTATGAGAATGGAATTGTAAACATTTTCAAAAGCCCCTGCAATGGATTACGCCTTACGCAGTGTATTCTCATGATTATGAAAATAGAATTGTAAACATTTTCAAAAGCCTCCACAATGGATTTTGCCTTACGCAGTGTATTCTCATGATTATGAAAATAGAACTGTAAACACTTTCAAAAGCCTCCGCAATGGATTTTGCCTTACGCACAGTTTTCTCAAGATTATGGAAAGAGTTTAATCGTTTTATTGTTTATGTACATCAAATGTATTTGTGCTCACACATCAGTGAGAGAGTTTTGTGTCAATGCCCTTGTTGATGCTGACATGCTCATATCTGTGTCACTATTGATGTATGGGTGTATTAGTCGGGGATGGCTGCACAATAACTCATGCTGCGTTATACATGTCTCTGATGTGATATTTCCTAATCAGAAAACACCCTTACACAAATTGCATGCATGCTTCTTCTATTTCCGGCGTATGCTTCCAATTATCATGATTGTCAAACCTACAAAGTTCGATTCATAAAACCTTAGAACTGCTTCTTGAAAAGTTACCAAACATAAAATCGTTGTATCTTAATCTCACAAATAACCGTGATTAAATTGGTGACACATTAATAACATCCATAACACGGCGAACAGTTTTGTTTTTGTTTTGAAAAAAAAGACCAGCTGTCTCCAGGAAGATAGTATTCCACTGGTTTCTCTCCGCTGATCAGTGTAATTATGTCCTGATTTCCCATCACGTCATTGATATCACAGTTGGGACAGGGGAGAGTAAATAACGATGATCACCAATTATTCCTACCTATCAAGATTGGAACGTTTTGCCTCCATATCCCTTTCTAACTTGGAACCAAAATTGTTTACTAAGAAAATTCCCATGTTGACTGCTGGAGGTCCAGGGCACAAATTTCAAAAGACCAACAAGAACCAATTCCTTGACCACTGACAGTGATATTCTTCGGCCATGTTGGCTGATATTTCTCAGAGTTGACCCGCCTATTGACATGAAGTACTTTAGAAAACACGCCAGAAGACGGGAGTGGAAAGCAAACAGTTCGTCCATCACTACTGCCAGCTGTGGCGCCCTGAGTCTCGCAAAGTCTCGCGATCTTCAACATGTCTGCGTGGGATGAAAGGGACATTGCACACCGTGACCTTGTCGGCAATCCTTGTTAAGCAGTGTATGCTTTTGGATCCATATTGTGTGACGTTCTGATCTGTAGGTAGAAACGTTCGTGTCGAACTGGAACCAAGGAGGTATTACTTCTTTGATGGAGAGTATGTCTACATCAAACATATAAGCAACATATTTGTCAGAAGAATTCAACACAACATCTCACAGATCTGTTCTCATATAACATAATGTTATTTCCGCCAGCTTCATGTAAATAGTGTGCTTTTCACCGTGGTTGACATCAGTTACTGCTTTTAGTCCAAATGATTCTCTGATTCTCTCTCATCAATGTCTTTCTTGACATGTAGATACCCATTTTGACTATCATTTTAATACATGTTATTGTGACCGAGTGAGTGAGTTTAGATATACCCCGCTTTTAGCAATATTCTAGTAATATCACAGAGGGGACACCAGAAATGGGCTTCACACATTGTGCAAATGTGGTGAATCGAACCCGGGACTTCGGCGTGACGAGCGAACGGCTTAACCACTAGGCTACCCCATCGCCCCCATATTATTGTGGATACTGCGATATCGGTGCTGAATGCACCACTCAGTCTCTTATAAATGTACAAGTATGTTAAAAGGTACTTCATTAGATAAAGACATAATAACATACAGCACAGAACGGTTTCTACCAGAATCCAACTAGCCTTAATATATATGTGCGTCATTTCTGAAGGTTTGATAACAAATTAGAGCCCATTTTTATATCTGTATAAATAAAAAAAAGAATGGCTAATATTGTTACGTTTAGATAAGAAAATAATAGCATAACTAGAATATAAAATAACAAACACAAATTATCAATAAAGTTATTATTAAGTTTCATTACTAGTTATGTAGCACTTTCATAACCATGAACTCAGGTTACACCGTGCCTTTTCTGAATTGATGTGAAGGATTTAGATTAATTAGAAACTAGAAAAAACCATTTCAAACAAAACTGAAGCTTGGATATCCTCTGTAATAGATATTCGTTTTTGTGATGAGATTAGTTTTCCCGCCTTGTCAGACAAGTAGTTCATTTGCAGCTTTTTCGTGCAAATAGAGTAAGGCCAAAGATATTCATATCGACAGGCCGGTGTGGTTGATAACAAGTATGGCAGTAAACCTGTCAATTTCTATTACCAAAGAAGCGCAAACAGTCAGTGATATCCGATAAATAGGTCAGAGTTGCATAACGTCTGATTTCATCTCCACGCCAAAGTCTGCTAAAAGGAATATTAACATAAAAGCAATGCCTTTTCTTCTTGGAGCTCACATTTCCTTGCCCTTGAATTTGCTGATCAAATCATGTTGTATCGCCATCTTCTGAATCCGTTTAAACAGATCTTGTGCTTTCCATTGCTGATGTCGGAGTGACAGAAAGGTTATACAAAGAATAACTGAGGCGTGTGTGATGCTGGTGCATTCATGAATGTCTTATTTCAGAATACCACGTTCAGGCAGTTGTTGTCATACATATTCTTTCGTTGACTTAAAACAGTAATTTGTGCACATATGTCACACTGCACCATCAAATCATTTTGAATAATTAAATGTCCAGAGGCAGAAAACTTTTAGTTTAAATTTTGAAAGAACATAAACTCATGCCAATAATGGTTGTCACCCCTTCAATTTTTTATTGGAGAGGGGTGGGGTGTGGGGTGTGGGGTGTGTGGGGGGTTGGGGTGGGAAGGGGGGGTGACAACCATTATTGGCATGAGTATATATTTTTGGGTGATGGAAATATCAAAATATATAAGTTATTCCACCAGTCTCTCCTGTAAGTCGACCTGAAGACATGTGTGTAGACCAACAACTAGTCTCTGAAATGAACATATTTTACAGAAACAAAAAATGTTCATAAAAATATTAAAATATAATTAAAAGGAGCCCAAAGGCTTTCTTCATTTTCCGAAACTGATGAAATGTAAACTTGCCACATATTCTAGACTTGTCTGAACTTTCTTGGATATATTTGTTTCAGAGTCTGTATGACAGACTAACATGCGTTGCTGGGGACCTACGGGTGAACAAATTCTTTCCTGAAATCTTTATCTTTGTTGTGTTTTGGCGACTGTTTTCTTCCGAGAGAGTCGTTTCAAACTGTAATTATTTGATCAAATATAAGTTTTAAGTTTACACTTTCTTTGCCCGACACGTTTATGTACCTTGCTGATATTTGCTTACATATGATATTGTGGTTTTCATGTTAGAAGTGCAGACGCGTTTGCAATTGTTTGGTCAAACGTTCAAGTGTATACTTTCTTTTGCCTGTTTATATACTTTGCGAAAATGGGCTTACGCGTTGTGATTTTCAAGTAAGAAAAGCATGCACACTGCATACACACTTTACCCCAACAAAACCCGTTAATGTGGCCCCACCACGTCCCAGTTAAACTCAAAACTCTGAATGAGGTAGGCGTCTGTTAAATGCATCTTGACAGACAGCTGGAGCGTTGCCAAGGGGAGTTAATTCTGGTGCTAATGCCGCTAGTAACCTTAATTACACCCAATCTTGTGAAACACAAACACCTACTGTTGCTGCAGCTTTGAAGATTGTTACTGTGCTCTGTTGTTGCCAGTCTCTGGAGCCACTAACGCTGGCACTCAGGTGGCCTGAATCTTACCATCCTCGTCTGGTCTTGCCCACTACGTTACAGCTCCTAACGGTTCTCCCCAGGCAGTTATTTGTCAAGTCCTTAAATAGCTCGTCAGAATAGGTGTAACGTAGGACTCGTTCTATGGGGGTCGGGAAAAAACTGATTTTATATTTAAATTCTCCATAGATATGTGATCCGCGCTTTGTTGTGGCACCGGTGTGGCAGGATGAGATGACCTTTTGGCGAACACCTAGTTACTTAACTATTTGATAGTGCTTGATAAACACTTACTCCTTTATAGCTGGAATCGTACAACCGACTCTGCTTTTTGCACAAATTATGGATATGGACAGGGATGTGCTGTTTGTATTTATTACTCAAAATGCCACGTAGAAATGCCATGATTTGCCGGATGTCTGAATCAGTTTTCGCCAAACTAATCATCAGTTTTCGCCTGGTATGAAGCTGACGTATTCTGATCCATTGGTACGTACATCCGTACATCCGTTCTAATTTGACAAACAGTGAGTGAGTAAGTTTTTACGGTGCTATTAGCAATATTCCAGCAATATCACGGCGAGGGGACACCAGAAATGGATTTCACACATTGTACATATGTGGGGAATCGAAAGCGGGTCTGCGGCTACCCTACCGCCCCTTAATTGGCAAAAAACAGATAGGTTAGGCCACGACACATTATTGGTACTACAACATATACTGAGTCAAAAAAGAAACTTCACATTCTTTCTTCAGGGCACTATAAAAGAACAAGAGATGGTAAGATGGTTAAATTGTGATTATTTCATTGCTGAGATCTGTGTGATGTACTCGATACACTGACAGTGCCATAATCAGTTCCATTAGGCTACACCGCCGTTCCAAAACATGGGTATACAGAATGTCAAGTCACAAGAATAAAAATGCGAAATTTCTCAGTTCAATATCGTGTATGGCCGCCCCTCGCATTCACCACTGCCAAACACCGTCTCCTCATCGACTGCCTGATGCTTGTGAACACGTGGTTGGGGATTCTGCGTCATTGCTCTTGCAAGGCAGCGCCCAAGTTCCTGCAAATTCTGAGGTTGGTTCCTTAGACCACGAAGCCTTCTCCCAAGTGCATCCCAAACGTGCTCTATTGGATTAAGGTCAGGGGACCTCGATGGCCAGTCCATGACGTTGATTCCAGTGTTTTGAAGGAAATTTCGTGTCAACATCGCGGTAAGCGGCCGAGCATTATCATGCTGGAACTGTAGACCTGGGCATGAGCCGCCATGAAAGGAACGAGTTCAGGGGTGAGCACCTGGTCGCGGTAAGCAGCAGCTGTGAGGTTTCCACTGATGACCAGAAGTCGGGAACGGTTATTCCCACAGAAAGCACCCCACACCATGCAACTTCCGCCCCCGAATCTGTCGACTTCCTTGGACTTCCTTGGGCATACCGTTCACGACGTCGTCTCCAGACTCTATGCCTGCCGTCCGCGAATCTGAGGGTAAACCTAGATTCATCGCTAAAGACGACTCGATTCCAGTCTCTCTGGGTCCATCGGAGGTGACGTTGGGCCCACAGCAGACGTTGACGTTGATGAAACGGCGTCAATATTGGCCCACGATATGGACGTCGAGAATGGAGATTGGCAGCCCGCAACCGATTTCGAATGGTCTGTGAGGACAGTCGACCTCTAAACATCTCAGCCCTGGTTCGTGTAGCCGGCAGAAATCTGTCACGTAGGTGACGTAGGACGATTTGACGGTCTTCTGCTCGGGACGTCACACGTGGACGACCCGACCTTGGGCGATCAGAAGTGGTGCCAGTTTGTTGTAGACGACCTCGCAAGTCATACACAGTACGACGGCTGCATCCCATTGCTCTTGCGACGTCAATAACTGATCTTCCCGCTTGCAACATGCCAACGGCACGTTCACGTTGCACATTTGACAATCGTGGCATTTCAAGTACCGTTAGAACTGTGGTTTAAAAGTGTTTTTTCAATTCTTGATGCCAATGCAAACACGTGCATATGAAGAAAACTTCGATGCGAAGATGACGTGATCGACTGCACGTGCAAAACCTGATTTGGCACTAACGTCATTTGCACGACGAATGGATGGGTTTGAGTGGGTTTTGCTAACGTTTGTCTAGAGTCGAAAGATAGGGATCCCATTTCGGATACATAGATGTATCATCAGAGAAAAATTATTCATTATTTTTCAAATTACATTTTGTGAAGTTTCTTTTTTGACTCAGTATATATAGACATGCTATACTAGGTGAGGGGTGAGGGCAACCTCCATTATGCCAACACCCGGTGTCCCCACATTGACTATAGTTACTGCCAATACCCGGTGTCCCCACATTGACTATAGTTACTGCCAACACCCGGTATCCCCACATTTACTATAGTTACTGCCAACACCCGGTGTCCCCACATTGACTATAGTTACTGCCAACACCCGGTGTCCCCACATTGACTGTAGTTACTGTGATAAGACATGGTGTGACTTTCAGGCGTGAGGTACTGTCCATAACCCAAATGTTACAAGTCAAATAAAGGTTACAAATAAAAAAAAGCAAGCAATTTTGGCGCCGGAGCGAGGAGGATGGATAACCGCTCTAGACTAGTGAAGGCTTTTAGGGTTGATGTTTTAGAAACATGTGTCAGCAACTAACTGTGTGCCTCTTTGTAGGCTTGTGCCTGATCATCCATAGTGATTGTGTACCCTGTGTGTTGTCATGGCAATTTGAATGCCAACCTTCCAGCTGAAGAGCCTTGCAAATTGGGCTGTATAACTCCCAGGGAGCTGGTAACGCAATAGAAATGCACTCCGGTCTGGGAATAATAATATACCATGCGTTCAATGAGTGTTATATATTGTATGGACACATTCTTTTAAATATATTCGAATGATATAGAATTAAACGTAAGAAAATCTGTAGGAACCTTTAAAGCGAAACCTGAAGATAGGTAGATAGGCAGGGTCAATGATTGTATTCGATTTCAGTGTATTTAAAGGCTTCATAACACTTACTGATAATTAACCAGTAAAGGTCAAAGTCCAATATAACATTTGACCTTTGGTATCACTCGTTGGTATTCAGGTTTGGAATATATCCCCAGCAATCAGCGGTGGTTGCAAGAGGTGACTTAAGGAAGTACGAAGCAGCAAAATGGTGCCGGGAATTGTGGCCCACAACTGGCCATGACAGACCTGGCAAAGTTACATTATTAAAGATGAAAATGATTGACAAAAATATTTGTACATTTTGCAAATCAGAACCAGAGGATATTATCCATGTTTTTGTATCGTGTGAACATGTACAGATGTTCTGGAGTGAACTAAGGCTTTTTATTAAAAACGCTTTTAGCATTGATATTGTACTCTCAGATTTCACAATCCTGTTGGGACTTAACACTGGCTATGATTTTATTAACAACATTATTCTCGCTGGGAAACGATTCATATATATCTCAAGTATAAACAACAGACGGCTGCAAATGTCAGGATTTCTGAAAATAATACAGAATATTGTATTTGTCGAAAAGAAAAACAACAGGCTTAACAAATTTCACAAAAATGGCCTCATAGCTATATTTCGAACTTTGAAAATCTGCAAGTCTCTGGGCCAATAAATAATCAGCTCCAACATGCCTACGACCCATGAGTTTGTTGCTGGAGGTTTGCACTTTGTCTTTCTATACCCATCCTTGCAAACTTTGAAATTAGTAACTCTGTTGTCAGCGATAACCAGGTTTTAACATCTTATAAATATCCTATAATAATAAGAATAATAATAATAATAAGAAGAAGAAGAACAATGATAAGAATATTAATTACTCAACATGCAGGTAACCCATGAGCTTGTCGCTGCAGTCATGTACTCCCCGACTTATGTACCTATACTTTCACACTCTGAAAATTTGTAACTTGTTGTTGCTGATGTATAACCAGCTCCAAGTGCCTTACCTATGGAGTTTGCAACTGGAATAGTGTACTCCCTGATTTTGTATACCTATATTATCACACTTTGAAAATTTGAACTCCTTGTTGCTGATGTATAATCAGCTCTTACATGCCCGTAACCCAGAGAGTCTGTTGCTGGAGTGATGCACTCCCTGACTTTGTGTACCTATGTTTTCATACTTCGAAAGTAGTAAACCTTTGTTGCTGATGTATAACTAGCTAGAACATGCCTGTAACCCATGGAGTCTGTTGCTGGAGTGGTGCACACCCTGACTTTGTGTACCTATGTTTCCACACTTCGAAATTGCTAAATCTTTGTTGCTGATGTATAACTAGCTAGAACATGCCTGTAACCCATGAAGTTTGCTGCTGGAGTTGTGCACTCCCTGACTTTGTATACTAGTAACTATATTTTCTTACTTTGAAAATTTGTAACTCTTTGTTGCCAAAATGTATCCAGCCCTAACATGGAGTTGTGTACTCCCTGTCTTTGTATACCTATCTGAAATGAATAAAAATATTGAAAAAAAAAAAAAAGTTACATTATTATATTAATGTTTATACCATGGTCGTATACCCTGAGAATTTCACACACAGCATCAGTTATAATATGGTCCAAACCGTGCCTGGTATGGTACCCAGGTCGTTTCTGAATCGTTCAGTTGAACAGTACGAACACCCGTGGGATGCATGTGTCGACGGATGTGACTTTAGTCTTGATAATGTACGACCAATCCATTCACATTATAACAAGACAGCACTACTAAAATCTGAGCCTCTCGTATGACTCCGATTATAGACTGAGGGAAACAAATAAGGAAACACCACTTCAGTGCTCCTTTATTTATTTCTCAGATTTCCTCCCACAGCCGTATTCAAAGCTGGTGATGAAAACTGTAAAATATTAAAGGAACGCATGGATTTTCCTGTGTTCATTTGTTTGTTTCTCTCAGTATATCATTGGCCTAGGCATGTTTATGAATCACTATGAAATGACGTTACCAGGTGTTGTGTAAATGCATGATACTATACATATGATGATGTTCCTGTGACATGGGCATTATGCCTTATGGTGATCTCAGTAGGTCATCGTGGAGTAATAGATTATGGTTTTAGTTCATAACACCACGTGCGTTTCTGCAGTATCAGTTTACACCATAAAAAGGTGAGGTGAGGTGAAATGGGGTTTAACGTCGTGCTTGAGAATATTTCGCTCATATGACGACGTGCATGCGTGTGTATGTGTATGTGCGGCTGCTTGTACTAGTCCAGACTGAAGCTGGTTTTATAGTGCTAGCCCACTGAGATACCATGGCGCAGTGAAGCATGAATACCCCACTTAGACACATTCTACTAACTCCGAGCAGATCAGTCCTTGATGTACCCATTAATGCCGAGCGCCAGGCAGGGACCAACAAGTACCATATTTTAACGTCTTTTGGTATGACGCGGTCGGGGATCGAACCCACGACCTTCCGCTCTCCGGGCGGACGCTCTAACCACTACACCACGGAGGCGGTCACACCATAAAAAGAACACTGCTGTCTGTTACATTCATCATCTATACGTATTTTAAACAAGGAAAACAGTTCTGTTATGTGTGAGTGAGTGGGTGAGTGAGGATGGTTTTACTACGCACAAAATGGGACAACAGAAATCGGCCCCAGACACTGTACCCATGTGGAGAATAAACTGAAAAGAAAAGTACACACCTGATTCTTTGGTAAAATATTTTCTTTAAAACAGCATTAATATTTAAAAAGTGTTTTGATTCTGCATTGTCACAAACATTGTGCAAGTGTTTCCAAAACACCACAGATATAGTACCCAATTACAACATTGCTAGCAAAACATTTATGGTTTTAATGGGAATAGTCCCAAAACACCAGGTGTGTACTTTCTTAAGTACGTCAGTATATTTCAGCGTGACGAGCGAAAGCAATAACCACCAGACTACCCGCCGCCCGATAGTTTAGAATTACATAAAATGGTGTATATCATATCTGGAAAATGACAATGTAGCAAGTATAATCTTGTTCGGCAAATGCAAGTACACATAATATAAATAATTTCAAACAAAGAGTATCTTTTTTATCTATGGCTTTATTATGAAAGTGAGGCCGTTGCCTTACTGTATAACCATTACCAAAAAGTAGTTCGGCGCGTATATATACAATGACACACTGAATTCAGTTAACACCAGCAGTTCACACGGTGAATTAAGCAGAGGAAACGTGTGTCATAATGGGACACTCAAATAATTATCATACGTCTTTTTACAAAAGGAATGACAGTCAATGATAAACTATGGACAATTCAACATATGAATTCAAACGGTGCAATAATTAATATTTCAAATCTGTACACATGAAAAAACCCCAAACTGATCAACAAAATTAGCAATTACCAAGATAAATACATAAATCACGATGCAATCAACTTAAATGCTTTTATGATATTATGCACAAAAAGAAAAAGACATGAAATAATTAAATGCTTTTCATATTAACCCAGGATAATACAGACAGAAGACTTATTCCTGGCAGTGTGAACACTTATCTCCCTTTCACAAGAGTAATCTCCCTTTGTTGTTTGTTGAAATGCTGTCTAATCCAATTCTTGGATGCTGCCGGTATTTTTGTATGAAACTACAATGGTTCTTATGTAGAAAAATATTGGAAACATTAAATGAATGCAAAGCGTCTCTGTACTGGTTTGGAACCGGCCTCGCAGAATGATTCTCGGACTTGCATGTGCATAATTAAGCTTCAACACCAATCACGATTTGACCCACACTGACAAAAAGAGTTATGCACAAGGGAGACAACTAGTATACGCAAGTTGCGTTGGGGTCTTCTCTTTCCATTTGTTCTCGTCCATCATACAGCGATGGCGCATACAGGAAGATGCTGAGAGTGCCGCTGAAAGTTGCAGTAGTGAATATATATAAAAAGAAGCGGTCCATTACCATGGCGATGTACTTCCAATCTCGGATTTCCTGAAAAAACAAAACAAAGAACGTTAGACGTTATGCATATTTATCCAGAAAAATATAGGAATAATACATGTATATTTATCAATAATAATAGACAGAAAAACTGAATATTTAAATCTTTAAAGATAACGCCTCTGCGAAAGCAAATGAATTATTGAGATTTAATGCATGAACTGGTTCCTGTCTCAAAGCAATCACGTCAAAGAATGAATTTGATCATAGCATGTAATACAATCGAAGGTCAGCGATTTTTCCAGTGTAATCATAAGATTGTAAAGTATTCCTAATTGAATCCAATTAGTGTTTTCAGCTAAGAGCATGCAACTGAGTTTCACAGTTCTGTAGCCATGATGTGCATTCTAATTGCAGGAAATGTAGCGTGGAAATCTCACAGACATTTTGTTGCGTATTGTGTGCATGTTGACTGCAGTGTTAATCAGTTGTGGTAATCATTCACAAGACAAAGGAAGTCATTACACCAGAAGTCTCCAGCAGTTTGTGTGTGAGCAATGTGATGGACTAATGGAAGTGATCCGTGAGATTGGCAGCATGCGGTTTGACAGAAGACTTGGGAAAACTGGGACTTGGAAAAACTGTTTGAAGATTGGAGACATCTTGCGTGATGGAACATTGGAGCCACCACGTACACGATCGCGTGTTATCAATACAGGTTTGCTAATGGAGGCACTTCTTTAGTTGGAAGGTAGCTGGGATGAGGGGCTGGGTATACCTTCTATGTTGAGAGACTAGGCATATGTTGTGTGAGGGGAGACAGAGAGGTTCCTTGTGTAAGGGGACACAAAAGGCATATTGTGTGATACGAGCTTGTGAAAACCCTGTGTGATAGCGAGGCGCTACTTCAGGCACTAAGCTGGTTCCCGGCTCCGTTCGCGCGCTCCATCTTGCGATATGCAAGACGGAGCCCAGCTTATTTCCGGTAGCAAGCGTGTATTCAAGAACCAGTTCTGGTTCCAAATTTCGCGACCGCCAAATATGACTTTACTAGACCGGACCAAGTGTACAGCCATGTTTGGCGGCCGCTGCTGTTGACAGTCGTAATAGTTGGCTAATTTGGGGATGGTTAGATCGGAAATTTGTTATTCCTGCAAAGCTTATCGGATTCTTACTGACAACCAACCATGAGACCATTCGAAAAGGTATGAAACTTTGTTTGTCACCGGAAGCACTAAGGTCTCGCAAAGTGCCGCGACCTACTTACGGACCCTATTGGGCACCATGTGCGAGGGGAGACGAATGCACCTTCTGAGTTTGAGCGCACTTCGTGTGATGGATTTCTCAGGGCACCTTGTATGATAGGATATTGAGAGCAATTTGGATGATGGGAGACTTCGAACACCTTGTGTGATAGGACGGGAAATGGGAGGACACTTCGTACAGTAAAACTGGGATGGAATATGTGGTGAGAGGGTTTTGAAGACATTTTCGAAGACACGTAGTTTGACGTCAAATCAGATTTCAAAAGTGACAATACAACACGGGTAGTGAAGTGGTGGATTAGTCTGTTTGTTGCAGAGTGGAATTGGAAAGGCGTATATAAGATATCCGAAGTGCGGAATATCAATCTGAACAAAGTATGTTGGCGTTCGTGCTACTCATATACGTAGGAAAATTGTGGGCGTATGTTTAGAGGAGGGAAGGGATGAGGCACGCATAATACATCTGATCGCAAGTAAATACGTTTACGTGGAGACGTGCTGTCCCAGACATCACGGGTCAGAGAAGAAGGGGTATTTCGTAGCGTGTGTTATCAGTATCACATAGCACATGGTGCACTCATTGTAAATATACTCGTGGGTTGTATACTCGTCACGACACTCATCCCATGAGTACAATGTAAGGATTTAACGCACACGCACTGTTTATGGAGAAGCGTATTTTTGCCATATCACAGTTTCTTTCATATATATACATCACGCTTATATAATCGCCTCGGGTTTAGGTTTCCACAGGATTTAATAACACAAACAGTACAAAAATGATGGATTTAAGAAGCAATGCACCTTGTGTAAGAGGAGACTGAGAGCACCTTGTTGTGATGGGAGACCGGGGGCACCTTGTATGATAGGAGACTGTGGAAACCTTGTGTAACAGGAGACTGAGAGCACCTTGTGTGATGGGAGACTGAGGGCACATTGTGTGATGGGAGACTGAGGGCACCTTGTGTGATACCTTGTGTGGTACGAGACTGTGGGAACCTTGTGTGATGGGACACTGAGGGCACCTTGTGTAAGGGGAGACTGGGGACACCTTGTGTGATGGGAGACTGAAGGAACCTTGTGTGATGGGAGACTGAAGGCACCTTGTGTGATACGAGACTGAGGACACCTTGTGTGATACGAGACTGAGGGCACCTTGTGTGATACGAGACTGGGGGCACCTTGTGTGATACGAGACTGAGGGCACCTTGTGTGATACGAGACTGAGGGCACCTTGTGTGATACGAGACTGTGGGAACCTTGAGTGATGGGACACTGAGGGCACCTTGTGTAAGGGGAGACTGGGGACACCTTGTGTGATACGGGACTGAAGGAAACTTGTGTAAGGGGAGACAAAGGGCACCTTGTGTGATACGAGACTGAGGGCACATTGTGTGATGGGGCACTGAGGGCACCTTGTGTGATGGGAGACTGAGGGCACCTTGTGTGATGGGAGACTGAGGGCACCTTGTGTGATACGAGACTGAGGGCACCTTGTGTGATACGAGACTGTGGGAACCTTGAGTGATTGGACACTGAGGGAACCTTGTGTGATACGAGACTGAGGGCACCTTGTGTGATACGAGACTGTGGGAACCTTGTGTGATGGGACACTGAGGGCACATTGTGTGATGGGAGACTGAGAGCACATTGTGTGATGGGACACTGAGGGCACCTTGTGTCAGGGGAGACTGAGGGCACATTGTGTGATGGGAGACTGAGAGCACCTTGTGTGATGGGAGACTGAGGGCACATTGTGTGATGGGAGACTGGGGACACCTTGTGTGATACGGGACTGAGGGCACCTTGTGTGATGGGAGACTGAGGGCAGTTTGTGTGATGGGAGACTGTGGGCACATTGTGTGATGGGAGACTGAGAGCACATTGTGTGATGGGACACTGAGGGCACCTTGTGTAAGGGGAGACTGAGGGCACATTGTGTGATGGGAGACTGAGAGCACATTGTGTGATACGAGACTGAGGGCACCTTGTGTGATGGGAGACTGAGGGCACATTGTGTGATGGGACACTGAGGGCCCATAATACCGAAAACGGGTTAGGTTGTTACTGGGCAACGGCGGATACAACAACACCCTGCACCCCATACAAGTGCTTGAAGTTTGTATCACTGTAAAAGTCTGACAGCAAACTTGTATTTGAAAATCCGTGATTCAAATACTTTACATAGCAGTACTCATTCATTACTTCCGGGTAAAAGTTGGGAACTGGTATAGCATTCACAACAAAACACTGACCACTCAATCCCAATCAAGTCCAGGGGTGGAAATAATTTTTAAAATTGCTATTGTACTCCGGTTGAGTGACACATGTAAAATCACTTGCCCTGATAATTTTTCCGCTATACCGGTTTTCTTGGTGATTTTTTAAATATAGAATATGATTAACATTGGAATGTCAACTGGACGCCGGTACAGCATGATATACAAATTAGCTTGCCCAACAGACAAAAAACACTGGACTCGGACGTCGGGCAATGGGTTATTTCCACCCCTGAAATCATGTTTCGGACCATGCGGTGCAGTTTGTACTTATTCATAAACAAACCACCATGTGTCCGCTGGACCCAATCCGAGTAGAAGCTGTAATCAAACTGCCTTGCACCAGCGGATCCCACCCAAGTACAGTTCATATTTTGTTTTTGTTTGTTGTTTAAGCTGACTGACTGACTGAGTTTGGTTTTACGCCGCTTTTAGCAATATTCCAGCAATATCACGGCGGGGGACACCAGAAATGGGCTTCACTCATTGTACCCATGTGGGGATTCGAACCCAGGTCTTCGGAGTGACGAGCCAACGCTTTAACCACTAGACTACCCCACCGCCCCGTTTGTTGTTTAAGGAAGCTCTTAACAATATTCCAGCTATATGACGGCCATCTGATCCAGACAATCCAGTGATCAACTGCATCAGCATCGATCAACGCAAATGGGATTGCGACTTGTGTCAAACATGTCAGCGAGCCTGACCACCTGACCCCGTCAATCGCCACTTCCGGCAAGCGTGAGTTGCTGACGTACAGGTATTAACAAATACTTTGTTTCCATCGTACCCCATCCAAGTACAATATATAAAATATACATCTAATTTAAGATTCTCTTACGACAGGTAAGGTGTGCATATAAGCAACTGTTTAAGATACACCGAACCGAAATTGGATCAACGATTGCAATGAAAGAACTACGCTAGGTTGAATTAACTTCAACTAACATATAACCCTTGATTTACGTTAATGCCACTAGTTCCCAATCAACCACTCAGGATATAATGCATTTGGTGATTTTTTTGGCATCAACGTCGAAGGTATCTTCAACCATCTCGACTACAAGAAAATATTCAACATTCCACGGCTTTCTTTATTGGGTAGTGATGAGATCGTGAAACTGCTGTCGGCGCTCAAATGGTGAACTTAACGTCAACTGTTGCCCTATAAACACGGGCACGAAACACTAATCAGGAGGAGCTTGGTGTAAAAAGGTTAAGTTTACAAGAAATATAGGAAATACGCCACATATCTTCTCCAAGCGACATGAAATGCTGCAAAACATTGAACTGTATCTGATTGAAGAATCGGTGTTTCATTACAATACCATTTCAAACTGCACATGATAGTTGAACTTGATTTAAAGGCAGTGTTATTGTTTTTTGTTAACCAGTTATTTTATAACATCACAACAGTGGCGTATGTACTACAAAGAACATTTAACTGAAATCATCGTCAAGAGCAAAGATTCTTCCATTTTAGGCGCGGTTTTGGACACCAATGTTTATTTCTCCATTCTTTTAGGTACGTTCATAAGGTCTTCAATTACATAAGGAATTTTTTTAATAAACCCCTAATGAAACAATGTGCCTCTCTGACAATAAATAAAGGTACGGGTCAAGTTCACATTAAACAGATTTACTCAACTTTGTTTTCCTTAAGATAAAGATAAGTTAACATTTACTGAAACACTTAACCTGATGTTATATTTAGAATTATGCAGAAATGGATAGTTATTCAAGTACAAAAGACAACATCTATGCTTTGGAGCTGTCTGCATATTTCATGCTATTTCAGACTTGCAACTCATCTCGGTGTTAGAGACCATGGTCTTGCGAAACGGATTGTCTACACAGGCATGCTAATAGCACACGAGGAGGGGAATATATTCGACAGAGTTCATGTATAAGGTCCCGGATCCTCTAACTGGGGGATTTATACAGTCGGACTTTGTTCTCGTTATTACCCTCGACCACGTGGTACAGGTCTTAGTTACCATAGCAACCGGAAGATTATGGCGATAACATATGGATATGTGGATAAAAAGCACCTCTTTTCCTTCGTTCAAAGGTTTATTATCATGAGTGTATCCAGTGAGCTGGCTATTGGGAGATGTTCAACGATTGTGATACTATCAGGTAGAAAAAAACCTGACATTCAATATGGCCGCCATCACGTGATGTTTTTCCCGGCTGTATGTATCGTATGCCAGTGAGCGATATACCTGGATGTACGGCTATTAACCGTCTCGGGCCTGTTTGCTATAACACGGATCGGATTTATTTAGTTAAACACAGGTAATTAAAGTGTTACTTCCAATGATTTAGAATTTAAACATAATAGTTGTCTAAGTCATATATCACCCCACATGTATAAACACATATACTGAAATCACATTGGTCTGCAAGTACAGTAGCCTATAGTTATACAACTCAAAGGGACCACTGACATTAATTAGTTGCTTCGTTAGTTTGTGCATTGCGATAAAAATAGATAGTAGGTGCCTTGGGCCCTAAATAGTTCGTGAGTGAGTATGGTTTTACGCCGCTTTTAGCAATATTCCAGCAATATCACGGCGGGGGACACCAGAAATGGGCTTCACACATTGTGCCCATGTGGGGATTCGAACCCGGGTCTTCGGCGTGACGAGCGGACGCTTTAACCACTAGGTTACCCCACCGCCCCCCAAATAGTTCGTGATACCTGTCACTTGGTTATATGCGAGTTCGTTATATACGAAGTTTAATTGGTTTATGATTGATCTCTGAACACTAACGAAATAATGAGTGAGTTTAGTTTTACGCCGCATACAGCAATATTCCAGCTATATGGCGCTGGTCTGTAAATAATCGAGTCTGGACCAGACAATCCAGTGATCAACAGCATGAGCATCGATCTGCTCAATTGGGAACCGATGACATATGTCAACCAAGTCCGCGAGCCTGACCACCCGATCCCGTTAGTTGCCTCTTACGACAAGCATGGGTTACTGAAGATCAATATTCTAACCCGGAAATAATGAGATATCATTCGGCTTAAACTATCAAATACAAACATTTATCAGGTAAAGACAACTCAAAGAAATAACACATTGTCGATGTTTTTCAAATGTGAAGACGAGTTCCTTACTTTTTTCATTCAATTAGATATGTATTTGTAGTTTTACAATATCTTCGTGGTATGTTATGCTTCATTCCATTTTTATCTATGGGAAGCTGGAGGGCAGACCAATACAGCATATTTTTCGGATTTGCTCACATAATATGTGCTCCCTGGCCCCCCAAACACCACCGTCATTCTATGGCATAGAGAGACACACCCACCCCTCCATGAATACCGTATGGTTGGTCATTTGACCACCCCTCCATGAATACCGTATGGTTGGTCATTTGACTCTTATATAATAACATCATACAGACCAATCATCTTCAAAACACACCTTGAAATCATGTGGTATTACACAGTTTCTTGCTTGGTATGTGACGTACAGTAACTATTCGGGGAATTCAACACGTGGCCTTTGCGTGCTGCGCTAATGAGTTTACCTCCAGTCCTTCACACCGTTTTTCTCTCTCTCACATACTTGGTACATTCACAAATAAACGTATAAACACGCATATCTGAGACGCATATCTAGTACAGTCACATATAGACAATGTGAGACGCATATCTAGAACAGTCACACATAGACGATGTGAGAGACGCATATCTAGTACAGTCATAGACAATGTAGACGCATATCTAGACGATGTGAGAGACATATCTAGTACAGACATAGACGATGTGAGAGACGCATATCTAGTACAGTCACACATAGACGATGTGAGAGACGCATATCTAGTACAGTCACACATAGACGATGTGAGAGACGCATATCTAGTACAGTCACACATAGACGATGTGAGAGACGCATATCTAGTACAGTCACACATAGACAATGTGAGAGACGCATATCTAGTGAGACAATGACGCATATCTAGTACAGTCACACATAGACGATGTGAGAGACGCATATCTAGTACAGTCACACATAGACAATGTGAGAGACGCATATCTAGTACAGTCACACATAGACAATGTGAGAGACGCATATCTAGTACAGTCACACATAGACAATGTGAGAGACGCATATCTAGTACAGTCACACATGAGAGAGACGCATATCTAGACAGACGACATATATCTAGTACAGTCACATATAGACGATGAGAGACGCATGTACAGAGACAATGTGACGACGCATATCTAGTACAGTCACACATAGACAATGTGAGAGACGCATATCTAGTACAGTCACACATAGACGATGTGATAGTCACACATAGACAATGTGAGAGACGCATATCTAGTATCACACATAGACAATGTGAGAGACGCATATCTAGTACAGTCACACATAGACAATGTGAGAGACGCATATCTAGTACAGTCACACATGCTAGTACAGTCATATCTAGTACAGTCACATAGACATAGACGATGTACAGACACATAGACAATGAGACGCATATCTAGTACAGTCACACATAGACGATGTGAGAGACGCATATCTAGTACAGTCACACATAGACAATGAGAGACGCATATCTAGAGACGCATATCTAGTACAGTCACACATAGACAATGTGAGAGACGCATATCTAGTACAGTCACACATAGACGATGTGAGAGACGCATATCTAGTACAGTACAGTCACAGACGCACGCATATCTGAGACGCATACAGTCACACATAGACAATGTGAGAGATATCTAGTACAGTCACACATAGAGACAGTCACACATAGACGCGCATATCTAGTACAGTCACACATAGACAATGTGAGAGACGCATATCTGTGAGTACGCATATCTAGTACAGTATAGACGATGAGCAGACGAAAACATAGACAATGACAAGAGAGACGCATATCTAGTACAGTCACATATAGACGATGAGAGAGACGCATATCTAGTACAGTCACACATAGACGATGAGAGACACGCATATCTAGTACAGTCACACATAGACGATGAGAGACACGCATATCTAGTACAGTCACACATAGACAATGTGAGACACGCATATCTAGTACAGTCACACATACACAATGAGAGACGCATATCTAGTACAGTCACACATACACAATGTGAGAGACGCATATCTAGTACAGTCACACATAGACGATGTGAGAGAGTATCTAGTACAGTCATCTAGACGATGTATCTAGTACAGTCACACATAGACTGGACATTCTTATCTTTATAGTAACACAAAGACAATAAGGTTACATCTTGTACAACACATTGACAATGTGATATCTGGTACATACACATATGAGACATACAGATCTGGAACACTCACCACTAGATGACGTCAGGCATACATATATAGTACACTCACACTAGGCAACAATGAGACATACATCTCTAGTGCAGGTATGCGATATGAGACATTATGTCAGCAGCAAAGGAGAAGGTATTCATAAAAGAGAGTTACCATGACTACTTCAGGTGCACATTGGACAATAGATATTCTTTAAAGGTCAACTGAATAGAATCTAAACTAAACTAAAACCCAGTCATCACTTTGAAACTCCAACAGTTTTTTCTTTAAAAAAAGAAATCATTAGAATGCTTCGAAGAACTTGACTAAAAATATCAGAAACGCTTTTCCAACAACGCAATAATATCAGTATTTGCTACCATGGGTGGTGCCACTTAGAACCATATTCTATAAATCAGATTCCAGCTCGGCGCCGGAGGTCCGCCTCGAGGTGGGAACAAAAGTCTCCCCCGCCACGTAAACAAAACCAATCACCGCCATGGCAGCGGCAACACGATAAACCAATATACATGATCAGCTATTTCGTATCAAATCACAGGAATCTGAGTCTTAATAAAACCGAGATGGGGCTCCACACATAGATGTGCTACCGTTTGATGTTGTCGATGGGCCTTTTTAACAACCCTTGAGGGTGGGGGAAATACAACCAATACTGGCGTTGTTTTGCATAAAAACATAATATAATTTGAATGCATATCCGATAATCATATTTCATGTCAATTTCGGTAAGTAATACCGCGCTTCATTTGTATAACCATCAGTATCTCACGGAGTAAACTCATGAGGTTCCCTCATCAACCCATGAATGCAAGTGTGAGTGAGGTGTTTGAATGACTCGTTTAACAGTGTTACGTCATGTCTGCTAAATGAGGGATGAAAGCCCGGAGTGATACAGATTTAAGACGTTTACCACTTCTGTGAAACCCACTAGCAAGGGTTTGATGCTGACAAGACAGAAAGGGATTCGAACCCAGAATCATTGGTGTCTGGCGTGCCTCAGGGATGAGCTTCTTCAAAGCGAAGAAGAAGAAGAGAAAGAAGAAGAAGAAGGAGACGAAGTTAATTGAGATGCCTCGTGATGTTCTGTTCCAGTACAGTGTTAGATGAATGGACTGCCCCCGGCCTCGTGGGCTAATACTTCTGTCTGACGGTGTCGTGAATTGGGGTTTAACGTAGCGATCAAGATTATTGTCCTTAAATACCGGCGTACGTACGTGCGTGTGTTCGTGTCTGTGTGTTCGTACTGGTAACACCGACTTTATAGTGTTAACCTACTGAGTGACTGAGTGAATTTAGCTTTACGCCACACTCAGCAATATTCAAGCTATATGGCGGCGGTCTGTAAATAATCGAGTCTGGACCAGACAATCCAGTGATTAACAGCATGAGCATCGATCTGCACAATTTGGAACCGATGACATATGTCAACCATGCCAGCGGGCCTGACCACCTGATCCCGTTAGTCGCCTCTTACGACAAGCATGGGTTACTGAAGGTTCATTCTAACCCGGACCTTCACTGGGGTTAACCTACTGAGATACCATGTCAATTTAAAAGTTATATCCAACTCCAAACCGACCAGTCCTTGTGTTATCCCCAAAATGCGCGATAGAGGATCGAACCACTAACATCCCGCTCTCTGGGCAGACACTCGATCCACTGGACCACAGAAGCGGTCTGAATGTTCAGATGCAAATGTTGTGTATGGGCATTAACCTAGATGGAAGCTGGAGAAAACTCGATTCCTAAACAACAGATATATATTCCAGGCATGAGCTCCTCTGGCATCTTACATGCAGTCTCTACAACTGGTGGACGTGGCGCGTCAACCTCGGAGCATCAGGATCAACAACAGCATGCTCAACACCAGCGTCATCATAATGAGGTCATGACATTTATGCAGTCTGAGTGATCTCCCCTTTTGACGCTCTCCGTCGCGTGCGTCTACACCTCACATCAGATCTTAATTACGCCATTCGAGGAGTATAAAACGGAGGAATCTTTGAATAACAACTACATTCACCAGACTTCATCAATCGCAGGACTAAATCACACGCATATAGAATGAAGGGCGCCAGAGGAGTGGAAAGAAATGGCCTGATTTAGCCTGCCTGTTGCTTTAATTGAATACCAATACCAGCTGAACAGCAGTCACTATTCACATCAGTCCTACTTCCGGTACGCAGTGTGGGGTTCACTCACCATTAGTCACGGGGTCCTGGCACGAGACTTAACCAATGTTAACAAATGTCAATGGAGCAATCTGCCTGATTGGCAGGCTATCACGCGCTTCGCTGATTTTTCTGAGCACGACAAACGTAAATTGGAGTTCGTCGTGTCTCCCTGACATATCGGTGCCATCCGAAGATGTTCAGCGTCGCTAAGTGACAGGACTTGGATCAAGGCATGGCCAAGCTTCGACGTTTTCAATTTCAACTTTCAATTTTAAGTTCGAAAAGTGCCAAATCTAACATTCACTACAGTTCGTGTGTCTTTTTCCCCACTGGAGACCTTTTATATTGAGTGGACATTGAAATGAAATTGCAAGGAAAAATAGATGAATCACTGAACGCTTACAGAGAAGCATATGCTGGCCGAAGCTTATCGGCAGCCACAAGGTCTTTTCAAGTAATATTTTCACAAAAAACTTTGTAAAAACCATCGTTACTTATGAGATATTTCTATATAAAATGAACGGAGATGAATATTATTGAGCTACTTTTGGGAAATCGTTTGTTTCATCAGCGTGTCTAGGTAGGTGCTGCAACATGGGAACATTCGCCCGTTGTCTTTACGATTAAATATATTTTATGGCAGTTTACGCTAAACATGGACAGAAATGCCTCGCGTGTTAAACTATATGGCGTGAAAGAAGTCCACAAGGTGATGTCCTCACTAAATTATCCAATGATTAGGATATTAATAGTCTAATCGGGTTTGTCAAATGAAAAGCGCGGACGTCAGAGAAACAGCTTCCTGTTGGTGAGGAGGTCCCCATGTACGATGAAAAGAGAATACAGTAACATCGAAACATGAATCTGTGGATTTACAGAAACAGTCTCAAGTGCTTGTATGAGCATAATGTCTCGGAACTGGAGTGAAAACTTTCGCCAGAATAAAACTCGTCTACGGCAAATCGAATGTGTTTTAATGCGCCATGTTCCGGACTCTTATCGACCGAGCAGCTCTGCACAGGAGGAGGAAGGGGGGCTTCTGAGAGGCTGGCATTGATGAATCGAGGCCTAACTCCCAGATTACTACTGCCATACACCGGGAACGCGCCTGGCTAAAAAGGCCAAAAGGAAAATTAAGGGAACGAGGAAACGAGATCGGCATTCGATTTTTTGTGGAAGAAATCCGAAACACACTGTTTGAACCTAATTTGTTGGCCCGGCTTAATTGATCATTTGTCACATTTTGTTCGGATTTACTTAACGAGGGCCAGAATGAAACTAGACCAGTTTATTCAATGATTTCTTCCCATGTCATCTTCTTTCAACATCGGTCAGAACATGTATCTAAGTTTTTCATTGACTGAATCAGCACAATACAGCTCTTTTTGTCCAATACATCTTCATACATCATTGTGACATGTGAAAAGATATCTTCTTTAATTAACATTTTTTTCGTTCGGCCGCGGGATAATTCTCTACTTAAGAGGCACCAAAAATAAGGAATACAAATGAATGTTTGATCAAAGATACGTCCATGGTGACACAATCAGCCTATGTTAACATTAAAACAGTATTGAAACCCGGTGCTGCATGCACAGTTTAATCCAGACATGGCAAGGCAATTTTGATCTACAACTAAAAATCGAAAGCCATTTCTGTCAAATAAAGATGTTTGATTTATTCGGAATTCAGGGTCCTGAAAGCAGAGGACAGCGAGTTCCAGACAAATATTCTGCTAAAGAAAATATGATAAAAGTGAATTGCATGAATTTATTTGATATTTAGGCGAACGGAACATGCGAAAGAGCCTGGCAATATTAGTACTATGTGTTGAGTCTGTTTTTTTTAATAATGAAGTATGCACCAGACAACTGATGGTTGATAAAATGAACACCTGCACAATTACGGTTTGTACTTACTGCCATTTCTTCGTCTTCGTTTTTCATATGGTCAGCTATGAATTTGACCCCTTTAAGTGCCTCTTTCACATCCGGGGTAAAGTTGCTTTCTTCTTCCATTTCCTCAGACCGGCATCCATGTCGGACATTCTCGTACATGTGCCAGTCACGTGACCTTGCTGCGGCCGCCGCCGCTGCCGCTGTTTCTCTCATTTCTATCCCGTTGCAAGTTCTCACGGCCACCTTCGGCGCCTTATCGAAAGATGGTCGTTTAATTAACAATATTTTAGGCAATATCTCCGTGAACACTCTCCTAACCCACGGAGACATTTTATGCGTTGTCGGCGTTTTAAAGTTGATATGCAGAGTGTAAACCGTCAGAAATATAGACATAGTCACTACGATCATAATGAACAGTAAATATTTCCCTATCAATGGAATCACAAGCGATGTAGGAGGGTTTATATCAGACAGCAGCAGAAAGAACACAGTCAACGCCAGCAATATCGAAATAGACAACGTGATCTTTTCTCCGGAATCCGAGGGAAGGTAAAACACGAGTACTGTGAGGCATGAGATGGAGATGCAGGGCATGATCAGGTTGAGCGTGTAGAAGAGGGTACGTCTCCGTAGCGTGATGTTAAACGTAATATCAGGGAACGGTTCCGGGCAGCAAGCGTAGAACTTCTCCTTGCGTCTTGCCGTAACGTTGATGATGTCCCACTCGACGTTGTGGTAGTAGTCTCTGATGTCGATGCCGCGGGTGATGACGAGACCTTCGTTTTGGGTCTCCACTCCATCGCACATATGTTGGAGATCTACCTCGTCACCATTGTAGGTCCAGGAACCGAATTTAAGGAAGCAGTGTTGCATATCAAATGGGAAGAACTCGACGTCGATGGGGCAGTAGCTTTTGTAGATTGAGGGCGGCTCCCATACTATCTTGCCGTTATAATTAACCGTAGCTTTCGTCTGTAATGTTATCACAAATTCTCCGTCGGCGCTGCAATACACAGACATGAAGCATTACACACTGAAAAATAAATCTGGTAACGTCCCTTTAGAATATTCCAACAATATCAGAACCAGAAATAGGCTTTGCACGTAGTACTCGAATGGGGAATCGAACCCGGAGCCTTCGGTGTGACGAGCGAATGCTTTAACCACTAACCCTGCCCTACGTCCATTCATAACCTCGATGTCCAAGGGTTCTAAATTCATATTGAGTCATCCATAGTGTGAGTGGTCATATTATTGTGCTGGGAATGTTTTTAGAATTACATCAACTTATGCGACAGAATATTTAGTTGATCAAATTCGTCTAAACAAGACAGCGCTAAATAAGACAACTGACATTAATGTAAGACAACATGACAGTCAGGTAAATTACACATTCTACAAACTTGCATTTAGAAAGTGAGACTTCCTTTTAACGATTCGTAATTTAACTGTTTCACATTAATCAACATAAATAATTTTGAAACAATATAGATTTTAGCATCTTAAATCGACGCAAAATGTATGTATGCTGATATGTCAGCGGGTTTTGGATTTGACAAGGCAAAGAAATATTCACAGTAACTGACATGTATATCACTTCATAGCCACGTGATGACGCCAGGTATTCATGGCATCCTGGTGTCATTTGTCAGCTTCACTAACCAGAAAAACCAGTCGCTATAAGTGAATTCACGTTGTTTATTGAATATATGAACCACTTACTTGTTGTAGAGTACGATATCGGGTCTCCAGAGCTGGTTGGACGGGATGTGCAACTTCTTAACTCCGCCATAATCATCCGGGTCCCACTGCAGCCGGAGATCCGTCCATTCCTTCAACATACCAAACATTACGGTTACAGACAGGAAACGTCCTCTGGTTCTCTGGATACTCATGTTGAAACGAGCTCTAGAGATGAAGCTTACATCACATGTCTAGTTGTACCAACATATACCAGAGGTAGATTTACCAGGAATCTTTTGCTCATTGCTTTCAGGATAAATAAGCCAATTTGACAATGGTAGATTCTGATTATAGAACGTCCATCGTGTCTAGGGAAAATTCATACTTTTGAGTGAATATTGAGTTTTGTCGTCTTGTAATATTGGGTACGAAACGTTGTCGCAAGGTGAAAGATTGAGTTTGTTTGCAACGTCGACCTTAGCCCATGTATATCACTGAATAGTATGCCCGTTACATCATGGCGTGTCAACTTGATCTGGGAGGAAAGTGATGTCTTCACGTCGATAAACATTCCAGTCACTCCAGCCATTAGATGTCCTCGTTTTACAATATCACCAACTGAGTTGGTACACTCGAGGATGCTTTTTCTACGAACACTTAAAAGAATATGCACACCTAAAGATTTGTTTGATCTTGTTTAAAACAAGTCAACATATCAGAAAGTAAGATACTTTGTGGATAACAACTTTTTTATTATATATGATGCGACGTTTCGGTACCTATTCTTATACCGCTGTCACTCTTGCTTGACAACCGTATAAGAATCTATACCGAAGTGTGTTTTTCAGGGAAGCAATTGACTTGCCCTTGCATGTGTTTGTAACTGATGCCACCACTGGGACAGGCCATGTTCACCCTTTCTCCTATATCTCGTATCATCACTGGTAGTGATTAATGTTTGTGACATAACGGGCTGATTTTAGCAGCAATTTGTACATGATTATTGAACTAGTTTTGTATTTATACGTTAATACCACTTGGGTGAAACGAGCTGCCAAACGTAGAAACATAAAGAAGGCGCACCGGGGTTGGAACAGAAGACATAAGGTTTCTGAGCGCAACTACGCTGCTGAATCACTGCCCCTTATGTCACGCATAAAATATGAGAAACAGATTATTGACAGCGCTGTTGTCTTCTCCCTGGGGTCCATTCAGTCAAAACGACAAGCACCTGACAGACAGCATCGTTTGCTCAGACAACGATGGCACGACGGTGACAGCGGTGACAGTTCAGGTAATATGACAAAGGCCGTCTGTCTCTCTAACTCGGTTCGGCGCGATCATATAAAACCAATCCCATTGGGTTAATGAAAGCATTATCGTTATATCAACTTGCCCATAGAGACCTAATTAATGTCATGACTTAGAAATATAAACCAATTTGTGTATTTTATTTCCTGTTCTTGTAGCATGGCTGTCTATTTAATTGGCTGAGATTTTATTTAAAAAACCAAAACCATAAGAAAGATGAGGATTGTTATCCATGGATTGGTCGAGGGATGCGGGATGGGTTGCATTTAATACACGTTTAAAATATTGTCCTTCAATTTGCTTTCTCGCATTTGAACAGAACATTTCTTTACATGTATATACGTCTAGACTCTTTACATGTATATACGTGCAGACCCTTTACATGTATAAACGTCTAGACTCTTTCCATGTATATACGTCTAGACTCTTTCCATGTATGTACGTCCAGACCCTTTACATGTATATACGTCTAGCCTCTTTACATGTATATACGTCCAGACCCTTTACATGTATATACGTCTAGACTCTTTCCATGTACATGTATATACGTCTAGACTCTTTCCATGTATATACGTCTAGACTCTTTCCATGTATATACGTCTAGACGTAAGTTTATTGTTTTCATGACGAACAGGGGCGGTGGGGTAGCTTAGTGGTTAAAGCGTTCGCTGGTCACGCCGAAGGCCCGGGTTCGATTCCCCACATGGGTACAATGTGTGAAGCCGATGTCTGGTGTCCCCCGCCGTCATATTGCTAAAAGCGGCGTAAAACCCAACTCACTCACTCACTCATGACAAACATACAGCCGGTTATACAGTAACATCAGTAAGTCTGATTTAGCACCGCTTGGATGAGTATATTGCTTTATGTCACGGATTGTTGGCTCAAAAAACCTGAAGTGATGCAAGTCGTCGAAACTAAACCATGGGCATCGTGATAACAAACCTAGAAATATAATGCCAAACTAGATTCGAACCCACGACAAAAGGTTTCTGATATACCAAGGGGCACAACTCTACACAACGAACGACTAGTCCGCCAGTACATCCTTTATGCCAATGAAGCATTTAAGTTAGTTGTACAGAATATGTTACCTTAATTACATCAAATATAATTTATGCAGCTTGAGGACAGTGCAGGTACTTTATTTATGTTAAAGGTATATGCACTTGTCCGCAGGTGATGAAAGATAACTACCCTATCGATTTCACATACACACTAGGAACCATTGGTTTGAAATAAGTCTTTGAAGACAAGTTGTCAGACTAGTTCAAAATAATAAATGGCAACAGCTTTACTTGTATAGTGTATCTATGAAAATGATGCCCGTGTTTTCTTTTTTTAGGAAGACCATGTTATATTCTGATTTTACACTTTACCAGAGGTAAGTTCTAGTGTACAATGAACCATTTCTTTACGGTACGGGTAAAGGTTATAAAGCTATACGGTATAGGACTTGACTGCGTACACATATATCAAAACAGGAAACAGTGAAACCCTGTACGTCAAATTAGGGGTGCGCATAATAATAGAGAATGCGCAACGCACACACGAAAATACAGCACACTCAGAATCAGAGTAATCTGTCAGATGTATTAAATCTTTTCGAAATTTTGAAAAACCTTTGACACCACGGTGAAACAGGTTAAGTATGACATAAAAGTATTCTTCTGTGTCAATTGTCTTAATTCATTCATTTTGATTCTAAAGCTTGGGACAGCTTGCTGAACAAGCTAAACAAGAGGCAATTTATAGTTCAACTTCAGATGATCACGATCGGAAATATTCAAAACGTAAAAGCTGTGAATGTGTAATCTTGTGCAGTTATTTCCTGTACATTTTATCCTTTGTGTGTTTTCCAAACACCGTGGACATCTTTCTGACATGGGGATACACACTCTGCGCCTGTCCACTACGGTCTTGGAGAACAGAAGGAAGTTGGTATTTACCCTCCGTTGCAGAACAAAGATGGCGGACATTGATATGGCGAACACTGATTGACTAGGGTCGACAGGCGACGTGTGGCGCAAAATTGCCAAAATGAGTTCATTTAATGAATAGAAATGTCTTGAAGACAAACCCTGTTCCCTGGGCTCAATCAAATGCCGCTATTCTTCCAATTCCTGCCTGCGATCAAGGGTTTCCAATGACACCAATTTTCCTAATTCTGTCGGGAAGTTGACCCCAGCACTGCAATCATGGATGCTGATTGTCACATTGCCATATGAACCTAGAGTTAGGAAAGGAGAGGGAGTCCTATTGCTGACGAACCAAATTTTGTTTGCTTGGTCTGGGACTGACCTTGGTGGCTGTACAACGCGTTTATAGCTGTATATACCGCCCCGAGTCTGCCCAACGCTTCTGCGCTGACTTCCATCATTTGCCATTAACCGCTTTTGGTTTGTTCGAATCCAAGATTAATTCTGACTTGAACTTTGGTCTATCAGGCACCATGCCTGTTCCCGTTGGCAGCATCATCTTTGGATCTCCTCCGATGACAGACCAACGCGCTGATATATGATTGGAAGCCTTTCAAAGTGAGAAATATAATATTTCGGAACCTAACACCAATATCAATTTAATTCTTTCCAAACAGTCCCTTTCACATCTACACCTATTTGATTATGGAAACACCTATTTGATTATGGAAACACCTATTTGATTACGGAAACCTGTAGAAGGTTGAAACCAGTGGATGGGAACAGGAAGCTTATATAACGCAATACTAAACGGAATACTTAAAGAAGACATTATAACAAACCACTAAAACAAATAATTTACCTTACACCAGATCATTCAGTCATCTGTAATACTTTTGGTACCATGACGAGGATGTATAAAGCTGATAAAAGGCCATGAAGTAGCAAGGAAACGTTGTGTGTGTATATTATAGAGATTATTATCCATACTACCCCTTGTACATATAGTTTCTGGTTGGATGGTCTTTATTGTTTCGTCTCTGTCGGGCATATTGCAGTACTTTCCTCTCAATGCCTCAGTGACAGATTTCGTAACGCGTAGATCGTAAGGAAACCTCACTTTGGAAATATAAAATATACCTGATGAAGACTTGAATGTGTGATTATGGTTTTACGCGGCTTGTATTTCGATAATATCACGGCGGGGAAACCAAAAATGGGGCTCATACTTTGTACCCATGTGAGGAATAGAACCCGGGTCTTCGGCGTGATGAGAGACCGCTGTAACCTCTAGGCTACCCCATTGTCCCTTAACGAAAACGGCAATACTTTCATAATTAATGCAGCGTTCCACTTAGTCAGCAATTTTAGCTTGATACAGCCTTTTAAGAAATCTACCCTGGGCCGGGCCAACAGGCGTTATCTACGTCGTAAGGATACAAAGACACAGACGAAGGCCATCCATTGTAACCATCCGATCCACATTACGTTGTCTCTCACCAGGATGTATATTGTTGATGGGAGTATGTTCTTGGTCTTCATGTCTACTGTCCACACCTTAATGTATTACAACCTCTCATCTCTTCTCTTCATGGGGAGAGATACAGAAACAAAAGTTTCCTAACTGAGTTTTGAGAAGCACATTAAACGTTTGGGCGAGAGTCATCAGCCACACTCATGCATCGACACACACTTGTCAATATTGTCCAGAAGCACCCCAGTACGCACTTGTACTTCATGCTTGTACTTAAAAAGGCCGGTCACTTAGTTCTACAGTGCCCGATTGCCGCTTCCCCCCAGGAAATACGACTATTAATTCACAGAGAAACGAATTAGTGTATAGATTTTTGGCGAAATTACACAATGTTCAGCAACTATTACTGGAATTAGAAGATAACAGGAGCTGAAACAATGAAAGGCAGCCGATAGAGCAGTACAAACATGTCAATTTTATCATTTTGTATGTCAGCAAGAATATATAAACCATTGCGTGCCAAGCCAAATCTTGATATCACCCTCTAAATTTGCTTTCAAGAAGCATTCGGGTTACAAAGTGGCAATTTCAGACCGTTGGTATTTTAAACACTGTCAAATGATGTGTTATTATTTGACATTACTTCCACCTTACTCGAATGCCATATTGTTAACACGAACAACACAAAACTGATAACAGTGTATGGTCTGTTCCCGGTCCTGATTATTCTTAATGTGGGGGTGCTGCACGTACGGCACGTGTTTGTGTTTGTGACTAGTCTTTAGAGCTTCCAGCAAAGCTTTTCTGTCATCTCAACACTGATGCTATCTGTTTTTAAGCACCAACATTGCTTATTAACACAATGGCGAGTTTCACATTCAGGATGAATAATGATAATATATTCGTTCTCCCCAAACAGTCAATTATTCACATGAATCAAAAGACGCTTTCAAACTGAAACGAATTCCAGTTTTATCCTTAGATTTATAGACTGGAATACGTTATAACCTATTGGCAGTAGATCAAATTTTGAAAACGTAAAGGCTCTGGGTTGAACTTAATACACGTTTAAATATTGTCCTTCATTTTCCTTTCTCGCATTTGAACAGCTGACTTCTTTGGATGCATATGCGCCTGAACACAATTGTATCGTTTTCATGCTAATCATTCCAAATGTATCGTTTTCAATCCGAAAGCTTGGTTTAGCACCGCTTGGATCAGTATATTGCGTTATAAACTACCCATCAAAAGTTTAGACTCACTTAAAGCACTCACTATATGTTACGTATATATAAGTGGTTACATCGAAGATGAATTTCTCCACTAACTTAGGGGAACCAACTGCAAACCTTATGCAGATGAATTGCACGAGGATCATGCATCAAATTGCTGAAAGCATGTGCAAATATCGTGCATGTGAACAGCTGCGTTTTGGAGTAACGTTTTGTTAAGAATTCGCCAATTTTCACTGAGTTTCATCATTTATGGAACTCATGACAATAATCTTTTCAACATGACGAATTTGTTTTACAATACATTAGTTCATGTGTAAACAGTACCTTTAAACACTATGGAATATTTTGCAAAATCTAGTTTAGAACAGTTGACTGAAGCATGTGGCTACATTTACACTAGTGAGTCTAAACTTTTGATGGGTAGTATAGTACGGATTATTGGCTCTTAAACTTTGAAGTGATGCAAGTCGTCGAAACTAACTATACTCTTGCCAATAATGGTTGTCACCCCCTTCAATGTTTTTAATTGGAGAGGGGGTGTGGGGTGGGTGTGTGAGGTGTGTGTGGGGTTTGGATGGGGAGGGGGGTGAAAACCATTATTGGCATGAGTATATATCGTGCTAACAAACCCAGAAAGATGATGTGAAGCTGAATACCTCAGGATCTTGTAAGTCATGCAACTAAGTAACAATGATTGGCTGATCAGCGTTATACCTATCTCGATCCACTGGATGATTGATTGTCATCAGTTTTGTTTAGGGCGGCCAGGGTCCGTACGTCAAAATTGGTCATAGTTGTATCTTCTGGAGTATTTCAAATGATCGTCCAAAGAGGTATATTTGATAGACACCTGCGTGACACATTCCCAGGGTTCTGTTTTCAGGGTTGGTTTTAAAGTATATCACTGCTGTACAGAACTTCACAGAAAGAAGATGAAGTTGAAACACACTTAGATATATCACTATTCACCCAAGAACAAAACTATTATATTGTATTTTAAATTTCAGTACTGGGCACCGTTCCTCAAAGCGATCGTAGCGCTACGACAGTCGTAAGTCTAAGTTTGGGAGTTACGATCACCTTAGCGGTACGATCGCTTTGAGGTTAAGTTTAATTTACTATTTAATCTCGTGTCATGTGAGTGAGTGAGTGAGTGAGTGAGTGAGTGAGCGAGTCAGTGAGTGAGTGAGTGAGAGATTGGTTTTGATCTGTTTCAAACAATATTTCAGTCACATCACAACCAACCAGCATAATGTTAGTTGTCTGGAAGGGGGAACATCTATGTGATTCGATTGTTGATGACTTTTCGCACTCTGATGAAATAATATATGGTGAAACAAAGAGACTATGTAGCTCACAAAACAAAACATTACAATCACTTGCAACATGAAACCCTCAACCATAGCCTTGTATCACGCCCAAGGGAGAGTGCAGTGCAAATTGGGCGCTTCAGAATTCAGGCATTCTATGACGCACCACCCTTCCATCCCTACCCCGATCTTATTTAGAGTGATTTAGTGAGTATGGTTTTACGGCGGGGGGACACTTGAGCTTGGCTTCACACATTGTGCACACGTGGGGGACCGAATCCGGGTCTTCGGCGTGACGAGCGAACCACTTGACCATCCTACCTCTCATATTTAAAACGATTTCCTTAAATACAGTGATATGCGTGTTATAGGTTGCGGTGCTATTAGTCTGACAACTGCTCTCATTCACTGACATAGTACAAGACTTACGTGGTGCAGCCAGACGCTTAGCGATATCACTTGTTTCTTCTCATCCTGAAAGAAAAAAAAGAAACGTTTTAAAACAGAGTGACTCAGTCACGATTAAAGCACGTATACATTATTTGGAGAAATATCGTTCAAACTCACTACACAAAACACCAAAATAACCGAAAAGATGGCACCTTTACCTGAAATATTTAAATATATAGATTTGTAACTTCACCCGAAAATCAAATTGCTTCAAACATATCTATTTCTTGACCTGACAACTTAACTCTCATTAATCGTCATCGTCATCTTCATCAATCCAATCCAAGAGTACAACTGTACTGACACATTTTTAATACTTGGTCACCCGGTTCAGAACGACCGCCCTACTCTCTGATCTCATGTGGAAATCCCAATAACAGGAAGATGTTTAAGTGAAGCACACATTAGCTGAACATGTCGTCCACTCGCAAAATATTAATACAGACTAAAACCCTGTCACCATATTGATTTTATTCAATATTACTAGTCGTACCAAAAAGGAAATTGCGTCACATGAAATTCTGGCTAAAGTTGTCTTACAAATTGTATCTTTAAATAAGATAATTTAATTATAGACGAAACACCGCGGAGCATCTGTGGCTGTCTAAATGCGGCAGCAACAACGTCTGCGACTGAAAGGTACCCGTCGTCGCACACTGTATTTAAGGGTCATCTATATTTGACGCCATTCAGGCGTACATGGCGTCAGGTTGCTATTTGATTGCTCTGAACATGCGTTTATTTCCTACGTAAGTCAGGCAAAAGGGTCCCTGTTCTTGCAGAGGACTTCGTGACATTTCCAGCTGAGCAAATTCTATGGGCTTTCAATTTCGCTGTATCAGTTCATATTGGCTTTCCCATCTCTGTGTTCACGATAACCACGCACCCCGAAGCACGTTGTGCAACCTCCAGCCATGGCGTCAACACGTGGACGTGCATGTTTACCTTTGATCTAGTCATGTTTCGACCTTTGGTATCTCGAATCATCTGTCTATCTCGAAAGGGCCACATATCTGGTTTGGTGTATTCATGGTATATCCGACTTGATAATGTTCAAGGCCGCGTTCAGACTAAACGGATGCTGGAAAGACAGTATACTGCCTTATTTGATGTTGTCTAACATATTACAATCAAGAAGTTGTTATTCCACGGTGACGTATTTGATACGAGTATGTTCTATGGTGTTTAACGTGTGTGTCGACGACCGCTTCCAGTCTGGTAACCGTTTTCAAACCTTTTGTAAGTTCAAAGTTTGGTTTAATTTGCAGCAGGTTAGCTTCAAATCATATTGTCAGAGTCCTGAGATATATGTAAAGTTAGATAAATATTCTCTAGAACAATTTCTTGTGTTCTCCACCTCTGGAACAAAGGTGCTACCAAGAGGGAAGGAATGGCTAATCGTTCTGACGCACATCATTGTTATCTTAGACTACGTTCACTTGGATGTATCATATGAGTAGATATCTCTGATGTACATTGTTCCTCGAGTTCAGATGATAAATAAAGCCTTGTTCCCCTATCATGCAAATGACAGGCACATGCATGATGTAGCAGTACTGTAAATATTCCCCCCACAGACACAGGTGGACAAGAATTCGGTAAAGAGTAATAAATAACACCAATATCGTTTTACACCAAAATCTATATTGATTAAGGAAATGTATCCTTTGATTTTCTGCGAATCAGAGACCAGAAACAATTAACCTCGGGCTAGCTGTCTGTGCGGGATTAATTGGCCCTCAACTCCGCACCTAATTCAATCCGAGCTCATTTCAAGTGCCATAATTCAATTTACATCTCTGTCCTTATTTAACGACACCATACGAAGCAAGCTCGTTTTTATCAACACAGTGTGATTATATAAAAATCAAAATATGTTTGCCAGTCACTTTTTGCTACATAAGTGCACTTCTTGCACGTGCAGCCTTCAAGCATCCCTCGAGAGATCCCATACGCAACTGACAGCCACAATTTGGTTAGCCGTTCTGCGGAGGATTGGAAGTTGGCGTTTGATTTAGTGGGCTGCCGAGTCCGTAACGGCTGAGTCTGGTTGAAGGGGTAAGACGGAATTACACAGGGGCAAGTGTTGTAATTAATTAGTTTTTGTGTACATGCCTCACGCCCGACACCGGCGAACACTCTCTCTAATTTATGTTATTGGTTTAATACGGAGTTCCTTGTGAGAACATTGCATGTGCCAATAACTCGTAGAATATTTCGCCCGTTAATTTCCCCTCCCTGTCAAGACGTTGGGAAGGAAATAGAAGCCGGTGCAACACTGGCACGCTGCTCGTTAGCCTCGTCAGCATTAAAGGCGGGACAAGAACCCCTGATTACAAGGTGGACCTAAAGCCAGACCTCTGGGCTCCCTTGCTGGACCCAGTGACCGTCATATCGCCTTTCATCGACCCGACACGGACAGCGATGTACCTGTTCTTATAAGGCTTAAGACTGTCTGTTGCATGAAGGTTTATGCTTCAACAGAATCCTTCACATACAAATTTGGTACTTTATAGGCTTTGAGGTCGAGAAAGAGAAATGCCGTGGGTTTAAGTTTCTTCTGGCTGCAGGAACAACTGGAGATATACATCACTAGTCTGAGAAGACTGAGATGGTTCAAAATAAAACAGTGAAGGAAACGGCAGCCAGCAGATAAGGACACGGCTGTTCATGGCAGTATTTCTACTGTCTCATCTTTCCAACAATGCGGAAGGAAATCTATCAGTTCTTAATGTGCTTCCTCGAGGGCAAACACAAGGTGTATGCTAGAGCAGGGTTATCATGGTTGTTTGGGTCACTATATGTCCGACCCGTGAAAGTCCGGGTTAGAATATTGATCTTCAGTAACCCATGTTGTCGTAAGAGGCGACTAACGGGATTGGGTGGTCAGGCTCGCTGACTTGGTTGACACATGTCATCGGTTCCCAATTGCGCAGATCGATGATCATGCTGTTGGTCACTGGATTGTCTGGTCCAGACTCGATCATTTACAGACTGCCGCCATATAGCTGGAATATTGCTGAGTGTGGCGTAAAACTAAACTCACTCACTCACTATATGTCCCTCGATATTGCACACATGTCCAGTTCTTGTATTGCATAAAATACGTCGTAGGAGCTGACACCTACGGATCCATTCCAGCTTGAAAAAGATATACATCATAACAAATGCTAATGGAGTTCCGAAGTTGTATATTTTAATTTTAAGGATTACTATTGTTTGTGATTTCCCACAAATATATATAAACTGTTCTTATGGTTTTCTGTGAATATCTCCAGTAGTGTATCCATCATTGTCTTCGAACCTCCCAGTCATTCCGATGCCAAGTACTGATCTATTTATGTGATGGACGCCATCAGTTTGTTCTTCATGTGACGAGTACTATGTGGGATTCCATTAATCTCAACAGTATGGGTGTGACAGTCACACCTAGCTATTTTCATTGATTGATACTCCCCTTGGAAAGGCTGAAAGCAGAGTCTGTCCTGAACACGTAGAATTGTACTGTTAGAAACTGGTATTTTATGTTCGAAACGATTTGACAGCCTAGACGTTCTTGAAACCATTGGTGATGTTTTTGATTTACATACTGGTATCTGTTTATCATACCATCTAGCTGGTCACAAACTGGTCCCCATCTAACAACACTGAGCTGAACCTTCCCATAATGAGAGCGATTATCAAGATCAAATATGACACACATTGATCCACTTCACTGGTGTCTACTATTTCTAGCTCAGTGCAAGGAAATTGGCTATTTGACCATCACTGAACGATACCACTGATATCTCCGAAGTTGATAATCAAATTCCTTGTTCTGATTTTACCAATGCGAGCAGACATTCTGACACATGCACAAGTACAAAGAGGACCAAGGAAGGACACACAGTTGGTGTAGTTCCCAAAATTTCATGACCACGTGGCTTGATACACTGTCTACTGGCCACCTAGACCCTCCTAAACCACTGATGCTAAAAGCAATCCATTAGGTTTGAAACTGGGAAATGTCTGATGACCTTTAGATCCATGCACGTCTTCTAGGATCGGTAAACGCTGTGCAGCCATGTTGGCGTCAGAATTATTATCCTTGCCAACAGCCGTTCGTCCCAAGCTACAAACATTTGTAAACAAACAAAACCCTTATCTGACAAATACTGTGAAGAAGTGAGTGCCAAACTAAGGGTTAATGGTCTAAGAGTTGCTGACATACATAGAGGCAGTAACAGATCTCGATACTCGTGACTCTTTACAGTCAAGAGGGTTTCAGTCATAATGCAAAAAATAATGTACGGTAGGTCGAAGAAATGAAAATGGATTCCCCTAAACATAAGTGTGGCAAAATATTATAGCTTGATGTTGATGTATTTACACATATTCTAATATTGGTCTCAATGTCGAACACACAAACATATATAGCATACTGGCTGTGTCAACATTTGGTACTACTACTAGCAGGAGTTTGGCACTTGTCTGATTTTTGGCATGCACATGAAAGAAGTGCTGTGTTTTTATTCATATATTCCTGCGCGACGATGCATTTGAGTTAACGAGGATAACATACCTCTTACTGACCAATCAGTCGATATATTCGGTGATGCAATCTGTGACATTTCTATGTTCAGATATGTGCATCAATTATCAAAAGAATTAATTATCAGTGATATTCATAACATGCAAATGATTACATCAGTGCGCTGAAATACCCATAAGGCTAATGAAGCAGCAAATTGTTATCGATTTAAAAAAAGTTCATTTTACACATGTACACGCCTTGAATGGCTCCATCATGATGTCAAGCTGAAAAATCATACTTGACTCTAGTATAACATTTTTACAATATACAAATGTATCAGGAATCATTACAAGAAGTAGAACAGACCAGAACTATACACGTTTATAATGTGTGATTGTGTGTGTAATCACTACTGGCAAGACATACCACACTAACAGGTATACAGTGTATGAGTGGTATGCGAAATCGCTACAAGAAGTAAACCCTCATTTACACAAGTACAATATATGCCAATACAAGACGTCAAACGAGCCTATTTTCCAGCTGCACATCGTATGAATGGTGTGTGCTACCACTACAACAAGGAAGTTATACCTCATATCCACGTTCAGGGCGGTGGGTAGCCTAGTGGTTAAAGCGTTCGCTCGTCACGAAGAAGGCCCGGGTTCGATTCCCCACATGGGTACAATCAGTGATGCCCATTTGTGGTGTCTCCCGTCGTGATATTGCTGGAATATTTCTAAGAGCGGCGTAAAACCCAACTCACTCACTAACTCATATCCATGTTCACTCTTTGTTGCTTTAGTGTGTGAAGTAATTATAAGAAGAAACAACAAGCTGCATTTACACATGTACAGCTATGAGTGTTGTGTGACATCATTACAAGAAGCAAAACAACCTTCATTTCAAAGCATCAGAGAGCTCGTGCTCATGCTGTGTGAAATCATTACAAGAAGGCAAATGTTCACGTATTTGAACAATGGACGATTCGTGCACATAAATCTTTGTTCCGTGACTATTTGTCAAACACAAACGAAAAATGCTCATATAAATACCATCATATCAAATTGATATCATTTATTCAACATTTCAATTACCCCGACGATGCAAATCAATCACTATGTAAACATTTCTACAACATTTAACACTCGCTGATGAAACCAATACATTTCCGGAAACCAAATATTGGAGAGTTACAAATAAACCGGTAATCTACGCCACTGGAGCCCCATACAGACAAGGTTGAGAAGGCCATGTTCGGATCTCTATCTCTTGGTACCCGTTATGAGCAGAGCCAAAGTTATGAGCCATTTGTCACGGGGATATTCGCTTAGCCGGTTATTACTTGGCACTTAGCTCAACGGCCTTTATGGGAGTATTTGTTTAGTCAATTATATCTCTGGAATATGAGTCTGTTCCTCTGATTAATGCTCATGGCTATGTCTACGACTAGGCGAGATGCTATGAAGAGATCTGGTTGTCCATGGTTCGTCTGATCAGCCATAATGGTTTCTCCTTTAAAACAGTTATATCTCCACACATGCTGGCTGGCGTCATAGTCATGACTTGAAATCTAACCGTAACGTATTTTAATATAAACCATTGCATTTATTAATTTATTTATTAATTAATTTTCAGAATTTTTTTAAAACTAAAATTATACTAGAACCATATGTGTATTTCATACTGTACAAAAATTCAGTTTTTGTGCACAACTATTATCATGTTTACTGCAACAAATTACACGAGTTTGAAGGCACCGAAATTGCCTATAATCGGCCGGGTATAGTCAGTCGGCCCATCACACGCCCATCGTTGTCCTCAGAGCACAAAGCGGCATGACCAACTTGGAGTCAAGCTCGACGTCACTGGAACTGGAGGTAATTTAGATGACCATCCTCTTAACACAAGGCCAGCCTTCGTGCAAAACAATACTAGGCCACGTTGTGCACGTGCCGTTGTCGATTTCTTACACCAAGAGGTGGTAACTCTACCTTGGCCTGCCTGGAGTCCAGATCTCATAGAGTATGTTTGGGGCATTATGGATCGCATAATACACCAGAGAGATCCTCCAGTACACAATCTTGATGTATTAGAACAAGCCTTCCATCCAAACTAGAACGTAATATCCCAACGTCAAATTTAACGTCTGATACAGACAGTGAGGATTAGGGTGAGGGATGTTAATGCAGTTGACACAGGTTACACCAGATAGTGACATCCTGCTCGCTTATTTTTACTTGAGGATTTAGTGACGCTTGTATGCCAGAATCTTGAAAGTGATTGCTCTTGTTAACGTCATACGACCATGGTTATCAGCACTTCAAACTGAGTCAGGTTCTTTGCAATGTTTGCTTCTATTAATAAACTACGGTTTTTCGTTCTTATTGCATTATCATTTGCATTTTTTCTTATTATTTGAGAGTCAGTTTATCCAGATAGTACGTTCGTTTGAAGTTTGGATTATTCCTTTGCTCTGATTACTGGTAACATATGGATACTATGAAAAATATGGACTGTTGCGATACTTTTTGACATGTGTATATTTCATATTTCAACACCAGTACATTTTTTCATTAGGTATTAAAAACGTCTAAATGAGAGGTGAACTGGTTTCGTCTGGATCAAGATTTAAGAAAACGACGCCAGGTGCAAGGATGTGCCAACAGCTGTCACAGAAAAGCACGAAATCAAACGCCCAAAAAGAAAAAAAAAGATCTGCCGTATCGCAAAAAGAGTTTGTTTGAAACGGTAACTTATCTCTACCAGACTTGTGCTTTCGTTTGAATACCTCCACGACCAGATCCGAACAAAGTTGCAGACAAGAAGTGTGTTTGCACAGGAGGGTACGCTCCTTGAGGCATTTGTCAGACAGGATCAACATAGAACTGGTGTTCGTGTTCAAATGTGGTGTGGTCCGAACTTCAACCCTGAAGTATTACGAGTAGAAGGACGAACACGAGCATAAACAAAGTAAAGATATTCCTGTAGGACTTGTGTCTGGTGGTGTGGGAGATGCACTCGCAGTCTGATCACAAACCAGTGTATCAGAGCAGCTCCTTACACTGTGATACTGTGTTATCTAATACTTTCAAGTGCTTATTTAAAATAAAATAATGCTATTTTCTTCATTCTGACAGCTCCCGCTACCTGAAGTGGATGATGTGCCTCCATTGATGAAGAGGCACTAGGGAAGACCCAAGTAAACATGGCTACCGATCGCTCAGGGCTCAAAATTGGAACTCTTTTGTGCTTAGAGGTTCGATTCAGTCTCGGCAACATACGCCTAGTAATCAACATCATTTATCTGCTCAAATAAACCATCCCGGAGATTTCAATGGGTGCTAGTCTAATAATCTAACGCATCACACAGCGGGGTTCTCAGGTCACCCTACTAATTTCCCGTCGGGAAAACCTCTTTTATATGAAAACTCATCAAGAAATAACAGTTTAATCTCAAAGAACTTGACTTTTCGGCGAGGCCAGGATGGTCAATACCACCAAACGCCATGTTATTTTCTTGAGAGGAACAATTAAACATCCAGAGCTAGTTCAAAAGAGCCGGTCTATTTATCCCGTAACTGCCTAACCATAGTCACTGTTGTGGCAGGCTGTCCAATTCAAACTCTATTTTGATTTCATCTGGTAAAATATCACATGAAAATCTTTCAGTCGGCAGAGAAATATATTCACGCAGTGACGAATCATTCTAGCAGTGCGAAGCTGCGATTACATTTTCCACAAGGTTGGTATTATCGTGCTGATAAAATCAAACACTACCCCAGAGTATCGGTAGACAGTTAGCGGCCATCGATTTATGTAACGATAGAATGTAGTTAGGACGATAGTATCTGTGGAGAGGGCTCGGAGGTGTCTAAGAACTCTTTTGAGAGAAGATAAATAAAGCTGAGTTACTTGGGAAACTATTTTTTGGTGTGAAGTAAATAAGGTTATGTGTAACCTCATGTGACAATTCTCAAGAAGAACGTGGTATATGGATCAGCAGATCTTTTCATCTAGAAACTTCCGAACTACATCATGTAAATTCGCCTTTAGAATGACACACTAAAATCTATTTGCCATAACGTGGAAACATAATGAGATGAAACCTCGAGATGTTTCTGTAAACAGAGTCCGTGCCACATACGTTAGGTGACGTGTTTTCTGCGTTAACGTTTTGGATATAATTCCCAGAAATAATGCAATGCAATCACAATTCCAATAATATATTATTTAGTTTAATGCCTGTATTAGAATTAACACCATTTATTCAGGCACCAAGCTTTTCTCGATACAACAGTGGTCTCTAATACTGAATAAATCTCCAACAGGTGAATATCACCATTGATAACTGATAAGTAAATATGAGAATATACAAACGTGCATATTAAGTGGAATCCTGTTCAAATTCCAGCATATGAGCATACAGTCACCCAAACTACCCCCAGGATGGTTCCAACTGATCGATTAATGTTCAAGTCAAGGCATCTCCTCTCACAGCAAGAATTGCGAATCAAATAAGGAAATGTGTAGAGGAATTATTTACGGAACATTAGAGGGCCCTAAGGGCACAACATTGAGATTTCATCGAACCAGCAACAAGCGCAACAGCCTTACTTGCGAAGGCCGAATCGGATCGGTTCCCTCAACGTCATAGCAGAATATTTGTTACGGAAGCAAGAAAATTGTCATGTTATTAAGAACGTAGGCAAATAGAAACTTGATTGTGTAATTATACCGCTGACGTAAATATTGCCTTGGCTGGGATTAAGTGTGACGAATAAGACGCTGTAGATACGCGTCTGTATGTTAACAGTTATGTCAGATGTCCTTTGGACGTTTCATATGATATTATAACAGTTGGCTTATATACATGCTGAAGACCAGTCGCGGAGGCAGATGTTTCATAATGTGTTTTTATATAATAACATATTTTCGTTGACTCCCAAATTTACTTTTAGCACTCGTGATTAAAATAAATTTGAAATTTGCTTTTGCAATGGGTACCACAGGCAGGATACAGTGACCTTTTCTGGGAACACCTGGTGTAATCACTTTTGAAAATTAAAGAGCCATGCTTGGGATCGTACAATCGGCTCTGCTTTTAGTAGAAATTGTTTTCGTACGATTAAGGAAACAGTACAGTTCATTGCTTTTAAGATTTCACGTTCTCAGACATTCATTATATTACGATTAAATCGCACAGTATATAAACCTTCAACAAACATGGACCACATCCATGGTTAAATGTCAGGACAATGCAAACACCAGGTTCGGTAGAACACGGATCCTGGACCAGAAATGTTGAATTCTTTTTTTGATATATTAGTTTGTGTTGAATATTGCTATTAAATGATACTATGAAACCACGTGGTATTTGTTTAATACCCAGACAGCACCGATGTGCCAAATAAACACCAGTCTGCATTCCCTATACATAAGGGACTTAGGTCGACTCATGGCACAAAGCATGTGTGGATCTGATACAAAATATCTGTATATTAAATCTACAAGAATGGCTGTGGCGTCCAGCTACGTCTATTACTGATGGAGGTGTCAGCTTTATCCATGCAATCAAAATCAGGTTCTTCCCAGTAATTACCTGCACCCTGAGAGGGACAGAGGCAGGAGCCAGTCAGATGGGACAGACCGTGTCTGAAGTAGGTCTTAATGATGGCGTGGCCGACACTGAAGGAGTTTACGCTAACGTAACATCGTTGTTATTCCAGAGTCAGTTGGCGTGTGTCATGTCTGCTTTGATGTACGCAGCACTGGCTGCTGTGGGACTGTCTCACTGAGGTGTGTTTTGGAGGAAGTCTGTAAAACGGACAGCACTAATAGGAAGCAAAGGAACAGTAATGGCGTTAAATATGCCGTAAAACAGTGAATGTATTTTCTTGCTTGTGTAGAAGAAGGTAATAATGGCTTTGGATTACAAAAATAAGGGTTGAAATTGCTGTCAATTACATGGTGCATGTGAGCATATGATACCTTAATGACAGTTGATACGTCTTGAGGATGTTGGTTTTCATTCGTAATGGAGCAGCATCTTCTGTATGGGACACGTAACTACCTCATTATGTCTGGTTTAATGACCACGGTCCCGTTACACCTAGCCAAGTTACCCCACCATCCCAAGCGTGTGTTAAAGTACAGGAGTTAAGACGTCGTTGATGACTTCGTTGAACAGGAAGAACGGACCCAAGAGTCCAAAGTGCATTTCGTTTAGCCATCTAAAAGTAGTATTTCCTTTGTACGCTCGCTTCCCGTTTATCCCGTAGAAGGTGGGTGTGAATACAGCTATTGATGTAAGGAATATGGCAAGGCTACACCCCCGGGCCCATTTGCACACAGCGATCAAAGCACTGCGACTATCGAAACACCCATATCCTAACGTAGACTATCAATAGCAGTGGCGCTGTGATCATTCTGTGCTAGTTAGTCCTGAAAGTTATTCCTTGATACCATTATCCTAGGCGTCCGTCCAAGTGGTATGATAATTATTGGCCGCTCGTCTAGCGCAGGACTCCACACTCCCTCGGTCACCGGGTCAATGTCCATTCCAAATGCTTTCACAGCTCCAAGGAGTCATTCACACCACAAAGAGTGATGTCCCTTAGCTATACACAGACTCCGTTGTAGCTGGTTCTAATCCCGGACTCTTGTCAAAACAGAAAGGTCAGAGTAAAAACAACCTTTGTTAACCTACTGCCTGTCATTCTTGTAGTTTTAATATACAGAGATTCTGTATCAGATTATCACACTTGCTTTGCTCCTAGAGGTCGACCTCAATTCCTTGTGTATAATTAATATCTGAAAACGTAAATTTTAAAAACAACGACTGGTTCCTTAGTCCTAAGAATATTGTTTTACTGAAAGCAGCGCCCATTGTCTGATCTGGACTTAATCAGGAGCATGGTGTTCCCGAAAAGGTGATTGTATCCTGCCTGTGAGACCAACTACAAAGGCAAATTTCATATTCATTTTTATCACATGACTGCTCAAAGTCACTTTGAGAGTCAACGAAAATATATTATGAAAAACACGTTATAAAACGTCAACGTCCACGATTGGTCTTCATCATGTATACAAGCCAATTATGGATATTATATGAAACGTCCAAAGGACGTCTGACATAACTGTAAACATCCAGACGCTTGTATCTGCAGCATCTTATTCGTCACACTTAATCCCAGCCAAGGCAATATTTACGTCAGCGGTATAATTACACAATCAAGTTACTATTTGCCTACGTTCTTAATAACATGGCAAGTTTATTGACATTAACGTCAAAGAGCTAACATACTTTATGTGTCTACTGTATGCCGAAATACATCACTTTTGTGACCTATATTTCAGTCGTTCAGCTTTAAAGGTGTCAAAAACTCTACTACATCAAATAAGATAAGACGTATATCCGTAGTTTATAGGGGACTCATTTTCATTGCAGAAAACGTACACCATGACCTTTGAAAAAAGTGGCCGAAAACATGAAAACGCTTTTGATAATAATTTCAGTGTAAAGTTAAGGTTCCATAAAGTTAGAAGCGATCGAATAATGAGACTGTTATTATTGTAGCAACATCAGTCGTTGGCGATTGGTCATATTGAGATATACATATAGGAGAGTGTGAGCTGTATTCCTGGTGTATCAAGGAGGGACAGCATTATGTGGGAGAGAAAGTCCAAAGAAATGAAGGTCTTAGACCTTAGACGCCTTCGATGACTGGGCCTCATTCACGCAGATGTGTGTGTGCGTCTGTGCGTGCGTGCGTGCGTTTTTGAATCGACATTTTCTAATTTATTGAATACCTTTGGAGCATCACATGAATTCTGAATTTTTTGTATTTGTTTGTTGTTTAACGTCGCACTCAGCTTTATTCCAGCTGTATGACGGTGGTCTGTAAATATGCGAGTCTGGACCAGACAATCCAGTGTTTGATGGCATGAGCATCGATCTGCGCAACTGGAAAACGACGATAAGTGTCGACCGAGAGAGCGTGACCTGGATCGTCACGTGACGAGTTCTGAATGAATGTCGTGACAGCAGCAAAATCAAGAGTCAACATAACATCACAAATGCCGTGGTGTCAACGACTACATAACGTAACGTCCTTACCTTTGTTACGTCAACAATGGCTTTCAAAAGAAAATAGCGTAATGCGCGTGGAAACGTAATACTCTCGGGCGACTTTTCTGCCAATGATTACTGATGAAAGACTGATGAAAGATGTATATACCTGTGTGCCATCAAGACTGTAATAAATATATACCTACATTTAGATTACTGTGACCTCACCAAAAGATGATCGATGCTATGTTCTAATAACTTTGTTGCCATTATTCATGGGAAAATAATTTCCCAATCCTCGGGTGCCTATTGTGGACATATAAATTTGTTCTGAGGTCTGCTAGATTAAGCCATCTGAGTTGGTTTTAAGCAAATGAATGCCATTGTGACCATCCAATCCTCATTGGTCGGCTCTTACACCAAGCATGGTGAACCGGGACCTACCCTGAGACAGAATCCTCACTGGTTTGGTGGAGAGTGTTTTAAGATCCATTTGATTTAATCAGTTTCCTAACAGTAATTTAAGGTTTATCCGTAACTAAATGGTTGTGACGTGGTTAGAACATCCTTCCTATAAATCAACACACTGTACCGTCATATATTCTCAGACTGTCGACATGTGCTGCTAGTTTTAGGTTCCTGACGTCAGTATAATGGAAATACATACATAGAATTTACTTTGCACTCGGGCTTGAATTAACCTAAAACAAAAACGTTTATCGTGGTCTGCCACAGTGCTACATGTGTACCAGCAGTTTGTATTGGAGACGTGAGTATGACGGAAATCCACTTTATCTCATTACACACAGGCTTTACGTTCATTCATTCCTACATGGACACAGCTGATATCATTCTGCGAATGATTACAGATGAAAGACTGATGAAAGATGTATATACCTGTGTGCCATCAAGACTGTAATAAATATATACCTACATTTAGATTACTGTGACCTCACCAAAAGATGATCGATGCTATGTTCTAATAACTTTGTTGCCATTATTCATGGGAAAATAATATCCCCAGTACGTGATTGGCAAATCGGTGGAATAAATGTTGATCCTTACACATGCCTCGTGATCCACCACCCGATAAAAACGCCTTGGTTTCCTGAGACCAGCGTTTTACTTCAAAATGCGCATAAAATAGACCTTCAATCATTGGTATAACCTCAATTCGTTCTTTATAATTCCCGCGTCATACACATGTCTATTTTTAATGTCATACCTTAGCATTTGTGCTTTCACATTTCTAAAGAGAGTCCTCGCAAATACGACATTTAATTACCTAATGGGATAACAGGGGCTTTTGAATAAAAGATGAAGCACATGTGAAGATTGTACATAATGACGGCTTTTAGTGGTGCTATCTTAGATAAATGGCTCTTGGCGAGCGTTGACGTTCCTTAGATAATCTGAGAATCTTGAAATCTTTTGTTCTCTAATGACATGAATCCTATGTCAAATATTGCATTAGGTTGACGTTGAAAAATGGAATATGTCAATCCAAATGTCACAGACCAAATTTGCTCCATGTGGAACTGGTGTAACGTGGACAGATACAGCTGATGAATAAAACAGATCCCGAGTTGCATATTGTTATAAACAATACTTTGTTTCCTTGACATTACATGTTAAATGTCATTTTGCGAGACTGGTGACAGATAAATGAATATTCCGAAACAGACATCACATTCTCGGTGGTAAATGCAGTATTTCGTGATTGGTAACCTGGGAGAGGAACTGACGTACGTCATAATGTGAATTGAATAAATCGATATTTCGATATGGAACTCGCTATGGAAGTTATCGGTACAGAATCATCGGTCTTCTACTGAGCGTGACAAACACGACAGGCCAATAACAGAAGATGTGTAGAAGCAAGTTCATTTTCCTCCTAAGGAGCTATTCGAAATACACTCAGCTGCAAGCATTAGTTGAAACATGTCATTTTCATTTGAGAAGAACGCCTATAATCCGACGATTCATCGGTTAAATAGATGAAATTTTGTTGAAAGATAAACGTTGTAGAAGATGCATCAGCTGCTAAGATGATGAGAAATCGCCCAAGATAAAGAAAGGTTCAGAATCTATCCAACTCAAGATGACAGTAATCTTCCAATCAAAGTGTGCAATATTTTTGCCATTACGAAAATTGGTTTCATGGATTAGCAATATGACGTTTACAGACATTTTTTAACACTCAAACACACATGAATTGTAGTTACATATTAAAATAGTTAAATATATTAGTTAAAAATATGCAAAGAAGAAAACGTCTTGTGTCTGAAGCGACTCCTCTGAATGATCGTAAACACCATGTTTGATCGTGACTGAAAGTTGGAATTTGCAGCGAAAATATTACATGTCATTGAGTTTTTTTATGAAGATACTTGTCCTGCGATAACCCGGTTGTGAATATAGATCCCCCAGGAAATCGTGCCAAAGGTCATTGTATCCCGATTTGTGTATCGTTGATCTCGTTGCAGTCACTGTTTACCTGTCTCGATAGAGTATCGTGAAATGTTGAAAGGTTGCTGGCTGTTGTTTAAAATAACATTCACCCACTTCACCAATAATAGTCACCCACTTTACCAATAATATTCACCCACTTCTTATCACCCACTTCACCAATAATATCACCCACTTCACCTATAATATCACCCACTTCACCAATAATATCACCCACTTCACCAATAACATCACCCACTTCACCAATAATATCACCCACTTCACCAATAATATCACCCACTTCACCAATAATTCACCCACTTCACCAATAACACATCAATAATATTCACCCACTTCTAACATCACCCACTTCACCAATAATATCACCCACTTCACCAATAATATTCACCCACTTCGCCTCTTTTTCACCGTTTTTAACGCCGCACGTAACAATATTGCAGCTCTAGTTTGGTGGTATGTAAATAAACGAGTTGGGACAAGACAATCCAGTGATTGACAGCATGAGTCGATCCACACAATTGGGATACAATGGTTTGCATCAACCAAGTCGGCCGTTAGTTACCTTTACAAGCATATATGCTGAAGACCAATCCCCTACCCTGAGACAGAATCCTCACTGGTTTGGTGGAGAGTGTTTTAAGTTCCATTTGATTTAATCAGTTTCCTAACAGTAATTTAAGGTTTATCCGTAACTAAATGGTTGTGACGTGGTTAGAATATCCTCCTATAATACCCAAACACTGTACCGTCATATATTCTCAGACTGTCGACATGTGCTGCTAGTTTTAGGTTCCTGACGTCAGTATAATGGAAATACATACATAGAATTTACTTTGCACTCGGGCTTGAATTAACCTAAAACAAAAACGTTTATCGTGGTCTGCCACAGTGCTACATGTGTACCAGCAGTTTGTATTTGAGACGTGAGTATGACGGAAACCCACCTTATCTCATTACACCATAGGCTTTACGTTCATTCATTCCTACATGGACACAGCTGATATCAACGTAAGAAAATAGTACTTCTTCATTTTTCACAAGACTTTTAAAAAAACCCATTAATGGACATGGACTTTATTGAGGTTTTACTTTATTTATGATCATTACAAACGAGAAGTGATTCTGTCAACTTTAAGATAGTGTTCAAAATGGCATTTCTTTTGTGGAAGACCCGTGGAAGACCTTTCCAGATTATATTTGAACCACCAGTGACAAATGATGAAGGATGCAATTTCCTTGTATTTTTCTAAGTTAAGAAATGACTTGTGAATGGTGCCACAGGTCCCTTGGATACGTGAACAAGTGGTATCAATACTGTTTGAGATGATTCATGAACCTTTATTCACGATATAGTCGTACAATGGACTCGAATATGGAGATTATGTTTTCGCATTCTGTTTTGATTGTGCTAAAATGTGTTGGTAAATACTGACTCCTCCTAAATCTGACAGATTATCTAGGTCTGTTGTGGCGATCAGTAACGTGGTGACGCTCCCCTAGTTTCCAGTAATTCCCATCTTAGATCAAGTACTATTACCGTAACACTTAAGTGGTCTCACTACTTTACCCAACAACAGCCAATAGCATGGCACAAAGACGATTCATAGATCAGTCTGCTGTCTTTGACTACAGGATTTATTCACCTGTAAATTATTCCAATGTACATTGGCTCTGAAAGGCATTTCTCATAAACATTTAGTCTGCTGATCCAATCTCACTGGCGACGTCCTTTATCGTCTAGGGCAATGATCTTTGGCGTTAAGAGACTATTTCGCCATTTTCTGGCGTTTCAATCTTGGCATCCCGAATAGCATCTACTGAAACTATCTCAACAGGAGGAAGGAAGGAAGGAAAATATCTTAGGAAAACAGGTTGTTTTGAAACACGTTCCATGGACATACCCGACATGATGACGGCGATTGTTGCATCGTGAATGCGATATAACCTGTAGTTAGGTATGAGGCAGAAAACTCCGGATATCACCAAGTACACGCATGATTATGAACAACGAGTGTGATTTAGTCAAAGTTCGGTGTCAACCCGAACTGATGACACCGGATATTACAGGAGCGATACTGAAAACAGGTTCCCGGAAACAAAATAATAGGGAAAAAATATACCCACGTTTCGATTAGCTGAAAACAGAACAACACAAGTTGAGACCACCACCCCGTTACCCCTACCACCCCATCATAACAACCCTACCAAAATAAACATAACAACAAACAAGCAAAACAGAAAAACAACCTCCTCCTCACACACACACACACACACACACACACACACACACACACACACACACGCGCGTGTGTTTTGACCCACACTCGTTTAGGCCGAGATTGAGTAAATTAATTGCATCTCCAACATGTCCTTGTTTACATTTATGAATATCTTTAGTCTATCCTTGTGTACACTGAGCTCAAAAATAATACATACAGAACGTATAACGTTTGAAATGGAGATACAGCCTTTGTCAAAAGCTGGCACATGACACAAAATATAATCGATCTATGAACTATAATCTATAAGGGACAATTTAGTGCGTCATAATATTACATGATTTATCGACATGGTGACTCAAGAGGTGCATACACATTATAAGCATTGATTGAATATCGAAGTGTTTAGTAAGATGAAGATACTCCTATCAAAACAGTAAAGATCAAACAACCAGAAGGGCAAAGACCACAGTATGAGAACGGTAAAGTTCATACCACCAAGACATTGAAAAGTACACGCAAACTTTGATGACTCAAGGACAACCTCTTCAAACTTCAATTTTCTTTCAGCTTGGAATCAATACCTCGGTTGACAACCCATCTAGCGACCCACCCCGTCCGCACCCTAGTGTTGCGTTAACGTATGTTAAAAATCCCAATGAAGTTTGTTGGAAAGTATTTTCCTATGTGTATTAAAAGGTTAAATGAAATCACTCCCTTATGTTGCTATTGATTTTCGACCCAGGCGGTATAATTAAAACAGTTGGAATTCCATGTCACTTGCACCAGTGAGAATAATTGATTGGGGATTGCAAGGAGCGAATCGTGTATTCTGTTGCCGCGTTCTTAGCGTTTGGGAACATGCTTTGGAACGATCATCAACTTTGTAAAGATTTCTTACAACAAACACATGAATCGATCGCCCGATTAACAAATCATCCCATTCATGTTTGAAAGAAATATTCAATCAGTCCTTTCTTTAGATTGAATATGTTGAACGTTAAAAAATATATAAGGGTTGTTTATTAATTATTTTTTTTACACTTTCAAAATACAAAGTTTTGAATGGAGTCAATAACTGTTCTGTTGTAATATATTCCGTTGTTCATCGTAACGTCTAAACTACACACAACATACGTAACTAAAGCAACACTACATGCGTATATTTAGGCTTTTTAAATCGTGTTATGTTTGTAGAACTGGCACATTGTCAGAATCCATTATGCAGGCCTTTTCACTAGCTAAAGGTAAACACCTACACGTGTATGAAAATATACAGAACGTTCCACATGCAGGGAGAAAGCATCAACAAAGTCTAAAGCATAGTAATAACATGGTGGTGATTACCAAGAACGTGTTGGTACTAACTGGGATAGACGCTAAGGTTGTGTTGGCTGTAGTGGTTATTGTTACTCGTATATCTCTGGGCTCCTTTGACAGTCTCGTGGGGAATCCAGGTTAGAATTGGTCACTGGTAACATAGGCTGGCCGTGAGATGCGACTTCATCAATGGCGTGGTCAGAGTTGCGCTGGTCAGGATTGTCTGGATTCGATCCCTTTTACGCTTTCGTCGTACAGTAGGAACACACACGGGCACACACACGCACACAAAAACACATCGATAAAAGCACGCTCACACACTCACACGTGCACGCGCGCACTACACCCACTTTAACTTGGGGTTAGAATACTGCAGTACTCTGCCTCCACAAACCATGCCAGTCCTGTCACAAGTGAATACTAGAATCTCGGCCAGGCATATCAGCGGCTGTCAGCATGATAAACGATCAAAGCCGTTCAAGGTCACGATGACACAGGAACAGCCAGGTGACACTGAAACACCCAATCCTCATTAGGAACCTTTAACAACAGCCATCCAAGAACTGGGACCCGGAATCACCATGAGGTGCACATAAAAGAACGACCCATAGGGTGGACTTATAGGAATTATCTCGCAACACCGTTTATCCAGGATAACATTAAACCCGACTCAAAGGATGAGTGCGTTCCCTGATACATGAAACACTGGCAGAATCTATAAACCAGTGGTTAATCTGACGAAACGAATATAAAACAATTTTGTGGTTGAAAGGAACAAAGATAAAAGAATCGTAAAGAAAGAGATATCACGAGCTTAGAGTTAGTTTCGACTTCTGACGTTTTCTTTATTTACTCGAGAATATCTTTGCGGTTAAGATCTTGGCGTTTGCTTGAAGTTAACGTAAGTCCGTTCTCAATAAACAAAGAAGATGAGCCAGCGCCATCTATAAATCCAAAAGCACATGCACATGACTGTGACTCAGTTCTATGATTTATGACATGAAGATGGCATTCCATTCCAACACAAACATGTTTAACTAGCAACAGCGTTAATGGAGAAAGTGAAACCCACCTTATCAAATCATATACCAGAGTTAATTTCTCATATGCTGCCTCGGATAAGATTCTACGTGCGAGAAGGCAATACTCTACACATGCCGGATCCCCGTGGATGGAGATATAACTTCCCGATATCTGGCCCGGTTTTTAAGCCGTTTTAATGACATGAGATAAACAGACAGTAAACATGGTGCGAGAACCTGTCCCGTGATGCCCCGCGCGTCTGTCCCTCAAGGGAGATCTGTACATGTGTAATCTTGGTTTGATAAAATAAATTTTAAGTGATGTCAGGCCGTTGGTTTACGATGATTAACCAGGTACCTGCTGTGTTATTGAGATGATAGTAACTGATTAAAGGGGCAAAATATGATTATTTTAAGCCACTTACATGTGATATCATTGGCGATAGATAATTCTTTCCAAATCAACATACTTAACGAAATTATAACACTCATATTTTGCAAGAATTTATTAGTTATTCTGCTTGTAAGCAAAAGAGAAGAAAGAGTGAAATGAATGATAGTTCACAATACAAACTTATATTCGAGAGGTAGGTATCAAATCCAAACAAACACGCAGTTTTATTTCTTTAAAGATCTTGGAAGCTAACACATGTGCTTTATTGACATTCTGAACTGTTAAATTATATGCCATATAGATAAAAAGAATTCTTCGTATATATTTTCACCAACTATGTTACGAATAACATTACTTGACTGACATCACTATCTGGGATGTTTCCCCCTTACACATCTTTCCCATAAACACTTTCACATTGCCAGCTGAATCCTTCTCGGTCATAATGAATGCCCTCAAAGAAAGTTTGGCACCATGCCTTTAAACAAAATCCTAATTTTTGATATATCGGTTGTGAGTATTATCAGAAAATCCGATCTGGAAGCGGGACTGCTGGTAATTACATCACTTTTGGGTTTTATTACCGACATGAATTCGGAATGTGTTCTGTAATACCATTCTATTGCGTTATGCGTTATCTTTGTACGTATACGTATATTCTGGAGAGTGTATGTGTCCCTTTACAGTCTTCACAAATAACTGATTAATGGAATAACATTATTGTAAATGTGGTCAAGCATTGCGTACTATATATTTCTTTACAGATTAACATTTTAAGAAATTGTATAATCTATAAATTTTCTAGCAAAACTTATTTGTTTTCAAAATGATATAATCATACACGAATAAACATTGCAATCGATCTAATGAGTGAGTGAGTGGGTATGGTTGGTTTTACGCCGCTTTCAGCAATATTTCAGCAATATCACAGCGGGAAAACCAAAAATGGGCGTCACAAATTGTATCCATGTGGGGAACAATCGATCTAATGACCTATTTAGTATTTGTTCTTTTGTCTAAGAAAACGTTATTTGACGACACTTTCATTTGTTTTCTCTGTGTATTTACATAACTCTATACGGCGTTCAACATAAAAACAACAAAAAACAAACATAACTTTATACCGCAGTGCTTGAGAAACATACAGTGCTTTTGTACCAACTTTTTAGATGAAGGATATATTTCCCAAAGATACATGCAGGTTAGGGATACCCGAAATTCCAGAAAGAGTTGAGCTTGCTTTTTCCATGTGCGTACGTCATAAACATTAACCACATGTAGTAATAGAACATTGTGAACACAATGAAGACAGCCAACTACAAAGCAAGGAAACTATCTCATTGGTGCCCATCTGGACACTTTGACATTCAGCTAGAACATCCATACTAATGTAATTCACCGTACACGCAATGTAATTTGGACAACAATTACATCTGGCGAATGAATTAACACAACCGCCCAGCTGTACAAATGAGAACAGGCACTTGGATACTAACTAACCTAATGCTTTGATCTTTAATGTTATGTGGAAAATTGCAGCAAAACGCTGAAATCTCTGCACGTCATCTCGTTTGAACGTTGAATTGGGTCAATATCGTGGTTTCACGAGGTATTTTCATGTGAGGGATGGGATGGAATACATAATTATGAATGTTATTACTATATTATTATTATGTGTCATTCTATAACGTTCATGGGATGAAGATGGAATGGAGAGGTTTGATTAGATGACCTGTACAGCGACTATGACTAGAAGACATAAGGATTTATGTTGCTATCAGGTAAGTGAGTGAGTGAGTTGGGTTTTACGCCACTTTTAGCAATATTCAAGCAATATCACGGCGGGGGACACCAGAATTGATCTTCACACATTATACCCATGTGACACATGTCATCGGTTCCCAGTTGCGTAGATCGATGCTCATGCTGTTGATCACTGGATTGTTTGGTCCAGACTCGATTATTTACAGACCGCTGCCATATACTCGTAGCTGGAATATTGCTGAGGGCAGCGTAAAACTACACTCACTTACTCCCTCACGCTTTATAAGGTCTGTCACCGGAATACGAAATAAATTATTTTTGTTTTGTCAACTAAATAACTCTCGGTTGTTCTTGAATCGCGTGTACACAGGTCCCCGTATTTCTGAAACGATTCATCTCAAGAGGACTAAGCAACACCCATTCCAGAAGAAGGTAAAGCAAAGGCGACGCTCCGCCATGGATTCGCCATGAAAAATAAATGATTAATACATTGAGGAAACAAGATGTATTATAGTGTAAGTCTATATTCTCAACTCAACGAACTATGAGCCCCAAGAATTACGCTGTACGCGTAAGAACATGTTCTGAGCATACACAGAAAATCATGAAGAGAGCCGGGGATGTATAGCGTAACATGCTACTGGTGTCATCACTGATTTTCAGTCATCCACTCAGATGACTTTCATTACTATTTAGCCTTAGACGTCCAAAGGAACTGTTGTTTCAGATTATTTAGGCTGATGTATAAGGTACCATGTATATTGCTATGGCGTTGACGGTTTGAAAACAATGTACATTCCTTAATTGCTTTATTTGGAGGAACCAATATCAACCTTATCGGCAATAACAGACTTTCGTCTAAAGAGACAATGATTGAATTGGGTTTTCGTCATTTGTAGCACTTCTGACGTCACACCATGGCCACTGGACATCAGAAATGAATCCAGAACGCTGTACCGACTTTGGGAATCGAACCAGGGCCTTCAGCGTAGTGACATGCAGATGATGAAAACGACTGATAACGGTATATATTCACATGGGATCACTGGGGCCTCCCTTACCCTATAGTACGTAGAGTAATTGCCTTTGTATATACGAACACAATGGATCAGGACGCTTTGTCACTAAGCCTGTGCATTGGCAAAAAAGACTGTATTGTAATATAGTGCGACTCATGTACCCGTATTGCCATACGTATTGCGATATGTTGGAAACTAAAGTGTTTGACAGTGAGTGACACTGAATGTACATTCAGATCCTATTTTCTACACACTAAGGCCCTAAAATATATGTTATAGTTCTGACAAGCAATAACAAAAGTAGGTTGGATAGTTAGGGAGCCTATTTCCTTTTAGAACAGTTTATAGTATAAAAGTATACTGTTTTGTCACTTACGTACGAAAGGAACCATCAATTGTGAATTTAAGTCTGTGTAGATTTTAAATTAAAACATAAAAATAATCAAAAACTTCATTATGATAGAATTTTTACCCAATATGCCGGTTCTCAGATAAAAAGTATCGTTTCAAAAGCGTATAGCGGTATACTGATATACCAGAAATAACGTGCAGTCCATTTGTAACTACCAATCCCCCATTTTGGTCGGCTCTTGCGGAGAATATACAAGCAAGAAAAGGCGCTCTGTACACTTCTGCTGCGAAAATGTTTTGAAAAGAAAATACCTGTTTCTTTACACATAGACACATACACATATCATCAAGCAACCCAAACATCCCATATGCATTAGAATTTGGGACAAGTCCAGTTCCTAGTTTACGCAAATCCTCCATGACCTTGTTAATCTTGAAACATCAATCCTAAAAACAACGGACATCTATATTCCAGAAGCAACACCTGTCCAAACACAGTGTTATTTCCAGGATGAAAAGAAAGCTTTTCCAGATAAATTTTCTCCTGAACCATTATTTGTCTACGGCAGTATTACCTCGATATGTCTACACTGGAGTGATATAGTGAAGTCATTACACTGGGTTATTGAAAGGCTGCTGTGTCCCGTCCCAATCTCCAAGACGAAGAGGTTCGGATGCCGCCCCCTGCTTACACAACCAGACATGTGTAGACAGGTAAACAAAACTCGTTTAAGGACATTGTAAAACACAAATAAACCTATAGAATCCTACCTTGCATAAATATTCCACTTACTGAGCGTCGAAATAAAACCTTTGGATTTGACATCCACACAGCCACTATGTTCACGAAACGTTAGTAAAACAGTTCACTTTCAAGGACTAAACACTATGGATTGTGAAGTCCTCTTGACATCCTGAAACGATGACACTGACAAATGACCGAGCTCGTCTGTGAATGAAATATTTACCGTTATCATCTAATCAGCAAACGCGTTCTTAACCATTTTTTCTTCGATACCTTCAACTGGAACCACGCTGTCCAGTGTTGAAACCATCAGATTATTATGTAGTTTTATCAATTCATATCACATATTCTACACACAGCATGTAATATGATGGTAAACGTGATATCAACGGATGCTGGTTAATTACAAGCTTGTTATCAACGTTTGAAGTCCCAGATTCTTCTGTTTTGAAACGTGCGAGATTGACCAAACTCAGTGAAAGAGAATTAATAAGAGATCATATATTTATCTCGCTCTAGTACCTCAGTTCACGATAGTTTGCAAATGTGTGGATATAAAATTATTAATGTTATTAAGAGTTCCAGCTACGGTAAGATTTACTATGTAAATCGTGAGCACGTTATTGTAATTTGACACCCACTGATTCACCAGCAGCCTCTATAAGAGGCAGTTGGGTTGCTTAGAATAAAAGGTTCCCTCGTAACATCAACGACCATGGTTCGATTCCCTACCTTGGTACAATGTACAGAGTCCATTTCTGATATCCCGTCGTGATATCACTGGTATAACACTGAAGGCGGCGTAAAGCCATATTCATTCACTCACTAACTCAAGTCGATTATTATCATGTAGAAAAATTCTCGCAACCTACCAAACAGTAATTCCAAATGTATGCATTTTAACGCACGTGTTGGAAAGTTGGAAATATGAATACCGGTCTAAATTGGTTCTGTATTTGAAGAGGACCACTATTATGGTTGAAAAATTCTCCTGAGTGCCTATTATATTCAACGACAACGACGACCGAATTTCAATGTTAGCCTGTCTGTATCAGTTGCTATCTTCTCACGATGCATTAAGGCGGCCAGCCATGGGTTTAAATGTTTCTGATGTTCTATAGCCAGTGTAACTCGCCGTGTCATGACTGAAAGAACCATGGGGTACCTTTTCAAAGAGTAACTCAAGTTTATGGACAGAACCTTTTCATCTGTGTCAAGTGAAGACATGCACGTCAAAGGCTGACCACTGTGTTTTGTAAGCTAACACGTAGAACAAACTAGTCATCGGGAGGTTTCAGAATTGTCAGAAACTCAAGAATATTTCCTCAGACTAGTCGTGTTAAAACACAATATATATTCTGGAATTCTTGGAATGCCATTGTCTAACGTTACTGTTGAGACATGAAGTGTTGGCTTCTTGTCTGGACACATGTGCGTTCGCAGCGGTATGGTCATACTTTATTGTTTCCCTCAATGGTACTTGTAACATCTCCTTCAGCCAATGACCACTTTGCATTCCAGTCTGGCTTGGACAACATATCCATGACGGACACAATCTGTCCGAGACATCGTCATTCCAGCCAGATCGAGGCCTGACAACTGCTCCTGTAACAGCGACTGACGTGTAGGGTCCTCTCAGTTGTAAATGTTAGCTTTGACATCGATCCGGTGTCACAGGAATATTAGGAACGACAGGTCAGGTCTTGATGGCGTATGGTGAATTTAACAAACTGCTGCTTTCAGGGAAAAACACGCAACCCACGGAATTGCTTTGTCTTTCAGAGTGTTACATGTTAGCATTCACGTTTGCCACAGAACTGCTGGCACTGCTGTAATGAATAAATCTAGCGACTCAAGAGAGTAGCCATCATCTTACTGAGGACCTCAAATCAAATCGATTGCACAGAATTAAGCCTCAAAACAATCCATGAAATCTGGACATTTTTGTCTGCATGTTTCACACATTGCATAGTTAACGTTGATAATATCACTTCATGGTCCTAAAAACTGCTAAAAATTATAACATTCGCATATGACCTCATCCACTAATGTGTATTTGTTTATGGTTGCATAACAATTCAAGCGTTTTTCAAAACATTTCACATTTTGACCAGAGGACCAGAATCAAAACGATTATGGCAGGGATGGGTTGGTGTCTTCGTTATTCTTGTGTTGTATCCTATTTATGGAATATATGTCTCACACTTAGTAACACGTAAGTAGTAGCAGGCATCATCGCCGAGACATGTCGGATACTAAGAAATATTGTGGAAGATGTTTCTAAAACTTAGCAAACATCATCCTTGAAACATCTGAGATACTTTGACCTTATACAATACTGAGGAGACAAGACAAGGGGAGGATCAATTTAATGTATTGATTTTCGTCTCTGGGACATTGCAGCATCTTGTTGTCATAGTCCCGTTACAGACAGATAGATTCTCCGTGTGTTTCATTGGCATCTACAGGATTTCTCCAGTTCTTATATTCTTGAAGGAAAGTTCTATGGATAGTCAACTTCTTTATTGCAAAGAATGCTGACTATCCATAGAACTTGGTTTTCCTTCATCTTTACAACTACTAAAATGGCTCTCAAAGAAGTTATTTTATTCTTGTCGAGATACGTGCATCCGTGAATACCTAAACAATGTTAATTATTCAAGAGTTTAAACGTTTCATGTCCTACAGCAACATTCTCACTATGAACTTAATATTTTGTCTAACTTAGAACAGACTGTCTGTGTACTGCAGCCTTATGTCACGATTAATATACGAGATTGCAATACCAGGTGGTGTTCTAATTGTGTAGTACATCTAGAAAGTTCCATTAAATCGTTATGGCAATTGGAAAGGATAATCCATGACATCATCGAACTGATTCAATCTATTTCAGAACTCAACAAGCCTGCATGTTTATCAAAATGTAAACAATATTCGATAAATATATCACAAAAGTAAGACTGTTATTTTCTAAAATATTGCCTTTTAAAAAAAGAACCTTGATTAAACTACACTTGTGACGTCAACGTATTGATGAAGAACTTCATTATTTCTAAGGAATGGAGAGTTACTTAAGTTATACAGAGTAGTTGTTTCAGTGTACGTGCTACATGCTGTGTAAACGTTAAACGGGTGTGAGTCGCTTAATGAGGGTCCACTTCTAGCCGATAATTATGTTCATAAATATATGTCATGAGCCCTCGGCTCTGTTATTTTCAAAGAATGAAGAATTACTCCCATATTCCCCTCCATTACACTACAGAAGCTCAGTCCTTTTTTACAGAACGTTTGTGCATACAACAACCTCCATGCATTTCCCAAACATGATCCTATGGCATTTTGCCGTAAGCAATGTTAGCATCGTAAGTCGAAGTGTTGCGCGAGAACGTTATTGTGCCATTGGGTAGCTACCTAGATAAGCGATCATACGGACACAAGCTCACATGTCCATGGTGTTGGATACGTCATTCGCTAACTTCGAATTGTGGATCGGGACCATGGACGCTGGGAATGTCCTAACTGTGCCTGCATAAGTTGGTGCCATTGATTGGCATGCTACAGAGGATGTTGGCCATGTTGACACAATGATGGAATATGCTTCTCTCTGGCTCCTGGCCGTGTTTGCGTTTTGTTCCAGTGTGTGCAGAGAGCCACAATTAGATTAGGCATTAATAAGCTGGACATTCTAGGTATTGATGAAAATCTAGCCTTTGTACCTCAGTTTCAGTTGGGAATGGAATGCTGCGATTTTACCGTTCCTGCTGAAGATGGATAACGATTTCAGTGGTTAATGTACAAACGCTATCGGTTAATTCAAACACATTTCTTGTAGAGGCAACTGCCATACCGAACAGAGACATTTTGTGTTTTATCTGAAGAATCACGACTACAATTAGGTTGAGGCAGTGCAAGACAAGGTCCAAATTTTGTTGGACATGTACAAACCACTTGTCGAAATGCAGCATCCTTTTTAGATGAGACGGCTCTTATTAAATAGTATTGCGTACAAAAGTGTTCGCGTCAGAAGAAATTTTACAAATTCATACGAAACTGTTTATGTCATTTTAGAATGTATTGATCGCATATTATTTTTTATACCTGATCTTGTCACAGTGATAACGTCATGGTACGAGGTGACATTCATATCTTGGTCAAAGATTCTCAAAAAGCAAACAGTGACAGAAACTACTGATAATATTCATCTTTGACTTTTCACAAGACGCACACTCAAGAATTATGCTACACTAAATTCAAGTACGCCATGATCTAAACCATTCAGTAAACTAGAGAACAATTAAACGTTGTCAAATGAAATAATGCATTCTTTTTCGTACCAAGTTTAAGAAAGAGTAAATTGACTCTAAAAAAAGATGCGATTTAAAAAGAAATCAAGTTTCTATTCAATTCGTTACCAGTGTATATTTATACTTCGTGTTCAATGAATGAGGTATATAACGTTTAGAAAGAAATAACACGTTTTGAACATATGATAAAACGGATTCAATAGGCTGTAAAAGGCAAATGTCAGTGAATGAAAGTGAATCCCTGATACTGAGTGATGACACCAGTGAGGAAACAACGACATCATCATGCACTGTACATACCAAGCCTCAGTCAATACAGCCTCAATAATCCTGTTCGAAAACATTACAATGGCGTCCAAGCGACGCCAGCTGAAAGTAAACCCTTTGACATATAATTGGTTCTGATTATCTGTCTGTTCAAATTGGAATTGGTAATTTAAACCATTGCTTTTATGCCCTTCATCATTCAGATCAGGGTGATTGCATGCTAACTGATTATAAAAACACTGATTTGGCACGGTTCAGCCAAAGTATTCCCATTCTGTTCACTATTACTCTTAGGCTCTGTTAATTCCAACATGTTACCTGAATGATGTTGTTGTGTCCTGCCAAGGACAATAGGTGGAAGCCAGCCTAAGAGGTCTCATAACTTGCATAATGTACCGAGGAGTCATGCTACTGTTTTGTGATTATACGATTACTGATAAAGGGCTTTGCATTCCACATAGTACAACGAGTGCAATTAGTAAGCTACCCCTTCTTGCCCTCTGAAGACATTAAGACGAAATGAAGTGAACTTCCGCTCGAGACGATGGTATGACACCCGCCCCCCAAATAACCGATAATGGGCATTCCAGACTGGCAAGAGGAGCAGATAGATATTTGCGTTTTTAGAGCAAGTGAACAAACATCTGGGCTTGGAATTCGTGTACATGCAGGTAGTTCGAGCTAATACTCAAACGCATCAGTGTGATGTTCATAGGGAAGAGAAATCACGCACATCTCCCTCTCAGATTACGGATACTCTTCCTTGAAAACGACTTAATAGCTAAGTAATAACGTCATGGACAAACTGATGCTTCAGTTTCTTTTACATTGACCATCAGTTATACTCGATAGTATGAGGAACAGTAATGAAACGTTGAGTTTTATTCTATTTCAGAAACACAATGAGTTTCAAAGCTGTATGAACATCTTGCTGCGTTTTATCTTATAATGCACCATAAAATGTCTAGCTGTGATAAAGATCGTGTGACGAAATGCATCTGGTATATTACATGTCTGGAATTCCTAAAAAAAATATGATACGAGTCTTAGAAAACTCTCAACTTTCACAGTAATAATCTTTAAATAAGCATCACGGTTTCTTGCGTGGAATATGTGTCAAGAGAAGGATTGTGATTGCTCATGCTTAATCCATTGAGGTAATCTGCATCATATGCGACTCGTGTCTAATTTTCATATGAATATATTAAACATACATTGTTAACTATTTCAACATAGTGACTTCAAACACAAATGTTTTTCATCAAAGTAATCCGGTTCTGCTACATGTTTGTACTATAATCATAATTCCTCGAACATCAATATTCTACATACAATCCTTTGTGTGGCGGCCAACAAAGGAAACAGATGGCTCAATTCTATGGAGCCACGTTTGACTTAACCTTACGAATGAAACCGATTAAGTCGACGTCGTCAAAACTTGGCACGAATTCCACGTCAAAGCAGAACCATGTTAATGGTGTAGGAGATCTATGTTCTTTCAACTCTGTCTGGGAAAGTCACACAGGACATCATGTGACATTTCAACTTCCGGTTCTGGGATACTGACATTAGCATTTCCGGCCATTACAATCAGCGGCCATAGGAAGGTAGAACATTTGAGATCAGACAGCAAAGAACGGAATGTAATGTTATATGGCTGGTCATAATGTCCACGGCTAAATTGTGCTCATCGAGAAACGAAAAGTGAAATGCAGTGTCACAATCTCCTATCAATAAAACTCACGGACCTTACAATGACTAGCCTCAGATGTTCTTCACCTCATCCATTTCCATCAAAGCAAGCATCCAGACCCAAGACTCAACTTGTTACGAGACCAGTACAAAGGCTCCACTTTGTTTACACAAACATAATGGGATAGCGTTACTTTTGCCCTCTGTTGTGCTAATAAAACAGCGCCATTTGCGTAAGAAGGGAACGATTATTTCACGATCGAACATTTCCTTCGTTTTGACTTTAAATGTTGAGCTACTTGCGCGGCGTCAGTTGGCAAACATCAGTCGACTTCCGAAGTCATGGATCTTGGAAAAATGTTTGTCCTATCTATGTTTGGGAAGCTGAATTGATCGTACAATTGAGCTGCAAATAGCGTTCGACGTGTTTCTTAACTCACATACATCAAATGTGCCTCACATTTACAGTATATATAAGGGAGCCACATATGTGTGGATAAATTATTTAATTAAATGCGGCATTTAATACTACCGTCTCTGGATTCGTACTGTGCCATTGCAACCCAAGTGACAGAATGACAATAACCTAACCACGTATTCACGAAACAGATGAAATTAAAATTATCGACCTTGGCATGTTGTATAATAGAACTGAATTCGCGATGCCTGTAAAATGCCATGTTACCTCTGTTTGATGTATAACGTTCTGTCTCAATCCAAGGACGACCTTCATCCACAGAGATATGGACATAATCACTTCAAATCAACATAGAGGAATGAACAATTACTTTTATTAAACCTAAACTTTTGTCATTTCAATTCTGATTTGCGGACGTTTAATGCTTGGACGACAACCATGAAGTGAACTATGAGCTTTGGGTATCGAAACGGGCGAAACCTGATCAGGTAGAAGTGAAGGAAATGGTTTCATCCCGTGAGAGCTCACAATAAGTCAGATTTTATCGACCTATTTGCATCGCATATCGTTGCTGTCATTACATCCAAACCACTGTGTCTGGACTCAGAAGCTGATAGCATTGAAGCTCTTATATGGTAAAGTTCAAGGTAAAATTTGTTTTGATACAAAGAGCGTCATCCATTCCTGTGCAGTATAATGTTCTTATGTGTAAAAAGCGAATAAGCGTTCTATGTCAGCAATGTGAATCTGAAACTTTGTTCTTGACCTTGAGAAGGTTTAACAAGTGCTGCGAGTCAGTGAAGTACGAGTGTTTAAAGACGCCTCCAGCAATATTCCTGCTGTATAACATCAGCCTGTAAATAATCGAGTCTGGAAAATGCAAACATGTGACTGAAAACATAAACAACGCGTCATACGACATCGGGTACGACGATCTACGTCACCGACCCTGTCCAAGTGATCCAAATTAGTCGCCCACTGGTGGTAGTTTTTGAAACAAACGGGCTTATACACTGACGGGCAAATATAGACATTGGAAATAGGATCTTATTGAAAATTACAAACGTTATGAAAACCGTATTTGGCTAAAACATTCGCCGAAACACGGTAAACTTAATGCCCCAAAATAACACAACTGTGACAACTATGAAATGCATCACCACTGAATAAATTCTTGTTTGTTCATTTTCAAACAAGGATGAATGCTTTCGTTATATAGTTACAATTAACTAATCACACCTTGATCACAAATATAGAAATTTGTACCTTCTGAGACATAATTATTATATATTTCGATACGATCACAGCTATAACAGCGATCTACAAAACACAATTCATTATGAAGAAATACATACGATGTGGACAGCATCTTTAAAACACAATCTCACTTTGAGAAAAACATCCTTATAACGAGGTACGTATGGCTGTGCAACAAGTCATACGACATAATTGACAACAGCAGTGAAGTCGTGCATAAATACATGGATCAATTTCATATTAACTCGTCGAAATCAATTCTGATGCAGATGTTGCCCTCATAAAAGTCGATCAAAACAGAAAGGAAACACATAGCGTTCCGGTAAGATCGGAAGTTCTACATCAGTGAAAGGATGGACTATTAGCAAGGGCCGCTCTGCTTGGATATTTTATAAATACATAATTTGATAGCGTTATTAATATGAGGAATATTCCTGTGCGTTTTTGTAAGGAGAGCCTTGTTTATTAAATGAAGCAATGATTGCATTTCACACCAGGGTAGATACGCGTGTAGTCACGCAAAGACGTATTCACAAGTAGATTACAGTGTTCATCTGTGTTGATGGGTAGACTACAGTTGTATGCGTATCTTTAACAAAACTATTTACGTGAATATTGGTACAAACCGTATCTTTCACAAATTTATTTACGTGAATATTTGTACAAAAACCTAATTCAGGTTTTCGATCTTGTAAACAAAGAGATAACATGGATATAAATATATGACTTTATTAATAACACTGACACGTTTTACTTTACATTTGCTCCGGAACTTCCAGGAAAAAACTGTGTAATACAATAATTTTCATCACCATTTTGTTATTACCGCTCACTTGAATATCGTTTGGGCGATATTGGAAACAAACTGGTCTCTGTTGTTGATGTTTTAAATATATACAACAATTTCATTCAAAGGAGTTTGTGAGCCGCTGTCAAGTAAACACGCAAGGGGTGGAATTTTGCATAAATCGATTATCACAATCTGAGTTTATGAGTCAGTAGCAGGGGCATTCCTTGAATACAGGATCTTGTGCACATCAGTATCGTGTGTGACCCCCTGCTGCGTCAATGCATGCCCTCACACGTCTCCTCATTGACGTCGTCAAACGTCGAATGACGTCATTGGGAATGCGGTTCCATTCCTCTCTGAGTGCTTGCTCTAGCTGTTGCCTGTTCTGTGGAACTTGTTGCCGACCTCTGATCTTCTTGTCCAGATGATCCCAGAGGTGCTCGATCGGGTTCATATCCGGTGAGCACGCTGGCCAGGGCAGGACTTCAACATTGTTCTGTTGCAGAAAGTAGCGAGTCTCTCTGGCAGTGTGAGGTCTCGCGTTGTCATGTTGTAGAGTACACCCCGGGTTGATTCTGCAGGAAGGGTACCACAACTTGCTGTAGGATTTTAAATATATATGGTGATATGAGATAAAAGCGTTTTAAAATGAGTGGAGTTATATTTTGATGTGAATGTATGTATAGGTGCTTGTTCTGGCACGAAATTACGAGGGCTAAAAGCGGCGGCCCACTGACATACCTTCGACAGTTTCACAGATATACCCAGACACCGACCCATCATTCCTTGTGTTAAAAGACAGCATCCCAAAACCAGGCAAGGTAACAACAAGTGTACTCGTTTAACGTCTTTTGATATGGGTCAGGGATTCAAACCACCGACCTACAAACGCTCTATTCAAGATGGCTGCCGACCAACAAGTAGGCCAAAGTTACAAACATAATAGCTGCGTATGTCTGGGTTTCTTTTCCTATGGATTCATAAGAAGTGAAAACATTTACATAAATGTAAATGCGTTGTACAATGACGGTACATGTATTCGTGTCAGTTGAAAAACAAGTTCAAATTGGTGTGTTTTGAATAATTACAAACAAGTGGGTCATATTCACGGCAACAGCATAATATAGACAAGAGTGCAATGCAGATTTTATGTGTCTACGCACAGATATTATATATACAAAATACTTATATAAAGCAAACTATCATATATGTGGCTTCTAATCCATGATTCGCCCTGGTGACGCTTCCAGGTTTGTTAGATCTGCATCATTTCGGGCTTGCCCTCTATATGAAGATGATACATCGGACATCAGTGAAATTCAATTCAAAGCAACTTTGGAGCCAAATTCACTCACTAAGACTTATCCTCTTTATGAAAAGTACCTAAAGATATGAAAAGCTGATACATGTTTTGTGTCATCCTAACCGTCCTTAATGAGAATATCCAAATTGGTATGCGACACCATTGTAGGAGCACACTAGGCATTTTCCTGCAGCAATGTTGCTACTTTGAAGTTCCGGGCTAGTTACACTATGCAGATGGCAGACTGCGTAAATGAACTCTTTCATGTCATAGAATGCTCTCTCTGTAATAGCTTCGCCTCGAGCTAAACACTTTGTCATGGAAATTAATTTAAGGATCTCCTGATTTGTTTTGTCATTCTGTGAATAGAGCAATGCATGTAATATTGTAAATGAAAGTAACAAATTCATTGTCATTATCATGAAAACTCTCTTCTGAAATTAGAGTCCGTTGTACAACTATTAGTATATGAGCTGTTACGGTAAATAGCATATGAATTAGTGGTGGTACCAGGTGTTCGCGAAAAGTATCCATATCCTGCCCTACCGGTGGAATCCGTTACATACACTTGAAACGTCCTATTTTCTCAATGATGGATAAACATCTTATTTACTTACATATCTCATATTATTGATAGAGTTAAAGTGCTAGCATTGTCAGTGAAGTTGCTGGAGTTTACAGAAGTCTGGATACTAGAGTCGTGGAAAGTATTTTTACCTGACTTAAAGTACATTATACATCATTACTTTTACATACCATTCGTTGTTGCCACTGTGATAATGTTCAACTGTCGTCATGTTTTTAACTGTGGTTATATTATTATCTTATTTCGTCATGTTAATATTTTAAAGTAACAACTTTTCCTTTTTCCTATTTTAGTGCTAATTAACTGGGCAATATGAATTTCCTTGGGGATAATACAGTCTTATTTTATCCTATATACTGTTACTGTGGTCGAGTGGCCACAGAATCTGTCCGGAGAGTGGTAGGTAAATTGTAAGATCACCCTGGGAGTCTTAATTATACCCAAAGTTATGATCCGGCCAGCCACGTGGCATTAACGGTATAAACCATGGTTGTCTATGGGTCAGTATAATAAACTGGGACCCATGTTACACAGCAACATGTTATCTGATAAATTAAGTCGGGATCTGTGTTTATATTGCTAGCAGACTTCCCAGTCGAGGTAAGGCCATAGGTGTTGCAATACTTCTCCATCTGTCAATCTGGAGCCCAAAGCTGAATCAATAAAGAGGAACATGCACGTTTTTGTTACACATTATCCCTCTTAGTCATCTGGTAACAGACTAAAAACATTCCAAACTGACACTTAAAGTGGAAACATGTCTTCATACGCTCCAAATATAATAACGTAAGCTGATTAAACAGCAATAACCGGTTTATCAAACAAACCGTACGACACATGAGTGACTTGAGCGCCTGTGTGCGACACCCGTAGAATTTCCACAGGCTTAAGGATGATCTGAATTAAAATATAACACATGGACAAATGGGCTTACGAACTTATTAATTCAATATACAGTTTCCTGAAGGAACATGCTCTATGACAAGACAGGACTCCAATCTACTGGGCGGTCCTTTTGTTGGTAGACCGGCGATCGATAGAATTAAGCAGTTGAAGCGAGTGAGGAGCACATATTGATAGCTGTGGATTCAACAGGTCGCATAGCGTTACTGGCTCAGAGGTATTGACTTTCATTCGGGAAATACAAGTAACTTCTAGCTGGCCATGTAGATATGCATATAGAATCTGATAAATATAACATAAAGACACTATTCAACAGGACGCCTACTCCTGCTTCCATGTGTTAGAATCAGTGATACAGTCACTATGTATATGCCTTGTGTAAGTCAACAGGACGTCAACAAAACGTTAATGAATATTTTTCATCTATAACTTCAGATTGAAAAACGGAATTTCCGATACCTGTTAAGTCTGAGCGAAGTAAATAGAAATGCAAAAGGAAAATATTCACAGTTTTTATCCCAACACATCAAAACAACAAAAACGGGACCAGACAAAGGGAATATTCAAAGATGTCTTCGCTACACTCATTGTGAAATGAAATTTCTTCTTGTGACCGCATATGTAAGTTTGCCGTGCAGCTTGGATACCACTGAATACTAGCCTTTATATGCAACATTATTTACATACGTATTTTTATTTTGTCCTCCTGAGATACAAGACGATGCCTCCTCCGATCTACAGGTTATCGGAGACACAGTGATAGTGCAACAAATGAAGAGATGGTTCCAGTCAATCTGACGTTAATTCATGTAATGTATTCTTCCATTTTTCCAAAAGCATTAATTATGACGTCTATAGAAACGAATTAAGATGGCAGCAGAATACAAACGGCTGTAACGGGTAACGTCGATGTTTGGTAAGTCTCCTGCAATCACAGTTACCATGGTGACAGCGCTGGTCAACACCAAATTCGGCACATTGAAGACACACACACACAAACAGAGACATTGTTGTATATATGTATGGCAAAAGATGAACAGACTTGGGCGACTATATAGGCCACAACATCTGAGAAAGCCCCCTTGTCCCATCAATGTGAACAGAAATCGTACACTGGTGCTGGCCTTTTAGAACAGACGCATTATTGTACCCAGGTCAATGCTGTCAGTAAAGGGCGAGTTTGTAAGCCCTAATCCCCTGGTGGTGACACAGTAGGCTATTGAGGGATTACACATAACCAGAGGCCAAAGCAGGTTCAAAACTTAATATTCTCCTGACAGAACAATAGTCAAGGTATATACTTGTAACGACTGCTATTGTTCCCATGTCTGGGAACACACTTTTCTGTATTACAATACATAACGACTGGTATTATTCCCATGTGTGGGAACACACTTTTCTGTATGACAACTCCAAATCGCTGCATTCATGATTCTAAAATAATGTAACTGTATAATGTATGTAAAGTTTGTAAAATGTATTTAACTTCTTTACCGATTTTCAGTGATCAATTCATATAATTGTTAGATTTTTACAGTAAAAAATCTGTTTCTGAAGATAATAAAGACTGGTTATTATTTTATATAGACAATATATATTCAGTTAATGAAACATAATATTTCAGGTATTTATTGAAACTCATCAATTTAACAAAATAAGTCAGATGCTTATCAGCAGAATAAATTTCTTTTAGAAAACTTACGAACGAACAAAAGTCTACCATCTTGTTTGATGGTGTCTGAAAAAGGATACAGGTAATTTATCAATGTTGTATCTGATGCGGGTATTACATTAGACTTGTGTTTGAGACCAAGGTTTGTACTGAGCCTGGTAACGTTTGGATAACATTTTATGTTTTGGTCAAATTTTGGTTTCATCGTGTACTTTCTTTTGTCCGGGAGTGTATGTACATTGCTAACAGCTGTTACTAAGTAAATAAAACAACACATCCGTTGAATATCGGGTAAAAAAAAATACAAAACATCCCTTAATTGTTATGATGCTTATCCCATTGTGCATGCAATCCAAATATGTTAAGGTAAAATAGGATCCAACTAACGCACACGTTAATAATACTCTATCAACACTTTATTTGTGTGGACATATATTTTAATACCAAGTCAATATTTTCCATTGTGTCACCACCTAACAGATATGTGTTCAGGCTGTGATATCCGCCACGGTAACAGCTGCTTGTTGTTGGACACGCTCTACCCGTTAATTGAATCTACAGTCAGGTCGACATATATTGAATTGACATGTTTTATAAGGTGAACATTATTTATAATTGTTATAAGAGAAATATGTGACCCCGAAAAGTAAATATGTGTGCAACTTTACAGAAGAAATATTGACATTGTCCTTGGGTAAAGGAATGAGTGAGTGAGTGAGTGAGTTTAGTTTTACGCCGCACTCAGCAATATTCCAGCTATATGGCGGCGGTCTGTAAATAATCGAGTCTGGACCAGACAATCCAGTGATCAACAACATGAGCATCGACCTGCGCAATTGGGAACCGATGACATGTGTCAACCAAGTCAGCGAGCCTGACCACCCGATCCCGTTAGTCGCCTCTTACGACAAGCATGGGTTACTGAAGGTTCATTCTAACCCGGACCTTCACGGGTGGTAAAGGAATGAGTGTACCCATGTCTAATGGTGGACAAATATAAAGCGACAAGAACTCATCATTGATGATCTGTTTGATTTGATATTGCGATATTACAAGGATATCACAACAACCGTCGTAAACATTACGTCTCAACAAACGGATGCTGAGGTCGGTATTTGCTATTATTATTATCCATATGGTGAAACATAATCAGTGTCATATATATCATATGTGCACATGTGCACATATCACTTTTGCCTAGCAACCATTGTTTCTCTATTTCGTTGTCTGTGACGTCACTTAAACAATTGAACGTGACGTCAATGAACAGGGCGGTCACACTTGCTTACCGTATTTTACTGCACAAATGTTCATGAATAAAATGGATAATAAAGAAATTATTACACCCGCAAGTGTGCCACACGACTTATACGAAACTCGTGCAAAATTGTGTATTGCCCTCGCCCTCGCTCGGGCAATACAAAATTTCACATTCGTTTCGTATAAGTCGTATGACACACCTGCTCGTGTAACAATCACTATGTATACAGTGTATAGTGAATTTTTAAGCCGATACCTTCTTTAGTACATACACTATTGATTAAAGGTACCGGTAGATTATTTAAGTCAGATTGAGTCACTGTAATGACAAGGGATCCGATGTCATGCCACGTGTACAAGTGTCCCATATCTCGGTGCCAACATGTACTAGTATGCACAGATGCGTATGCACAGATGGCTCAGGAATCCCTCCGTTGAACATGGCTTCCGATAAAGATTTTCAATGAAACATGTAAATAAGCACTAACATAAGTTTGGAACTGGATAGCCTTGTGGTTGAAGCCTTCACGTTGAAGACGGGGGTTCGAATCCATGGTGTGGCTACGGTCGATGTCCTCCTATGAGATATTGTGGTGATACCAGTGGGGTAAATCAATATGTTTAACCTATTCATCAAGTTGAAATATCTCACTGGTGGATTTAATATCACGTAGACAAGTAGGTCCTGTGTTACAGGAAAAACACTGATACAGTTAAACATATTTTATTTCATTTTCATTTTAATCTTACATGTCATGTACGTGTAAAACTGGAAATGATGCATTTAAAAACACGCCCACAGGTCTGGTGATGAGAAACCTGGAAGTCCCTTATGATTACAATAGATTCGAACCCACTGTAGGATTCGGTTACGCCTAAGGGAGGCAACTCTTCACAAATGTACGGCGTGATACAGAAAACAAGATAAGACATATGCCACTTCCTTGTAATCAATATTATCACAGAACATATCCCACGACAAAGAAAAGACCGGCACAGGTAATCAAGCAGAGACGTCTCAATAAAGCGTAATAATTGCATGGAATTACAGCGGTTCAAGTTCCCTCTGCATGCACTACAGTCAGCATCTCAAACCTTTTTCTGCATGATGTTTCTACGTCTTGACTTATGCAATCAAAGTATAAGGTTAAAGGAACGTAATTATTAAAACCGAGTGGGATATGTTGTTTTATCCTTGAACATTGGCAATTACGTTAAATGTCACGGCTTCTGTCAGTGACGTTATATTACACATGATGTATTTTATGTGATGAGTAATTAAAGAGCAGACAGTGTGTTGCCTACATAACGCGCCCGGTTGAACTATTTATAGCTACAGTTCAAGAAAAACACCATCTGTGGCAGCGGGCCTTCGGAGAGCAAGAAGAAAGAGAAATGGACGGGCAACAGTCAACAGCTCTACCTGTGCTGTTTAATATGCTGCAACAGTGCATGTGTTTAAAACAGCTGTCACAGCTCTTGTTGTATACCCAAGATGGCCAAAACAAATACAAATATCACTCTTATGGCTCAGAAATGGTCTTGTATTGACAATTGCTTTCGAATGTGTACCTTGTGTTATGGGGTTAACGGTATTTATTGAGGAACAATAGGGAACAGGCACCATGAGGGGATATTACCCTGGAATGTGATGTGCGGGTTTGTACTAATGGATGGAGTAACAGCCTCCCCACCAGCAGAGGAGGCTTTTTGCAGAAGGATAACATGTGTGGGAAGCAAAACCCTTCATATAAATGTTGAAATTATTACACTGACATACACACACTGACGCTTAAGAAACATACTATCTCTCTGGTGATCTATCTATCTATCTGGTGATCTGTCTATCTATCTATCCGGTGATCTATCTACTGGGGACACAAGATTACTTTTAAACTTAGCTATAGCTTATTAAGTTATGAGAGAGAGAGAGAGAGAGAGAGAGAGAGAGAGAGAGAGAGAGAGAGAGAGAGAGAGAGAGAGAGAGAGAGAGAGAGAGAGAGAGAGAGAGAGAGAGAGAGAGAGAGAGAGATTCCTGTTATCACTTATCTACTTTACGTAACATAATTATGGTACCCTTGTATATATATCAGATAATGCCATAACGGTAACACCATCAGCTGAAATTTTAATGTAATCAGTTTCACATCTATTAAGTTGTTTCTGGGACACGATGGTGCATGTGCATCCTGGTGCATCCTGCATCTTGTTAATCATCATTCCTGTTATTTGATAATTTGTGTTCCAAAGTTTCCAATTGCAAATACATCTCCTGGTGCTCATTAACGTGAATTACCATGCACGTCAGCATGGAACATGCAATCTCTCTTCTTCTTGTAAAAGTCTCGTACAATCTCGTTTCAATTCCCTGTTAAACTCAATAAACGTTGGGAGGTTAATAGCAAGGTTGAGAGTTATCTCCAGCGTGTTTTCAAAATACCCTCAAACGCATGCGCACCTGGTTCCATAAACCTCAAGTTTATTTGTTCAGGGGAGATCGTTCATTGTTTATAACTGGTCTCCCTTTAAACCTCGTCAAGTGAAGAGTTTAAAATACAAATAAAAGCTCCAAGGGTGCAAGAATTATGGATGCACGATTCTGGCTAAGATTTGAAACAATTTCAGTATCATTCACTTCAAATGTGTTCGGTGCTTTCTGTAACCATTTATTTTTATGACAGTATTGATGTGTTGCGGAAGCAGTGTAAACCCACCTAACAACATTAGCCTCATCAGGGATTGCACTGATATTTCTAATTAAATTAGGAAGTAACAGTGCCAGGGTAATTATTGGTAACATTGGTAACTTCATATCATAACGTTTTCATTAGGTCTGCTAAAATTATCTGTAACATCATTAAATACGACGATTGGATCAGAAAAATATATCTTCAAACTGTGATTTGACAAACACTACCCTTGCTATTACAAAAATCATTGCACAATTCTCAAACGCATTAAATCACATGAATAATATTAATATTCATATGCATAAGTATTTCAGAATATTAAAGAGGTCAATAATTGGTATTTCTTTAACTGGCACGTGACTGCAGCTGTAGGTAAGGTCTGATGACATTTGGATGACGGATAACAGGGATGAGAGATCACCGATGTTAAGTACAAAAGGAAGTAAGCGTCAATCACAGCTACATAGATCTCACAGGTCTTCAACCTTTGCAGGCGTTTCATTCATAACGAAAAGTTATGTCTCAAGACATTTTCAATATCAATTTACTTTGATACATCTTCCAGGTGGCGCTTGAGATAGATATATGCTGTTTACACCATCTGATACATAATTAAAGCTTCTGAAAATATTGTGCCCTTTAAGTAATATTCAACTCGAATAAAAGCAATAATGATATCACCAAATGCACCACATGGCTTCCCACTAGCACACTCCGTAGTGAAAAATTGATACATGGCAGTTATAAACAATAACATGTGTCTATATACCATTGTTATTATTGTTATCACATTCTTGTATGGTATATAAATGCATGAAATTATCAAGCAGTTGCATAATTAGACAAACTACACATATATCTAATGATCAAAATTCACTCACCACGTCCAGTAACTGGGACAGCCGCATTCCTAACTTCACAGTCAGCTTTCCATCTGCATCGCCAGAAGGTTTGATGAGCGGGTTGTAATTTTTGTATGTCATCAAATCAAAATATAATTTTTTGGCTTGTGGTTCTATTCGCGGCTCGCAAACGACACACGCCACCGTGGACAGCGCCAACAGCGCTATATTCTGTAGTTTCATGGTGAAGGTGTCCACTTCTCAACAACATTCGATTCCTGATCAGACGCGAGTCAGGCAAGCGGAAGTATTGTGCTCGCCCCAGATGCTACCACTGCCGATAGAGCACGACCGACACTTGCTGATCACAACAATCCTGTTTGGTGAAAATAACAATAAGCTAAACGCATTTTAATCACTTCTGACTGAGTTTGCAAAGCCACAATTACAAGCCGGGAACAGGCAGTATCCAAAAGTATAATTTCGATTTTTCCGGAAAGCACCTCCTGGTCGAATTAACGAAATGGGTTTTCTCCAATAGGAATGCATACAGGGGTGGGGGCACTTTGTCGAATTGAAGCGTGGTATCAGCTCTGAGCTGCAGAAAGAGGTTATCACACAAACAAACTTAATACTCCAATTATCTGAGGGCGCACAGCTTGGTCCAAGCACCGCTGTTTCTCTAGCAACAGATCGACACGCGTCTTGTCACGGCAGATTATTTCGAGGCTTGAGGATTAGCACGGATATAGACCAAGCTCCCTTCACAACCCGCCACAGCGTCAGAATGCAGGTCTCGGCACACACAAAAAGTTGATGAATGAGTTGTAGGTATTTCTACACAGGTAGAGAAAATTGCTCTCCTCGAGAAATATGGTTCCCCTTGTGGATAATAAGTGCGCGTTAGGTAGGTGTGAGAGAAGAAGGAGGGAAGGAGGAGGAGGGCGTCACACTTGAGCTACCAGCGTTGTGACTGACATCGCCGTTTCCTCTTACACACAACACAGATTAGATTCAAGAAGAGCCGAAATAATACTTCACGTTTCGGCCTCCGCGCGATCGATTTGCGAGAAAGTGGAGCTTTTGGAGACGACTAGAATGCAGAGGGAGGTAGCGCTGATACTCACTACTAGCAAGCCGTCCACATCCTCTGCATGCGCGACAGCTGAATAGTCTATATTTAGACTCACGTGCTGCGCCAGTTTGTTTCTCCAACTTATAGTAGAATACTTCTCATCTCAGATAAACATCAGAAATTTGTGATGTTTTGCATAACGAATGAAGATTTATATACATACATAAAGCTCTGGTTCCACCAGTTTCGTGATCATAATCCGCTATATAAGAACATGACGTTTTCCATGAGTGAAGGGTACGTTAACGTGAATATCAACGACGACGATCACCCACACTAGATCTGAAACTATATCATCTATTCCATGTTGTAAATGAAATATTTGTGAAATGATAGAACTATATTGTTTAATACTTCATTCTAAATTACACCGACATGTTGTTTTTAATCCTTAACGAAACCTAAACCGAATAACAGTGAATAAAGCTAGATGTTTACACGTGTTATGTTTTACTAACATTATGCAAATTTATCCAAGAACAGTCATAGTTGTGTCGACCAATTGATTTTCAGTATTGATTATGAAATAAAGAAAATACAAACACCCTACAATCTGTGTGAAACAAGCCTTTGTTGATTCCCAATTTTTAGAGAAAATCCCCCAATTGTTATTTGATCATCGCTGAATTCAATAAATCACGTGAAGTACAGATCGTGAGGACACACGTGTTTGCGAAGCCTTTGTGTTAGAATAGAAAAAAACTAAATCAAATAACAGCTGGATTGAAAGTGACAGAGTGGCACATGTACCGAACATTAAACCCGAACATCCGACAAACTAATAAATATTGGTTACCTACAGAATAACCCAAATATATTCTGGGAGCATGAATATTTAGCTTTCAGGACTATTTTACAGTTATAACGTCGTTGCCTAAGCAAAGCTGACATTGACACCCCAACAACAACAACACACACACACACAAACAAAAACAAAACAAAACAAAACAACAACAAAAAGACAAAAAAAAAACCCCCCAAAAAAACAAAACAAATACAAAACCAGCAAAAACTAAAACCCAAACAAAATGCAAGACAAAACAAATACCATCATATAGACAGAATCTTTAAATGGGCATTTGAAAGCTAGATCACAAGGAACGTTGTTGAAAACGACTTCATTGTACATGCTCAAAGTTTCAGGGTTATCTTTTTCTTCTTCATCAGGTAAATAAAGCCATTCACAACACTATCAAATAACGTCTTTGCAGTACATAGAACAACTTCTTGACAATACGGAAACCACTACATGCTTCATTCCCCTCCATCAGGTGAATTGACAAGCATAATAATTCACAATCCTGTTAAATTGAATTACAACGCCCACTACCGGTAGCGTAGGAGATGCCATTGTTGGGAACACCCGGTGTCATTACTATCTTGAATGAGACGTTAGTTGGTATGTGAATACCAATAAGGCTGAAGTTTACATTAAAATTTATAAAAAAATAATGTGCATATTTTTTCTCAATCCAAATACCCAAGGCTGAGCAACATACTACCACGCATTCCTCTAGCTTGCAATACAAAGCATCTCAAACCAACCGACCCCCTCCCCGCGCATGCCCTCAATACAGATATTGTGAAACATAACAAACTTTCAATTGACTTTGATTGGCAGTGTCTTGTGTTATTAGTGGTTATTAGCCTGTAAAATATAACCTTAAACTCTTTTTCACCAACAACCGTCAATATTCACCTGAATACACACGTTGATTAAACTGTGGAATCAGGATACTGGTGAGTGAGTGAGTGAGTGCGTGAGGTTAGTTTTACACCGCACGCAGCAATCTTCCAGCTATATGGCGGCGGTCTGTAAATAATCGAGTCTGGACCAGACAATCCAGTGATCAGCAGCATGAGCATCGATCTACGCAATTGGGATACGCAATTGAGTGAGTGAGTGAGTGAGTGAGTATGTTCAGTTTTACACCACTTTTAGCAATATTCCAGCAATATCACGACGTAGGACACCAGAAATGGGCTTCACACATTGTACCCATGTGGAGAATCGAACCCGGGTCTTCAGTGTGATGAGCGAACGCTTTAACCACTAGGCTACAACACCGCCCCTGGATACTGGTATGAGTAAATAGTAATACATACATTCATTACATTCAATTGTAAATAGCCTGATATGTGTGACCGTCTAACGAATCGGGACAACAATGAGTTCATTATAAACACAGTTTAGTTGTGTCAGCCTTGCCATGCACGCTGAAATCAATACCGCCAGCTGACTAACACAGATGTCAATTTAATATAACATATTCGCAGTATTTGTGATTGTTAAAAATCAAAAGAAACCGAATCACGGTTCACGTTTCTGAAATTGAATCATGTCGCTTTTATGCTGTATGTCATACAGGGGCGGTGGGGTAGCCTAGTGGTAAAAACGTTGGCTCGTCACGCCGAGGATCCGGGTTCGATTCCCCACATGGGCACAATGTGTTAAGCCCATTTCTGGTGTCCCCCGCCGTGATATTGCTGGAATATTGCTAAAAGCGGCGTAAAACTAAACTCAGTCAGTCAGTCAGTCAGTATGTCATACATGAACCAAGATCAAGACGGTGTTCTGTTGTAGAGTGTATTACTTAACGTGTCAATGTTAATGAACGACATGGCATGGAGCTAAGTGGGTTATAATGTGTCATTAGTGTAACAAGAAAGCTAAATATAGCTCTAATAAACATCTTAATCATTACCACAATAGCGCTAATTTGCAAGTCTATCGGATTGACAGTCACACAATGTGTTCGGGCATATTCCACACGAACAATCCATGTCTTTTAATCCCTGTTACATCATGAAGTAAATTATTCTTACTTCTTATGTTAAAGGTTTACCTTATGTTTCTAGAACCACTTAAACATTATGAGCGTCCTACTTATTTTAATGACTTCTTATCGCTGCAAACATACACTATACCTTCCATATATCAAAACACATACATGAAGGCGGATGTGTGTTATCTAACAAAACTGATATACTTGCACGAAAAATAAATATAGCTTTGATGAGAAATGAAAAAGGAGTTTTATTGTTATAATAAATGAGGGAGGAGATAAAGTCATAAATATATACGGATATCAGCTTATTTATTGTTTATTCTTGACCTTCGCCATTCATCTGGGGTTGTCTTCGTGTTCTGCCAACTCGTCGCCTGCCAAATATGTATCGGATATAATGCAATGTAAATGACTGTAAGTAAATGTGATACGACTGTATCATGCACTAACACATAAAATAAAGAAGAAATACGGCTAATTGTAATCTAAGTAACGAAAACAGTCAACCAGTAAGAACATTACTCGGATGAAATCTAGGGAACCGGTCGTAAATAGTCAAATTCTGCACCGTGTTCCGACTCAGCAGAAATTGATCGTAAACCCGACGTGGTCCATAGGAAAAGTCCATGATTTCCTGGTCCGGGATTGGCATTTCATCCGGCAGAATAAGGAATATTCTTAATGCCTTGCTCCAGTACAAAACATCTTCATGAAGGGCTGTAATTAGTTGTATGGTGGTTCCAGTCAACTGGTTTGGCTGGCAGACATGATTCCAGAAGAGAGGGGTCATGTTGTATTGAAATCGGTTCGGTTAACATACTGTGTCTACAATGTCGGGCACGAGCGTGGTCGCTTTTGATGTGTCTACAAGGAATAAGGAGATGTTTACTGCAGATACAAAGTTGGCTGATATTTCAGCTATAATATGTTACACTGCTATATTGATTTCATAGGTTTATGGGATTAAGTGGTCACAGATGTCTTCGTTGTGGTACATACAATACTCACAATATGTAAAGGATACGGCGGTACTCAGTCAGTGGAAACATTATTAAAATTAATAAACATGTGATATCAATGTAGTGGTAGAGGAGCCGAGTTAGTAAAGTTTGTTTGTCACGCCTAATGCTGGGTTCGATTTTCCAGAATGTTCAGACGTGCAGTATATGAAGAATATTCTTGGTGTCTTCTGTCTGATGTCTGGACACTTGAAAAGTGACATTTAAACCTAGTAGCTTCACAACACAGCCGATAATGCCCCAAATGTCTTTAATACAATATATGCAATATATTCAAGTAATATCACGGCGGAGGAGACCAGAAACGGGCTTCACACATTGTACCCATTAGGGGAATCGAACCCTGGTCTTTAGCGTGACGGGCTGTCGCTTTAACCATTAGGCTACCCCACCGCCCACATTCATTCAGATACATGACTTGCTGAATATATTATAACTACGAACATGATTGTTATTATTGAAGTTATTATGACGGATTCATTTACACGTTATACTTAAAATAATCCATAAGTACCTCCATATAAAGATGTCGTAATGTGTGTTCCAAGACTGTCTCACAGTCCTTAAACCATAATATTTTCAAAAAGGGTGATTGGTTGGTTTGTTGTTTAACGCCGCACTCAGCAAAATACAGCTATATGGCGGCGGTCTGTAAATAATCGAGTCTGGACCAGACAATCCAGTGATCAACACCATCGGCATCGATCTACGCAATTGAGATACGATGACATGTATCAACCAAGTCAGCGGGCCTGACCACCCGATCCCGTTAGTCGCCTCTTAGACAAGCATGGATTACTGAAGACCAATATTAATTCTAACCCGGATTCATTCCCACGGATTCATACAGGGTGAACATTTATACATATCAACTTCTGTAATGTAAGGCACACGACGTTTTGGAGTAAATTCTGATGCAGGAGTAAAAATATACTCCGAAACATCGTGCCCCTCACATTTCAGAATTTGATATCCATACATTTTCACTCGTTATGTGTATCACATCTAAATTCAACTGGAAGATTTCATATTATTTTCCTTTTCACTCAGCTCTTACTGTAGCAAGTCTAGATTTATATCAGGTTCTGGCTGAATCCTCCTCCTTTTCAAGTTCTTGTGTCCATGCTATTTTCCGACACTAAGTGTTAGTCTATGTGTGTTCGTGTAAAGCGTCCTTCTACACCCACATGTACTAAGCATTCGTGCTCAGACTGAAGTCAGCGGTGGGGTAGTAACGTAGTTAAACCGTTTGCTCTTCACACCCAACGCCCGGGTTCGATTCCCAACATGGGCACAATGTGTGAAGCCCATTTCTGGTGTCCCCCGCCGTGATATTGCTGGAATATTGCTAAAAGCGGCGTAAAACCCAACTCACTCACTCACTCAGTATACTTCGTTGTTGACGGAAACCCGAACCTTTGAAAACAATGTATTTTCTTTTGTTTGCGTTGACAACCTTGGTTATACTACTTTCACAATATTGAAAGAAAAGTGAATGCGTTTTCTCATCTCACTGTTTTCGCATTTTTCACCAAATCCATATATGTTGAGGCATATACTCGCAACTGGCGTTGTCGTTGTACATTAAGATAAAATACCAGTATTGGTATAATAAATACATTCCCAGCGCCAGAGAACAACCAGTCTCGAAGATCTGCCGAAACGGATTCCATTCAGCGTAAAAGCCAAGACAGTGATTAAAACTGTATGAATGGATCACAAAAAAATCAGTGCTAATTAAAATATTTTTACGCTACACCTTTGTTCCATATTTGCATAACGATTCAGAGTGACAAAATTGTAAGCAAAAGACTATATGACCAGGGGGATAACTCCAACACTCCAATAGTCCACTTTGCTGTTATGTCGAGGAATATTCATGCAGCTACAATCTCTTGTGTGCAATGAGGTACAATCAAACATGTTCTTTCCACGAAGGTGTATATTGAGCGTTTTGCCCAAATGGTGTGTAGCTCAGAGTTCCTATGGTTATGGAAAGGTTTATGGCTTTTATTCATGGTCCAGATTTAAGGTAAACATTTTGGGGACATTTCCGAACTTCAAACATCCGGTTTTGACTTGTACCGTAAGTTTTCACCAAAAGCTCCATAATCTGTTGCCATGGAACACTTGTCATTCATGTCCTTGGATGATTTAATTTCGGAACCTGTATTCAATATGAGTTTGTCATTCTATATTACACATTCTATAGGAATATGTCTTAGCGTGTTGAACGTATTCATAGGAATTATATACTAGCTGGGATAATCTACGTAATCCAACATAGACGGTGAATGCCTTTAGTACATGAAATAAGACATAAACGTAGGTATTATCCTGATCTTACAAAACTGTTTCCGGACAAAGGTAGCCAAGACCATTTTAGTTCACTTTGTCATTGGACAGTCACTTATATCAGAAATTGTCATTATGAACATGGAGGAAAGAACTAAGCGATGTAGGTGTAAGGCGTTTTGAAATTTGTGAAAACGATGAGCCCTATATACATATGGGGCTGAAAAACCAACACACATAATGGGTCAAATCTCGGATTCGAACCCATGAGTATTAAAGGTTTTGGCAAATTTAATGGATGCAAAGGATGCTCGGGTTTCGACATGGCGTCATAAGGGTAACACGAGCCCACACACACTACAACGATACACACACACACACACCCACTGCATACACATTTAGTCAAATATATACACGCACACGCAAACATGCGCTTACACTCACTGACTGACTGAGTTTGGTTTTACGCCGCTTTTAGCAATATTCCAGCAACATCACGGCGGGGGACACAAGAAATGGGCTTCACATATTGTACCCATGTGGGGATTCGAACCCGGGTCTTCGGCGTGACGGCTTACACTCACACATATACAAAGAACACACACATGTCCACTCACACAATAACTCACACACGAATGTTACCTTTGTATTATCCGCAATTTATAATGTTTAATGTTAACAATAACCTGTATAACAATAATAATAATGACACGAAAAAAATGAAACCATCACAGTTGTAACGTTATTGGGGCAGTAGTCGATATTTTGAAATTACCCCTGTATTGTTTTTTTAAACTTTTGTCATTTTTACTTCTATGCTGCTGAACCATACATTTGTCACTGTGACGAGTTCCCCAATAATGTAACATCACGAGCTGTCAACAACAGCATCGTTAGTAAAACAAACCTTTATCAAATATGCATGTACAACACAAATCACACCCTACAATCATCACATAAATTGTATCAAAACCCTTTCCATATTCACTTCCGTCGGTAAATAATTTGAGCATGCGTTTATGAATTACTATGGTGATAGCACGAGGTGTTCGCTAAATGTGAGCACTCGACACAAAAATATTCAACGGCAAGCCTTCTGTTCACCTGAAAACAAAAACGGGAACATACTGTACAAATATAGGGAGTTTCATCGGACATCATTTGTGTCACTGATGTGTCAGCTTCTGAAATGTCATCCACATACCTATCATGCACTTTGTTACCGAGGCCTTGAACGTCGTGACCTTGATCAACATTTCTCGTAGCAGGAATGGTATGCCTCTCTTTGTAATTCTTTTATTGAGCTTTGGAATCCATACCATGATCATTAAGTGGCCCCATCATGGTCATACCGCCATCATTAAGTGGTACCATCATGGTCAAACCGTGATCATTAAATGGTACCATCATGGTCATACCGTGGTCATTCCATCATCATTAAGTGGTACCATCATGGTAATACCGTGGTCATTAAGTGGCCCCATCATGGTCATACCATCATCATTAAGTGGTACCATCATGGTCATACCATCATCATTAAGTGGTACCATCATGGTTATACCGTGGTCATTAAGTGGCCCCATCATGGTCATACCATCATCATTAAGTGGTACCATCATGGTCATACCATCATCATTAAGTGGTACCATCATGGTTATACCGTGATCTTTAAGTGGCCCCATCATGGTCTTTGTATTTCTTTTATGGAGCTTTGGAATCCAGTACAAATGGGTATGGGCATGTTTCCTAGTATTAGAGTCAGGTCTTAAGTTGATGGTACTGATGCATGCTGTGGGCAGTTATCTTCATCGGTTAACCTATGTGACGTATATAATGTTATTTGATCGAAGGATTTATGTAATGCTTCATCAGTTAACCTATGTCACGTATATAATCATGTTATTTGATCGAATGTGACATTACGAATGAAGGAAGCACACGTGTTCTCGGTCAAGGACAATTAATCCGGCTGACCTCTAAGTTTGGCCTTTGTTTGAACTATACACAAACAAGGCAATCAGAAATACAGGCCTTTTTGAGGCTACGGTTATATAAGTTATCCCGTGATCCCCCTCCACCTACTCCATATCAAGCGAAGACATTACATCCTATAGTCCAGCTGATTAAAGACAGTCTATTCTGGCCTCAAAGACAACAGGGACTGTGTTTTCTGACCAATGATATCCAACAGATGAGAGCCAAGCATTGTAAGAAATGCCTAGTCAAGACATCTTTTTAAAAGGTTAAAAGACAATTAACGTAAGCACGTTAGTGTCAAAGATTAATCAGTCTACACAATCTTCCGAATTAAATCCTTGGTGCATAAAGGGTAAAATGGTAAAGTGATATGAAAATGCAATTAATGGATCAGTGAAAATCAGAGATCGCTACAGATATTATCAAAAACGATTGAACGTGTCCTGCTGTACCAGACGCGCTGGCATTAACAATTTGAGTGAGTGAGTGAGTGAGTGAGTTTAGTTTAACACCGCACGCAGCAATCTTCCAGCTATATGGCGGCGGTCTGTAAATTATCGAGTCTGGACCAGACAATCCAGTGATCAACAGCATGAGCATTGATCTACGCAACTGGGATACAATGACATGTGTCAACCAAGACGCCGATAGTCGCCTCTTACGACAAGCATGGATCACTGAAGATCACAGGGGCGGATCCAGTGGAGTGTGGGGTGGTTTGGGGCGCGGAGGTGCGCACCCCTTTCTCCCCCGAAAACATTTTCCCTGAAGAGTATTTCACCTAACCTTTGGACTTCATGATATATGTGCATTGCCCCCTTCTCCAAAATCCTGGATCCGCCGAAGATCCTGGATCTTCACTCGTCATAAACAATATGAGAACTTCAATCATAACACCAAACCTATGGACGCTGTAGTTTCATCATAATACCCTAGTTAGGGCGAAGACATGTTATGTTGGTGTAGTGGTAAAACCAAAGTGATGTCCTAGTTATACATATGTGATGCCGCTACAACATTATGCTCATGCGAAGTTATACCTTTGCTGGTGCCCTAGTTATACAATGTAGATGCCACTGTTATACCATGAGCGTTATACAATGTAGATGCCACTGTTATACCATGAGCGTTATACAATGGTCAATCCCGAGTTAACATAATGTTAACAGAAAGGTATACCATAGTGGTGCCTTCGTTTTAATGTCAATACAGCGGCCATGCCGGCATTATATCACGGTGATCCCAAAGTTATTATCCAAAGAAAACGGTAATTATATTCTAATGATATTATTGATTTAGCCCTGTGCGAGGCCTTAATTAGATAATGATCTATATCACGGATGGTATTGATGTGACGCAGTTGCACTTATGTTGTCAAAATGTTACCAAGTAAACACTTTACAATACATATACAGAATCATGCAATAGGGTATTGGGTATATAGTGGTCATTCCGTGCCTATACTGCAATCATATAGTGGGCATACCGTGATCATTAAGTGGCCCCCATGATGGTCATACCGTGATCATTAAGTGGCCCCATCACGGTCATACCGTGATCATTAAGTGGCCCCATCATGGTCATACCGTGATCATTAAGTGGTACCATCACGGTCATACCGTTCTCATTAAGTGTCCCCATCATGGTTATACCGTGGTCGTTAAGTGGCCCCTTCATGGTCATACAGTGATGATTAAGTGGTACCATCATGGTCATACCATGATCATTAAGTGGCCCCATCATGGTCATACCGTGATGATTAAGTGGCCCTTCATGGTCATACCGTGATCATTAAGTGGTACCATCATGGTCATACCGTGATCATTAAGTGGTACCATCATGGCCATACCGTTATCATTAAGTGGCCCCATCATGGTCATACCATGATCATTAAGTGGTACCATCATGGTCATACCGTGATCATTAAGTGGTACCATCATGGTCATACCATGATAATTAAGTGTCCCCATCATGGTCATACCATAATCATTAAGTGGCCCCATCATGGTCACACAGTCATCATTAAGTGGCCCCATCATTGTCATACCGTCATCATTAACAGGTACCATCATTGTCATACCGTGATCATTAAGTGGTACCATTATGGTTATACCATAATCATTAAGTGGTACCATCATGGTTATACCGTCATCATTAAGTGGCCCCATCATGGTCATACCGTGATCATTAAGTGGCCCCATCATGGTTATACCGTGGTCATTAAGTGGTACCATCATGGCCATACCGTCATCATTAAGTGGCCCATCATGGTCATACCGTGATCATTAAGTGGTACCATCATGGTCATACCGTGATCATTAAGTGGTACCATCATTGTCATACCATGATCATTAAGTGGCCCCATCATGGTCATACCGCCATCATTAAGTGGTACCATCATGGTCATACCGTCATCATTATGTGGTACCCCATCATGGTCATACCGTGATCATTAATGTGGCCCCATCATGGTCATACCGTGATCATTAAGTGGCCCCATCATGGTCATACCATCATCATTAAGTGTCCCCATCATGGTCATACCGTGATCATTAAGTGGTACCATCATTGTCATACCGTGATCATTAAGTGGTACCATCATGGTCATACCATCATCATTAAGTGGCCCCATTATGGTCATACCATCATGATTAAGTGGTACCATCATGGTCATACCATCATGATTAAGTGGTACCATCATGGTTATACCGTCATCATTAAGTGGCCCCATCATGGTCATACCATCATGATTAAGTGGTACCATCATGGTTATACCGTCATCATTAAGTGGCCCCATCATGGTCATACCATCATCATTAAGTGGCCCCATCATGGTCATACCATGATCATTAAGTGGCCCCATCATGGTCATACCATCATGATTAAGTGGTACCATCATTGTCATACCGTGGTCATTAAGTGGTACCCATCATGGTCATACCATCATCATTAAGTGGCCCCATCATGGTCATACCATGATCATTAAGTGGCCCCATCATGGTCATACCATCATGATTAAGTGGTACCATCACGGTCGTACCGTGGTCATTAAGTGGCCCCATCATGGTCATACCATCATGATTAAGTGGTACCATCATGGTTATACCGTCATCATTAGGTGGCCCCATCATGGTCATATCATGATCATTAAGTGGCCCCATCATGGTCATACCATCATGATTAAGTGGTACCATCACGGTCGTACCGTGGTCATGCCGTGATTATACAATAGTCTTGCTGTGATCATGCAGTTGACATGGTAAATATTGATGTCCGTATAAGTGAAATATGTTTATATATGATAATTAGCGATACTAATATCGTATGTAATTATTGTAGAAATGGTTGTTCTTTGATGCGTATTGGGTATTATAGTTGAAACCTAACTGGAAATACCAACAGTGCTGCTAAACCGTAGATGTTTTAATGAATGTATTGACTGCCATGTTTCTCTGAGGAAGGTATTGACCCAAATGGGGTCATCAATCCAAATGACAAGAAAACACATGACTATATATTCCCAGATCAAACAAACGTCCTTTCTGGACAATGAAGTAGCCAATATTGCCTTGGCTCACATAGCACATCTCCACCAGCTTGGGAACTGCAGTAAACTGATTGGTCGACAACAATGTAATTGACCTCTCATGACTTGTCTCGTCTAAAACAATAGCTTGCCATGTTCCGCTATGCTAGCAATTAGGGCAAGCATTATAGGATTCCTTCAGCCATCACAAGGTTCATTAATCCGTCATTAATCAAACTGGACTAGAAACATCCGGAATATCGGGCCATCTTGTGATGTTCGGACGAAGCTGCTGGAATGTATGCTGTGGCTCCCTCTTGCATATGCATGAAACAACCATTGTAGCTGGAAGATCTCCCTCGATCCGCAATCAAACGCACACTGAGGACACCATCTTGAATACTGGCTACTTGAACCGCGTGAACCTTTCTATGGAAACCTGTTTCCGCCAAAAAAGAATTATTTGCAGGACAGTGTACGTTCTACTGGCGATTTACAAAGACGCAATCATACGAGATAAACAGAGCACTTTATGGACTGTGGGTTGAAATATAGAAGCCTTGGTACTCAGAGGGAAGTGAATTGTATTCATCTTTACGATCATTGGATCCTGCTTCTGCCAAGGGACGGACTCAAAACCAACAGCAGTAATCATTTCTCTTTATAAGCTCACCATATATAATTACATTTAACTCGAACTGATTTAAACATTTCCTTTTAAAGTGGGGCGTAATATAGGGTGTAATACATACAACATCTGGCTGTGGTTGTCAATCTGGTACTGATCGTACTTTAACATTGTAAAGTAAGTAGAGCTTACCCTCATTTGGGTTCGATATAACCGTTCCAAAATATTGAGTGAATGAGAAAATGATTGCTTTTACGCCACGTCAGCAATTTTAGCTGTAAAAGTAAAAGGGATTTACCTTCATTTTGAGGGTCTGATCTGGCTTACATATTATTCAGCATTATTTTTGTAGAATGACATAAATATAACTCAATAATTATAGTTGTCGTCAAAGTCCAAATCAAGTTTTTAAACTAATGGTTTACAATGATTTCAACGAATTTAAGATGCTAATGACGAAAATGAATGAAAATTACAGTGACCTCAAATGTAACGCTCCTAAATTAAAAGAGACTATGCGATTTGAATGGCTAATTAAATCGTCAGATACCTTCTAAAACGAAGCCAATATATTAGAGCCGTTGAATAAAAAGCCCAATTGGACCTGACAGAACGTGCGTGAAGTATTTAGAATCAGCTGAAAAAACCTGTGGCAGGAACAGCGATCCATACTACCAAGGGACACCGGGAAAGCTCTAATTAAAGATTTTCATCAAACCAAATGTCGAGTCGTTTTTCAGCATGTCAATTCAGACTCATTTTCCGCATGTCGTTAATGCTGCAAACGGGTCTGAGCAATAGCGACAACCTCATTTTTTTCTATCTATTGCAACGGATATGGAAACGGTAAAACAGATGAACATATTGACGATGATCATAGGTCATGCTCTCTCTGTGGTACGAGAATAGAAGAAGTTGGCTCCACATATTTTATTACCTTCCCGCCATCTTGTGTACCGTGGATATGATTTCTTGGCAGTGACATTAAAACGGACTGAGTGGCTGGATTGAACCGATTGTTGAATGGTTCATTGGATATAGCGGTGTCCTGTGTTGCAGACAACGACACGTAAAACGATAACATCAGTCGCTCACATGTTGGTTTCGATTATTGCATTTCATTTTAATTCACAGGAATTACTGGACTCACGTTGTTTTAATTTGTTTTGTAGAGATCATTTTGCGTTTTGTATGGAGCTAAAAAAGCAATGTGGGAAATCAATTTCAACCTCGATGTCTAATTTAGTATCGGTATCACAAACAAGATAACGTGATCAAAGAGAATAGATTTGTTGAAGCACAAAAAAAACCAAGATAAAAAAACAAATAAAAATATAACAAAAACCCAAACAAACAATAAGACTAGCTTTACCAACTAGTTTAGCCATCAAAGGAATGTAAATATATTAAACCCTTTTAATTCTTCATATCATATTTAAATTACATTTACTTAGGAACAAGGCTTATTAACAGAAAGGATAAACATGAGAATTCTTGACTTAAATACAGTGAGATGGAATCTCTCCATCTAATGCCTCCATTCACGTTCACGTCAATCAATAATAATAAATCAGTACCACGTGATCGCAAATCGATATTATCTTTAATTGTCCATAGAAATACGCTATCTCTTCAAGTGTTAATCTTTTTGATCCCTCCATTTCAACACTGATCGGGCAGGGGCTACGGGGCCCCCTTGGCCCAGTGTGAGCTGTGATATTAGCCTGCTCATGCGACTGGCCATTCCTCTCGTTCAATTAAACTCCTAAGTAGAGATATGATCCGGCCGGACACGATGTGATCTCTCACAGCAATCACGGGTCCCACACTGAGAAGAAGCGCTTGCACGTGAAGCTCGTGCCCAACTCTCGGCTCCAAACCTTCCATGGACCAGGCGCGGATTACCTGGAGATAAAACCCTAGTGGTATTTTACTTAAATACTGATTCGGGCTAAATCAGAGATTAGGAGGACATTTAAGTGTGATAAGCCCAGTTTATGACCTTTCTACGCGTTGCTGATGGACTGGTATTCGTTCTTGGATCTGAAGGATTGCTGCCGCAGTCTTTGAAATACGGTGCGGGTTTCCTACCCACATGTAAACTACAAACACATTTGATAGATATTCCGAACCTATTCATATGTGCAACTGATATAGAATTTGTGAATGTTTTGATGATACTGCATATAACTTACTGTGAAATTTTGTGAAAGTGCATATCATATATTTTACATTTTATTCTTATTCATATTCGGCATATCTAAATTCTAGTTTTGTCTTCCGGTTCTTTTAAAGGTCTTAATGGACAATATTTTTCTGAGCATATCTGTTATTTTTAGGCCAAGTCATATGGTAGTAATAATCTCAGCCATGGCATATTGTATAACACACTAACCTCTTTGTGTTGTGGGTTTAGCTGGGGCAAACATTGATGAAACTTTGATTGCAGACACGAGGCACCACCTCATGTAAATATTCCGCTTACATCGCCTACAAACGGATCAAGTTGCTTTCATTCGCGTGCCGGGCCGACTTTTTAAGCAGCCTTCAAGGATAATGTTTTCCATATGACATGCATCCTTGCTGAATCGAGGAGCTGCTGCATGGTAACAAGTCTTACGTTAATGTGACGCTTCTTTTCATGAATATATGAATCAATCATTTCAAGCCAATATGAGACTCGAGGTTAAAACCACCCGAGCCGGTACAGGAAGCGACGTAGGTAATAGTTGTTATAGTAAAACCTTATTATTTGGCATACACTCAACATATCTTACAGAAGGCTTCACTGAGTTCAGTTTAAGAAACGAAAGAGTTAAAGATAAGTTTAATGTAGACAGTTGGGTAATTAAGAGCCGGATGATGAGTATATCTGTTGAGAGATTCGGTGTTGTTCCTTAACTTTTTCAAAATATAAATTTAAGAATGAATGACGTGTTTAATGTAATTTATGCCCCACTGGAGTTCATTGAGATTGATATGCCTCTGCCTATGATGACTTTAGTTGGAAAATCGACAAAATCGCCCCCACACAAGTATATATGTATCTTGGTATGTAAATTTAGCTACATGTGTTGTAACAGACTCCAGACAACTAGTTATGTTTTTGTTTCAACGTATTGCAGGTGTTTCTCAAAGGAGAATATTTGAGTTTGAAACTTCTTCAAGCCTACACCGATTTCTCCACTGATCTCAGAGAAGATACACAGGCGCTTAGAGAGCGGACTAGCGCGGAGGTGTAGACTAAAAGATATCACAGAACCAATCAATATTTCTCTTACATCTGTCTGAGAGCTTTTATCCAATCAATAACTCTGATAGATCCACACATTTTGAAGATATAACCTCCCCCCTCAATCCACTCCCATGACTGTAGACTCCTCAATGAAGTGGCGGTGCGCCAGGAGGTGCTGTGCAAACTCACAAGACAGTGGCGTTACGCGGAACCATAAATTCTTAATGCACGTTTCCCAGTTCTTGACAGCACAGCGGACGTTGCTTTTATCCTTTATGCTAAACTAGTGTCCAGGAAAACAGTTTACATTATGCTAAGCGGTACTCCATTATAAATTGCTATCTGTTATAGAACACCCAAAATAGCTGTAACCAAATCGAAGAAATCTAAAAATTTAAATTCTATTTTCTTTCTTTTTCACTGAAGTCCATTTGTAATGTTCAAACAGTTGTTATGGGTATAGATATATTGAAATATTTTGTAAGTAAATCTATTTCATGGAATGACTTTTAGAGGTTGAATATATTTGTAATCTCTTAGTAATGTCCAACTTCAAGTCATTCACTGCTTCCTCTGTAGTATATAGCTAAAATATAAGAAGTACAACAATACTTATGACATATTTATGTACATCCTGAATGTTCTTTATTTGGTATGTATTTAATACATCATGAAATAAAATGTACACTTGTAATATTTTGCTTCATGATTCCAAAACTAATGAATTTCGCGTCTAATAAACATATAGACAATTTTAATGCAAATTTATTCAGGGGCCAGACTGCATGAAGGATACTGAATTTCGAGCTCCATGTATCGGGGCTGTGGGGGCCCAATGGTTAAAGCTTTCACTCGTCACGCCGAAGACACGGGTTCGATTTCCATATGGGTACAATGTGTGAAGCCCATTTCTGGTGTCCCCAGCCGTGATATTGCTGGAATGTTGCTAAAGGCGGCGTAAAACTAAACTCACTCTGTCCATGTATCCTTATACATACTGTTCCCAGTTCCAGCGTTTGTCTCATACAGTGTTCCCCTTACTAAACGATATTTGAACATTTTCTACATCAAAATAACGACACATGCCTATACAAATCTAATACTACTGCAAAAACACTTTTACATGCTGATGTTTGTTCTCTGATATCCGTGGAGACAGCCCTAAGATCCTCAAGCCAATACCAACGAACTGTAAGAAGCAGTATAGTGTGAATATTACTCGCAAGGCTTCCTCTCTCTGCGGGCGACCAGTACACGTGTTTCATGTGTAATCAATCAAGAGAGGTATACTATATATTGTAACTGAAAGCCACGCAGACACACTCCATGGGGTAGAATTCCTTACAACAAGACCTAATATAAATCCCCTAAATCTGCCTTCACTTAATAACCTCTTGCTTGGCATAATCTAAGACTGTATGATGACAATACGCAACTGCATTAGAGTTTTTGTTGACTATATGTTTTTATCCCATACTTTTCAAAAGAATTTTCACCAAGGACTACCTATGATGGTATCAGTATTAATTAATTAACGTACAACCTAGCTACTGAAAAAACAAAATTAATTGACCAGAATGTTTGATGTTTGAACAAAGCGAAGACATGTAGAAATTTAAAAGACTTTTTTTTATCAATTATAATTTCATGATTGATTTGTAAATCTTCAAAACAGCCGAAAGCGAGTTTAGGACCGAAAGAATTTCATTACTACCAATACTGATGACATCAAGCAGACAACGAGAAATGTAACATATTCATTGACCACAAATGTGCACAGGTCTCTCCAAAACTACTATGTAAGAGAATACACATCGACAACTTCATGACTAAAGATGATATCAAAAGAGACACCTCGACATTTTTCACGATCAAAATAATGTGTTGAGGGCACCATCTCGAAACATTTCATCGAATGTAACAGTACTGATGGTTCGTTCTTCTTACAGATATATGTTCCATATTGGGAACTTCATCAGGTTTGACATGGCGTTACCCAATCGTGACAAGATTCCAGCTCCTTCTGCATCATTTAGCCTCCCGCCATTGTGTACAGGAATGTAAGAGAGGCGGCCCGTAAATTTGAACAAGCGAGAAAGGAGAAGATTATTTGAGGTGTTACAATTTGATGTGAGCTTCATCTTCTGCTAGTGTGGCCAGCCGCTACTCGACACTAAATACCCTCGCAACTGAATCAAATAGTCATGTCCTTTCTTCCTCCAGGAAAAGATTAAAAACTTAAATTGCACGTTTTCCACCAAAAGTATTTAATTTCCTCAAATTACATGTTGGAGGCATTGCAAGGTGCCTGTCCGAGTATTGGCTCACCACGTCCTTATTGATTCTCCGCTGGCTCAGCACACAAAGTTAAACAGAAAACCGGGACTAGCTCGCCGCTGGGATTCGATTACCCCGTATCCCACAGGACGAATTCGAGGACACAGGCTCTCAATATCATATTTTAAGGTTCAATAAATTTCAATAGGCTGGGGTCAATCGCACCCTCATTCTCACAGATTTATGCGTCTCGCGATGCACTTTATTGTTACCCGTCAAATCTTCTAAATACTATGAGCCCTAAAGTCTCGTGGAATCTCGCCCAATTTCTCGCCTCCCGGCTTTTTATGAAAGGTGGGTATAATGAATGAAATTTTGTACCGCAGTGTGAATCGAGAGAACCTTATTGGATGTTGTTATGGCTATGGAGACAGTTACAAATGTCGCTGTGAACCTCAGGGCTAATGAACTATATTTCTTTCCGTGCACCTTCAATATTGAATAAGAAGAACACGCATGTTCTATGAAACATCACAGTCATATCAATCCTTTTCATCAATAAGGCTCGTATTTTGATTGTAAAAAATCAATCATGATGCTCAATCCGTATCTAAACAGAAAGCAAGACAACAAATCACATCATGAGTACTTGGTCTGCGCTCAAACAAAAGTACTTTTTCTGCATTCGTTTGAAGCATCATTCTGTTCAATTCAACCACCGACCTTAACTGAGTAACCTCAAATCAGGGACCAAATCAAGCAGAATCTCTGCATATAAATTGCAGAATTTAAAGAAATTGCTCAAAGTCCAAAATCCCTTCACTTCTCTCGGAGACGAGGAAATTCTGAGGAACAGTTAACCTAACTCGGAATTGTTTTATTGTCCATTAAATTCAAGTTACACTGTCAATAGTCACGCCAAAGCCCACTTAATAGACAGAGGGGATTTATAGATTTATTTCCCCATAGATTTAAGAGTTTGAAAAACAATTTAAGATGTAATTACCAATTCAAGTACTGGTCGAGTAAATCACATTTAATTTTCAACCACTCCTTAAACAACAACTACATGATGCAATTTACAATTTCAACACATTCGTACTGATGTATTCCACAGTTGTGTGTCTAATGAATGACATCATGTCTGCCATTGATGTGAAGTTCAATGATCGATTGATTAATTGATTAATTTCTTGATCGATCGATTGATTGATATAAATTACAGGTTAATTATGAAGGCCAAATTAAGGGTGTGTTTTGCGGGCGGATGTTTTATGTTACATGCAGGGTGTAGCTGGTTGGGAGTGTTTTGGGTTGGTGAGTGAAAGGTCCTTTATACTGCGGGGCGGTGGGGTAGCCTAGTGGTTAAAGCGGTCGCTGGTCACGCCGAAGGTCCGGGTTCGATTCCCCACATGGGTACAATGTGTGAAGCAAATTTCTGGTGTCCCCCGCCGTGATATTGCTGGAATATTGCTAAAATCGGCGTGAAACTCAACTCACTCACTCACTCACTCCTTTATACTGCATTAATCCTGCCATATCAGTACATGGAGAGGAATTAGGAAGGGACAGGGAACACCAGAAAGGGGTTCACATGTTGTACTCACGTTGGAATCACAGGTAAAGCAAACAATGGACTGCACATATTCTCCTTATGTGGTGACCAGATGGTTACAACAGGAGTACATTTACGTATAGCATGGCGTGGAGTCATCTTGCTGACGGGGTTAACCTCTTTGGTCATGTGGACAAAGAGTCCGACTTCGGATCAGAATTCCCGTGGTTCGCATCCCAACTGGGGATTCTGAAATTGTATGGCCGCTACTCGTACATACGCCCGAAACACAGGTGCCGAAACAGGTTGTGTCCTCCTGACAAGTGCCGAAACACAAGCGCCGAAACAGGTTGTGTCCTCCTGACAAGTGCCGAAACAGGTTGTGTCCTCCTGACAAGTGCCGAAACACAAGTGCCGAAACAGGTTGTGTCCTCCTGACAGGTGCCGAAACAGGTTGTGTCCTCCTGACAAGTGCCTAAGTTCAAAGTGTGCCGCTGCTCACGAAGAAGTCTGTCTCACAGTCCCCGAACCACATTATTCCCTTACTGTCTAGCACTCCCTGCAATGCTAAAGCCCTAAATGAAGCAAGTCTAGATTTCCTTCTTAATATCTGGTCTCCCTGGGGCTCCTTTTCAATTTAAATGGGTTTGATTGATACTATCAAAATTATATATATTCCGAGACTATGGTTCAGTGACGGTGAGACAGACCATGTGGGAAATCGAACCCACACGTGTGACCAGCGAACGTTTTCATCACTAGACAACACCACCACCCTTTGTCTTTCATTCATCTATCAATATAGCTCGCCTGCCTTTAACAACACCTTTCAGACCATCTCGATCTGGCACCGTCGTACAGCTGAAGCTGTGTACCTAAACAGCTGCACTTCTATCTGATGTGTTATGGCTCTTTACGTGGCATAATAGTATATTACACCACACTTATCACGACAAGTTTCCTGAATGGTTCCTAGGTACATCATTCATTCCATATAATCACACTTGGGTGCTTACTGAGACATAACGTCAGTTGCAGTATATTATAGCATTTATAAAGCATGAAGCAGCTCTCATTCTTGCTATATTATGGCGATTGCATTTCACGTAGTTTTTTCCGGAAAGGTCTGGAAACCCTATTTCCATGGATGACTCATATAAACAAAATAAAAATCCTTTGTTTGGTATTCCTGCACATTTAATAGTTGGAAACTTGTATATACTTATAAAAGCTTTAACTTTTTCATCACAATGCGTGAATCGTGGAGCCGATAATCCGGTGATCGTGAATTCGAATCCCAATATTTAAGTCCTGATTTCTCAGCATCGTGCTCATGAATATTGCTAAAAAATGACATGTTTATAGTTTTGCGTCATTTCGGAAGCAGACTGAAATACTGTTCCTAGTCTCCCTGTTATACAATCACTCAGTAAACAGTATGACTGAACGTGTCTTGTAAACATTATGACTGAACGTGTCTTGTACACATTATGACTGAACGTGTCTTGTAAACATTCTGACTGAACGTGTCTTTTGCTGGAGGATTATGCTACATGTACGTACATACATGTACTTGTATACATAAGTCACATACATACATACATACATACATACATACATACATACATACATACATACATACATACATACATACATACATACATACATAAACACACATACATACATACATACATAAACACACACATACATACATACATACATACATACACACACACATACATACATACATACATACATACATACATACATACATACATACATACATACATACATACATACATACATACACATGCATACATACACACACATACATACACATACATACATACATACATACATACATACACACATACATACATACATACATACATACATACATACACATACACACCACATACACACACACATACATACACACACACACACATACATACACACACATACATACATACATACATACATACACATACATACATAACACATACACATACATACATACATACATACATACATACATACATACATACATACATACATACATACATACAAACATACACACACATACATACATACATACATACATACATACACATACATACATACATACATACATACACACACATACATACATACATACATACATATATATACATACATACATACATACATACATACATACACATACATACATACATACATACATACATATGCATACATACACACATACACATACATACATACATACATACATACATACATACATACATAAACATACATACATACATGTAAAACACACACATACATACACACACATACATACATACATGCATACATGCATGCATGCATAAAACATGCATGCATACATACATGACATATGAGGTAGCAGACAAAGCATACATACATACATACATACATACATACATTAGTAAATATATATATCCAATGTTTAAAGGCCTTAAAAAGACCTTTGAATATATAAACCTTCGACATTTTCTAGGTACTTAAGCTAATAGAGTACAGGACTTTCCAGGTCTGACAGGTACATGAAGGAAGCAGACACACAGTGGTATTGTCCGAAAATGATACGTTGCTAAAATCCAGATAAATTAGCAAAGTTTGTGACAGGTTACGAGTCCGACTGCAGACCTTGCTGGGATAATTTGGCCCGCGTTAGTTAAGCGGACGATTTGTCAGGATAATTGTCAGCTGTAGTGACAAGTGCAGGCGGTAATCACGTGTCAGGACGGTTTACAGTCGCTGGGGCAGGGACAACACGGCATCAGGGCCGGGAGGGGGAGGGATGCACCTCATCACACTGTTCTAGCGGGATGTAATGAGCAATATAGAAGATTAGATCCGCATACCTTTGAAAGTACACATTCCCGTACCCACAACACACTCTTCGGCCAGACATTACTATACCTGGTTATTACTTCATAGCATTCTGTATCTGTACATACGAAACACATTGTGTACATATGCCTTGTATAACTGATTAGACTAGCAAGAGAAGTATATGAACAGTAATGAAAGAACGCTATGATGTCATTGATATAAGTTACTAATGTTGTAAGAACATAAATGTTGTGACTGTATTATCGTTATGTGTTGGTTTGTTGTTTAACGCCGCACTCAGCAATTTTCCAGCTATACGGTCTGTAAATAATCGAATCCGGACCAGACATTCCAGTGATCAACAGCATGAGCATCGATCTACGCAACCGAGTCTTTGATAACCAATACTGGTATGAATTAGTCATAATATATCTTGGGATACATTATTATAAGTATTGATTTAATCAAATTATTATTACCCAAAAAAATAACTAAAATAGATAAGCCCCACCAAAACCCCACCCCAACCCCAAAACGAAAACAAAACAAACAAGAACCCCAAACAAAACAGGTACAATATTGAAGAGAGAGAGAGAGAGAGAGAGAGAGAGAGAGAGAGAGAGAGAGAGAGAGAGAGAGAGAGAGAGAGAGAGAGAGAGAGAGAGAGAGAGAGAGAGAGAGAGAGAGAGAGAGAGAGAGAGAGAGAGAGAGAGACACACACACACACACACACGCACACATGTATTTGGAGTCTGTCAAAGAAGCACAGTTATCTGGCCTGGAATTTATATATATTTAATGGTTTCACCTGGAGAAAACACTAATATATATAAACAGTTATACATTATTTCAACACATATGGCCTACTACTTATCTGCATAAGATGACATTGTGTATACGGCTGTCTCACGTGAATATCAAGCACACCAGATGTTAGTTGCCCTTATGAATTAGTGAACATGCATGTGCTCTGGTATAGTCTGGCTATTCATAGCAGTGACACTACGTCACGCACAACGTGACAACGTAACAACAGCTTGGGTAGAGAACTATGTGTGAAGTGCGGGTTCAGACAGGCACGCCCATTTTATGTGTACTTTTGTGATTCTGCGATAACGGTAGTGAAGCGAATTTGAATCATTTCATACAGTTGACTTAAAAGTAAATCCCATGCATCTGGATCTCGTTAATTCGAAAATCGAAAAAAACACACCTCTATATGGTTGTCCGTGTATATAAGATTAAAAGGAATGTAACTGTTTTTCCAACTGTTATCCGGAAATGTGACTCCAGGCTTTTGGTCGTAACACCACTGTCCGGAATATCGAGGTTTCACTACAAGAATCCATTTGGAATAAGTAAAATATTGGTAAAATAAGAATATAACGTTTCATGTGAGATGCAAAATAAAGGGTCTCATACTTTTCATTTGGTGATCAAAAGCGATAAATACAAATACATAGTTCTGTGAGTGTGTTGTAATCTAAGGGTGTTGTTACTGCGTTGTAGTCTTATTACTGTACCTTACAGACTTGCCATTAAGTTTAGGACATTCTTGTTTACAATAAGAAAGACCACAGTGCACACGGTGCACATTCTGCTGCTGCAATCATGTATCCTGCCAAATGAGTTTTGATGAGGTTTGAATGGCGGGCACGTTCACCTTGCCACAACATTCCTTTTTGAGAAGTTGGTTGTGGAGGATCACTTGGACAACACACGCGCAGTCCTCACACAGAAAAGAGCACTACGGGCTGTTGCCGGACCAGCTGGGTCGTATCTCAGTTGTCAGGACAAACTCGTGGAATTGTGGTATTCTGGGAATCCCCACCGTTGTCATAGCGACAACATGGTGCTACCCCTTGTGCTATTTCGTTTGAGGTTTGATTGACAGTCGTGTTATAGATATTCGGGGCAGGAAAACAGCTGTGTGGAGGGAGCAACATCGATCTGTCTACACACCGACAGAAGAACAGGAAAAAAATCTCTGTGATGTTCCTGCAGCTCGTTTACTCTGTTTTACTCATGGCGATAATTGTAGGATGTAACTCTCAGTGCCTGCTGCAACCAGAGGGCACTACTAATGATGTTCTTTTGGTCCATCATAAATGTCTCGAAGGGACTGTGCACGGGTGCAGTAAAGCAAAACACGTGCTTTCCATTTGGTGGACATTGATCTTCATTTGAATGGTTTTCTGATCATTCTAACATCATAAGTATAATCAATGTTACATTTTCGTTATTTTCATAATTCAGATGGCTATCTTAAAGATCGTGTCAGGGAAATATTGACTGTATTTGATTCAAATTCTGCATTCACTTTTCATGGAATTAAAATGATATCACCATGCATATATCTGCACACATGTGTTAAAGGAATACAACCTGACACCTTGTACAGGTGTGGAGCTGTATTTTAGCTTACAGCTTGCGACATAGATACTTCTAATGAATTATTCATGAATTAGACACCTGCGTTTAAATGTCAAAATGCGTTTTAAATTTTTTCCCTCTTTTAAACTAAGGCATTTTGAAATGTTAATATATGAGACATGATACAGTTCCTCCTGTTATCTGTATGGGCTGTACTGATGTGTATCTCGTAATGCTTAATGTGTGAAACGGGACAGATGAAATGCTCATTTAGTGGTAAAACATACTCTAGATGTAGTCATCAGGCATTGGGATGCTTATAGACAGATGAAGGATTTCAAAGGCGCGGTGTTCAAGGGTCTGGCTTGTTGCAATGGACACCATAAATTAAAACTGATACATTAATATTTTGTAATTATGTTCCTCGCTTCATTGCAGACGAGGTTCTGGTTGAATATTGCGAAAAAAGAATCCTGGGAGTAACACATATTTAACGGGCACCGATAAGAGGTTCATGGTTAACTTACACGTACGTCTCTTATAGTGTATGTCATTTTGGTAGTGTTTACTAGCATCATGCTATATTGTTCTTGCCATCTAATGTTATATGAAAACATTTAAAATATTTGTTTCCATGTGCTTCTTTAATATGTTATTTTCCTTTCTGTGTATTTAAAACCATTTCGTTAATCAGGATTATCATTGTAGACATTACATAGAAATAGGACCTCTTTGAAACTTTATGACTGTGCTGTCGATTTGTTCTAAATACAAAATAGTTAAAGGGACATAACTATTAACTATTTATGATGTAATGCTATATGTTTGGTGATGTTTTGAGTTTGATGTATAAGCACAAACTATGCTAATGCGTACATGAAATGAGGATCTAATGTTACTAGAATTGAAGCCTGTTGCTCTGTTAGTGGGGATTAAGGGACTAGATTGCGTTGAAAAACACGGTTATATTTTGTAGGTATAACATTGGCTGTTTAGTGGGTTCTGTGACAGTGGTACGTGTATGTCTGAGCTAAGGTATTATTGTTCTTCTTTACAGTTTGTGGAATTATCACAATGATAGGGAGGCTGAACATCACTTGTTTAAATATGTTACCAATATTACAAGTAGGGACACAAAGAATTTGCTTCAAAGTAGATAATTGATCCCGGAGGGGCGAGCTATTCATGTAAACTTCCCCACCCCTCTCATGCCCTCAGATATACCTTCTCAAAACCAGGTATCCTCCTGCTCGCTCCTTACGCCAGCGGTTCGATACCCCACAAAGCAATGTACAAGTGTGACGCCCGTAAACTCACTCACCACTCATTAAAACGTCATGTTCCTGCGTCCAAGTTACAGCATACACAGACTGCCCATTCCTTCCTGTGAGTTCCATCGTGGACTGATACTTCGATTTTCTCTGTCAGTGGGACCCTCGACTAAGAAACATGTCTTCTTGAGACTGTCTCAAATATTTCTGTTCAGACGAGGTAAACATACCCTGTCTGTTGCCTAAATTACACTCGCTGTTGGCTTGTAGTGTCTGCAGAATTCACTAAGTGCATTGAATAATCCTACAGTAAACCCACTACTGACCAGCATATTGATAAATGGCCAAACAAATATATCAATATTATTCCGGCTTGTGCTTGAACTCCTGTCGTGGAAACTAGTCTAATGTCTTGACTCCTGCGTGTCAGTGTCAGACACTGTAATACATGTTAATGTGACACTGTCTTACACGTATTTGTGAATTAACCAGATACCGGAGCAGACTCAACATTGATACCCATAGCATCAGGTGCCGAGATCCGGATGAACATCCCCCACAAACGCAGATTCGCAACGACCCGAGTGTTGCATATTCATTACACTGTCTCATCTGTGAAGGTATTCGAATCGATAGGTTTACAGATCTTGGTTGTCCTTCCTATTTGATAATTACAGATATTGTGAACATATATACGAACGCTAGCCTACAATACGAGAGATTATTTCGAGAATGTGTAAAATGTGTGTGAAATGTATTAATTGTGTAAAGAGTATTAAATGAATTTTATTAACTATAATTACACTGTAAAAAACAACAACTACACTGTGAATCCCACGTGATGCAATATTCCAGCATTATGATGGAGTTTACCATGTGAGGAATCGAACCCGGCCTTTCCAGTTGACGACATCTAGGCTACCTTAAAACCTAACTTCATGTAGCTACAAGATTAATTCATTCGCCTATATTGTTGAAATGATAGTGTTTGTTATTTGTACTTTCCTGACGTCTTGTATCCACTACTATGCATCATGGATACATGGCAATGTTAATAGCAGTACGATAATACGTTATTTGTTATAATTACGATAATTATGACTTAAGTAATAAGTCTACTGGTATTAGCGCAGGTTCATTTATCAATAAAAGATTTGGTTATTTTCGTTGTTCGTACAGATATGAATCTGATTTTTGTTTATCAGTTACAGATTTTAGTACATTATCTATTTACATCCAACGGAATAGTAGATATTGCTTGTCAGGAAGGTATGCGGCACGTATGCCTTCATTGCATATATGCAGTAGAGCAGCAAGTTGTACCACCTGCAGAAGCTCCACGTGTACGTGTTATAGGATAGCCTTGAAAGCCACATCAGCATGTGCTGGAATTAGACACGTTTGAAAAACAGAATTCCCATATGGTGGAGAGATAATTCTAAAACCTGCAAATTCATTACAACTTCTCCAAGAGTAGACCGATTTCATGATAAGCCTTATGAATAAGCCTGTACTTAATGGTGGGGAAAGGAAATGAGAAATAATAAAAAATACTGTTTATGCAAGGGTGTTAGGTGATTGGTAAGACGATGTGATGTTGTATTCATGACGGTGGTAAGTGTGGCGGTGCTTGCTTCCTCGTCGTTCCAAAATGCTACAGATAGGCATGGTGTTCTTGAGTTTGAGACGAGGACTGAACTGGAGTAATCTCCCGTGGTACGGTTCCAGGACCAGGCTGCATCGATTTCCCTTCGATGTGGATTGTTTTTAATAAAGAAATTAAATTCATTTATTCACATGTCATCAATTTTCTTTTACTCTACATGTATTTCACTTTTGTTCCAAGCTGATCAACCAAGTTTCCTTCGTGGCAAACAACCTCTCATGGAGATGACAGCAATCACTCTGGAGATGCAGCGTGGTCAGATATGTTTGTACATGCTTGCTTTTTATTATGATGATGGTTATTGTGGTTTAGGTTCTGTTTTCTGTTAGTGGGTAGATTATACAACGACGTATCGGCTATTATGAAGTATCGAGACCTTGTCATGGCTTCCTATGCTAGACATACCCCATAACAGCATCGACAGCCGTCATATAACTGGGAATATGCTGAGTATCAACAAACAAACAAACAAACAAAGACTAATTGCACTCAATCCTGTTTTTTGGAAAAATAATTTAAAATGTACACCACAAATTAGACCCAGTTGTTTCAACCTTCATAAATGATCTGGTACATGCGAGTTCATTGCTAATTTCATCACAAAACTCATCCGCCCTTTCCTTTACAGCTGTATCTGCTCTTGCTGCTGTAGTTGCTGTATCAAAACCTTTCTGACTGTCCACTGAACCCTTGTACCGTCACAATAGCAATATGTTGCTGTCCACAAAACCAATCATTTAAATCCAAACACGATGGCCTCAGGTGGCTGTATCAAAACCTTTCTGACTGTCCACTAAACCCTTGTACCGTCACAATAGCAATATGTTGCTGTCCACAAAACCAATCATTTAAATCCAAACACGATGGCCACAGGTTGCTGTATCAAGACCTTTCTGACTGTCCACGAAACCCTTGTACCGTCACAATAGCAATATGTTACTGTCCACAAAACCCATCATTTAAACCCAAACACGATGGCCACAGTTTTTCTTTAAGCGTCTTCTTCACATTATTGATACAAGATTGGGAGGATTGGCTGACTAATTGGTTTCACGCAAGCAAGAATATACACTGACATGTAAGTGTTTCAGTCATAAATAGATTAGTCATTAGATTCGGGTTAAAAGTGCACGCGCACGGCCATTGTGACGTCACTACAAGTATCTTGCTTTTGAAGCAAGGACAAGAGATCCACTTCAGCAAAATCAGACCGTTTACCAACATCGCAACTGTCTTTACAATGACGTGAAATTGTGGCAACCAATGAGGCCAGGGAACACTTGAGGGAGCTAGGCCCTTCTTGAAACCATCGCCAAAGCAGCTGTCAGCGTCGAGTGCCCATACTTTAGGAATGCCCGTGGAGATTTCAATGAACTTTCTCGCAAATTTCTGAAGAAGAATTCCCTAAAAAATATTTGAATTAAACTCCTGTCACTCTCATTGGAGTTCGGAAATCTTATTTTCTCTCACTGTCAACAGGAATTTATCAGTGGGTGGCAATTTAAGCGTGAAGGGGAGCGAGGAATGCCTATTCTCTTTGACGAAAATAGGAGAGTCTTCGATCGTGGGGACTTTTGGTATGAACTACTGCTCCACCTTGTACTGGAGGTATTGAGGAGCAGAGGTCGGGGAATGACATCCAGTATTTCACTAAACACACCAACGCCATGGATTTGGACACGTAAGAGATAAGACGTCGACGTAGATGAACTAAGAGTTCGTACAAACAGAAATGTTGTCAAACACGTTTTGCACGAGCAAGACTTGCTTTATCGCTTTAGTCTGTCCGGCAATCCAATCGTCGCGGGACCACATCGTGGAATCTCTAGTCCAAACAATTAAGACCAAATACGAGTCGATATTAATTCTAGATCGACTCTCCAGAGCAAACACGTCTATGAAAGGCTTAGGTCCATGTCGAAATCTCCTGCCAGGGGCGATTTTGGGTGAATACTGATCAGATATTGAGCGAAGGGAATAAAAAGACGGTGCCACATTATTAAATGCAGCTTTATTCACCAAGTTTCCATACATTGCTGTAGGCAACACTTGGATAATGCTGTTTGATGTCCAGTCTGGCGCGCCATAACATCCTCTATAATCTTGACCGCCGTCATGCTGCCCCAAATGTAACACGACTTAGTCACAGCCATTATTTTCACATAGCCACAGGTATAAATACCATTTGATAGTCTGGAACACGACTAATTCAGACTATTTGATAGGTCCGTGGCTCGTCAGTTCATGTTATCTTGCCATTATATCTTCCACATCCCGTAAAAATAAGTGATGACATACAAGTAAGTGCCCCCAATAAAATGATAGAATAAGTGTTCCAAACAATGACGACACAATGTAGAGAGGCCTTCTACCAATAACATTTGCCTCCCACAGCTGATCACCTTAAGAGAAAATTGAAGAAAGTTAATTCAAACAACATACATTTCGTCATGTTCCATTTTTGTTAATGATAAAAAGAAGTAATAAACTGTCATCTTATTTTCTATTGCATTAACGGAGTACTTCATGCTACATGGCCGTAACATGATAAGTTGGTCTACACTGCGTTTGAGAGATAAATTTCTTAATCAAAGGTTTGACGCGACAATCCCTTGTCATTTCCCAGCGCGAATGACAGATACAATAAAACTGACATCATCATACATTGCCTCCAATCTAAGCTTTCTGAGTCCTTCTCTAGACGGCGGCAATGGGAAGAGGTAAGATTAGTCTCATATAGCATCATTTCCCATACATCATACCACGTCTAAAACGTCCCACAAAGTGTTACCCATACCGATCTACTTTCCACAGTTTACCAAATTTACAAATGGAGTCAAAAGTCTAAATGACAAACATGTCTGCAAATTAGATCCTGATTGCTACCAAGGAATATTGCAGGGCGGACCTGGCCTAATGAAGCAGATTCAGCGACCTCCCGACGTTTGATTTTCTCCGACAAATGTATCATTAATGAAGCGTAAACGGACGTATAGACGCTCTCTGATGAGGGGGAATCTGTGTCCGCAAATATACTAGTATCAAAGACTGAGAGGCAGATCCGATGTTACCAATTCAATTTGCAAGTGAGCGAGTGGGTTTAGTTTTACGCCGCTTTTAGCAATATTCCAGCAATATCACGGCGGGGACATCAGATGTTACCCATGGTGGAAATCGAATCTGGGTCTTCGGGGTGACGAGCGAGCGCTTTAACTGCTTGGGTACCCGCCGTACTATATATGTTCAAAATAAATCATGCGATATGAAGCTATCAGAAAGTCATCGGTTAGACATACTAAAAACACATTTTGGTTGTTTCTAAATATTATACGCTTGGGTATAATTGTAGATATCTGCATATGTTCATACCAAAGTTGTGTTTGTCAGACCAAAACAAGAACAAAACATTTGAAGTTTAAGATTCTCAATATGTTTACATTAAGTCAAATTTGCCTTGATTAACAAAAAACAATCAATACAATTTGTACAAACCTCAGTACAAGACCAAATTTAGAATACAAATAACATAAGACGCGTACTTCATTGGAATTTATTTAAAGCAATAATGATTTCTGCATATTGCCTTCGGTAGACAATGTGCAGAAGGAAAATGATAAGAATATGCTACTCTTATAACAGTCACCTTTGTAATGTACAAAATTAATCAGCTTTCATACAGGACAACATCACTCATTCATTCTTGTAGAGATCGTGGAATTATGCTCATGGCAGGAAACATACAATCACACATTTACAATATATCACCTTAGTTCTGAAGGTATGAGGCAGTGTTAGTGTCAGGAATAACCGAACGTACATGACAATCCTGTGAGGATAACCGGACCTACAGTCAGACACAACATGATTCCAATAACTTAAAATCTTTGCTATCACAAGGACCGATTGAAAAACATTCAATAGTATGTAATCATCTTGACACAAAGAGTATTTTTGTGCTAATATATCTCAATAAACAGACGAGGTAATACAATGTCCATTGCTAAGAAATATGGGAGGTTCATCACATAGTTAAAAGAGTTCATTAAAGAGTTGAACGCCTGTGATCTTTCCTATGTTTGAAATCTAGAATTGTTCCCTATGGGCAGTAAGGACGACCACAGCGGTGCCTACACTACCTTCAGGTAACCAACGTCTTCAGCTGGATGGCACCTGGTATCGGCTCACGATCTAGAATCCGGTGTAGATGCGGGCTGGCTTCCCATTCCCTCCTAACATTCGTCGTCAGGTCTCTGGTGCGCTGTTAGCGGCTCTCTGTTGTCGTAAATTGTCGGAGCCTGCAGGATGATGCCGAAAGTTCCAACAACGCAGGCAATCGTGAAGATCCATAGAAACAGCCGATCTAGCACCATAGCCACGTACTTCCAATCTTCAATAATCTGTTGATATAAGACTTATGCTTTTTACCTTGGAAACATTTAATGATTATTGATCTGGATACAATTAAGAAAAAACAAGATACATCGGATGTAAATACTGACAGATGGTATGTAATTGACTCAAAGACGTGGTATGAATGAGTAAGATACTTACTTATAATATAAATGTACTTTTGTTTGTTATAAAGTCTTATGTAAAGTTTCAGTTAAAGACAGTTTCCTTTCAGAAGCTAAACAGCTATTGATAAAATTGAAATGCCATTAACTTCCTGAAAAGAAAATATTAGGAAAAACACTTAAATGCACCTTACGTGTTATTAGAGTATGCAGTATGTCATTTGTGTTAACGGGCATGGTTTTCTATAATATAATCAGCAGACCTTTGTACTTATTATGGGGTCATACTCAAGGATTAATGTTAAGTATAATTCATACCATGATTCATATCGAATCTGATTATTATCTTAATATCATATATACACGGTTTGCATGACAAGATATTCGCATACAAAATACCCGGCGAATTCGGGGCACGAATATAGGTCAGTAAGCTGTGGATGTTATAAGAGATGATTAAACGGATTAAGTAGGTAGGCTGGGTGACGGATTTGATGGCATGTCGTATCTCATGAAGAGTGCAATGTTAAACACAAACATAGAACATCAAATCCTAAACCTTTGTACAAAATAAACAATAACAGACACCCCCTGTTCATTCAGGATGGTCGATTGCATGAGTGAGTGAGTTCCATCATTTGATTGTCTTACAAACCTCCTTCGATGTTACTGATGGTATGTAGGTTCGTTGTTTTACGCCGCACTCAGCAATATTCAGCGATATGGCGGCGGTCTGTAAATAATCGAGTCTGGACCAGACAATCCAGAGATCAACAGCATGAGCATCGATCTACGCAATTGGGATACGATAACATGTGTCAACCAAGTCAGCGAGCCTGACACCGATCTCGTTAGTCGCCTTTTACGACTAGCATGGGTTACTGAAGATCAATATTCTAACCCAGATCTTCAGGGCATGGTGACATACAGTCAACCAAGATGTGTAATATACGACCAACCGATCACCATTTACAGACAATTAAACGCATCTGTACTGCCCACTTCGAAAATTAAAACAATATACGGGTTGAAGACTAACATAAGGGAGACTGCAGGAATTTTTTAGGAAATGTTAGTAAGCATTCAAAGGACGCCCACAGGCTTAACGATAAAGTGGCGCCCAAACTGCGATTATGTATGTTCAGCTAGTTTAGGAATAGATACCGTTTGTCAATGTTAAGGAAATAGGGAAAGAAGTGAGTGAGTGAGTGGGTTTGATTTTACGCCGCTTTTAGCAATATTCCAGCAATATCACGGCGAGGGACACCAGAAATGGGCTTCACACATTATGCCCATGTGGGGAATCGAACCCGGGTCTTCGGCGTGACGAGCGAACGCTTTAACCACTAGGCTACCTCACCGCCCCATAGGGAAAGGAGGTAGGACACGATGTGGTTACTTTGTTTTGGGCGTATTTGACTTAGGTCCGCGACCTGTTACTGACCAATCTGGACATCGACTCAAGGTCAGGTTAAGTGAGTTGACGGGTGAGTATGGTTTTACGCTCCTTTTAGCACGGCGGGGAACACCAGAAACTGGCTTCACACATTGTACCCACGTGGGTATTCGAACCCGGTTTTTCGGCCTGACGAACGAACGCTTTAACCACTAGACTACCTCACCACCCATCTAATAGTCAGATGAAGAATAAAACAGGTTCGGAAAACATCTAAAAAGGTTTTACTGAATTCCCGTTTGGCGGATTATGGAAAGCGCATGTTATATGCCCAGTACTGTGATCTAGCAATCACAAAGATGCATTTACAATGTAAATGTAGACGTAATGTTCCGAATTGAACACATAGTAGTGTATTTAACCATATTCAGTTGGTGAAAAACTCACGATGACCCTCAGTCGTACCTTGATGAACACGTACTCCTATCTGCAATATTGGGCGGTGGGGTAGTCTAGTGGTTAAAGTTATCGCTCTTCACGCCGAAGACCCGGGTTTGATTCCCCACATGGGTACAGTGTATGAAGCCCATTTCTGGTGTCTGCGATATTGCTAAGAGCGGCGTAAAACTAAACTCACTCACTCCTTGCAATCAGCGACGGTCACTTTTATGAGCTATATAACTGCTTCTCTCGCAAGTTCACATGACCTACATCTAAACTCTTCATTATTTAATAAAAATGTTTACCATTCTTTTTATGCCCGTTTTGCTTTTCATTCAAAACCCTAAAATAACACCGAGATGAAATAACGTTGACCTGATCCTCCAACAGTTATTGCGTCCGTAGCTATTTCTGCTGTTTCAGAATTATCAATAATCATTGTATAAAGAAGATATATGTCAGCCAAATATAGGATACCATGCTTCTCATAATGATAACAATGTACAGGATTTTAAAAGGGCTTTACAATAAAGTTTAGCATTATTTAACAGACACGTCACATAGCTATTTGTTTATGTTTATATATATTGAGAGTGTTATCAAAACAAATCAACATTTTCAATCCTTTGGGGATTCTATTCTGCTGTTTTCATTTCGCAGTGGAATTTGTAGAACTTGTGTTTCAGATGAAAAGGCAGATTTTGTTTTTATCTGCAATCTATTTTCTAATTCAAACGCTTGTTTGAATGTTGATGAATTTGGATGAAATCCCCATGTCAGTTCTACAATCGGAATGTTCTCAATGGTAATAACCTGCACTCATGTTTGAAATAAAGTAATTAGGTTTGCAGTCAAATGTTATTATGCTGTATTGAGAATTCAAACCAATATTCAAAGATGAACAGCCCAGTTTGCAACCAGGAGTCTCACAATCGACTGGGAAAGCTCACTGCTATTCTGGTTGTGCGGAAACTCAGATGCAATATAATGAAATGTGCCCAGGGCTAACTGTTTACTGGTGATAAAATAAGTAAAACGGGAGATAAAATAATCTGGGTAGATATCTTCATCGTTTTTGGAAAATTGGCAACATAAATAATTGCCCTCATGGAGATCATATTGAAGGGGGAGGTTTTCAGAACAGCTTGAATATTCCATAATACCATACTTAGTGCCAAAAGGGCATATTCAATATTGCTGCTATTTGGAAATCGTATGAAAAATCTGTGTTGTTAAACGTACAATTCCTGGGAACATAATTTACACTCACAAGTACAGGATTATTGACCCAGGGAAATGTCCAAAATGCTGAGTTGCTCCAGCTTGGTAGCTGGGTAAATGTGGAGGTGAGAGGCCTTAGCAGTGTAAAACATGATCTTAGCCAAAAAGGTCACATATTTAATTTCGCATTGATGGCTGCATTCTCGGTTATTACTGGACAACTTTAAGGGCATTTTGCAGGACGAACGTGTTGGGTATGCTTAAATGTTTCGGGATTTTTTTTACAACAGACGCTTATAGCACTATACAAACATGTCTCTTGAAAGTCTTACAATGAAAGCCACACAATCCGTTCCACATCCATAAGAAATCTCTGCGAAACGCAGAGTCGATCGTACGAATCTGGGGCATATGCTATACATCACAATGAAATGGGGATGATACCATGTGTTCGCGAAAAGAAAATCTCGTATATTATTGAAGATTATTCTAGCTTCTGCTAACATGTTGGTGTTGCGCCAAACCGAAAGACAATATAAAGCTGTACCTATTATTCAGAAGGATATGATCAAAATGGCATTTGTAGTCCGACTTCCACGTATTTACACATTAAAATTTGGATAAGAATTTGAAGAATATGCAAATTCATTTAGCTCAGGTTGTTAGTACAAGCTTGTTTTACAGTATTTATTAAGGAAATACGAATGTATATCGGATATATCATACGGTCTGATAATAAAATAAACGTCACATGATCGTTTTCATATTCATTAGAGTCCATTTTATGATTCTGTCGATAACAAAGTGTTCATGACGGTTAACGTAAATGTACAGCCGGTGACACCTTTCCAAAATACATGCAAAGGCATGTCAAATGTTCACTTGAACAAATACAGGATCATACGATATTAGTCACAAATTGCATTTCACCTGTTTCTGGTCACCAAATTTGGTAATGTCACCAGCATGTCTACGTATGTTCTTCAAAGCTTTACGAAGTCATATTGTATTTACGATATAAGAATATCGATATACGTCCCAATGTACTAGTATATGCATAAAAAAATGGGAACACAATTTGTACACATTGTACCTATGGTCTTGCTTAAATGTTATTTAATATCAGCTATGGAAAATGCATGGGAAGATGTAAAGATCACATAAGAGTGGTTTTGGAACATGGACCGAAAATGGGCGAATGAGGTGAGGTGAGGTGAAATTGGGTTTTACGTCGTGCTTGAGAATATTTCGCTCATATGACGACGTAATGGGCGAATGAGGCAGTGAGGAAGTTAAAAGATACATTAACGACAGACGTGGCCACGTAGGGAATCAAACCTTGTTATTCTACTTACCACCAAACTCTACAAGCACCGTGCTACCACAGACTACCCAGTGCGATGGGATATGAAACGCACGGGCATGATGCTACACAGTCTGATCAAGAATGATAAAGAGTACGAATCTTGGATATGAATCAACATGGCGATGATCCGGGAACTCAACACAAGATCCAACACAGCAGGGCCGATTTATTGCCTAGACTTAGCTAGGACAAAAACTGACGCCGTGCTGCTTGCCCTTAGAATTCAACGTACTTTGCCAATAAGGACAAAGACGAATACCCTCTGCAACCATTTTGCATAACCGTTATGATGTACCTACTGATAAATAACAATTTTTGAAGAATTAGAAATAAAATTCCATTTACTGTAATGAAATCGGGGATACTTCGAGTAAGTCAAAACATTTCTGGTCATACTTCCTGTGTATTTAAGAAAACAAATTTAACTTCAAAGGTGACGCAACATTAGGTAAATGTCGATCATCTCTAACAAATTCCCCTGGGTAGAAACTGCAGAAGCATGACACTAATAGTTTGATTAATTATACGTTCAAGAACAATTCCTAAAGCCGATTGAACATACTCTACTTCAGCTGAAATGATCATTCGGGGCTTCAAAGATATGACTCTACTCTTCTCTATCCTTGATTTCCAGACATTTTAGGTTGCAAATGATACCGCTGCAACATGTCCCTCAAGGCTTTCCGTCGCGATTTGTCCTGATCATTAAAAAGGTCTTTGAATGGTAAGTTAATGGATTTGACGGTGTGCGGAAACTAGCTCAGCCTAAAGACGGGTATAAAGGAGCACATCTTATGATGTTTTATAAGACTTGACTTTTTCATACTGTGAGGGTTTCGTCACAGATTGAAACAATACACGTATCAGTGGGGATCAATAATATTAATTTACATAAAAAGATTAAAAGGCAATTACTGAAAAGAAACGTTCTTATTTAAGGAATCAAAATATTCCTACAGATGAAATTTTGAACATATTATTTTCTATTACCGTTATCTAAGGATGGTGCTAGAAAATCAATATTCACCACATGATTACTTTCAAAATCGTCTTCCTCATGCAGAACATAGTTAGCTCAAGGACACTTGCTTAAGAGCACCTGTTTAGATTCATATAAGATGTACGCAAATCAGAAGGACCTGAGTTTCTCAGAAACCCTCTCACACTGAATGAGACCGGACTTGAGCAAATGTTCAGTTCCAGTAAAGGGATTCAAACCCTGAATAATCACATTTTGCAATGTCTGTCGTATGACATATATGTGCCTTATATAATAATAATACTGATTTGCTGGGACAATGTGTCAATTTCAAACAAAACACTAGACCGAGAATCTCAACTCACAAATAATATTCGAATTAATACGGAAAACATTGAAACCCGGGTATCAGTTTCAATCATTGTAATAATATCTGAGGTCAAAACATGTTGAACGATTACATTTCTCATATCTGTGTCTTCAACACATTGAAGTAGTTCCTATACATTCAAAAGTGCTGGAATGAACAAAGCCTGCATTTTTTGTCAAGATACCTGACAACAAAAATCCCGATTCCTAAACATTTATGCAAATCCAGAAGGAAAAAGGAATGCCTTAGATCACATTTCATACCACCAAAACCTATCCTTGTTTTCTCAACGTCTAAAACATATGTTCTGCTAGTTAAAAGAGAGACTAAACGATTGCTGTGCGTCATCAGACCCTTACAGAAGACATATGCCCCTTTAAAACGGCAGTGCGCAGTTATGTGGACATTTTGATTTCACTTAGAACTGCTTTATCCACAACATGTAACAAATAAAGACCATTAATTCTTCATGTAACCAATAAAAACAATTAATTATTTCAAGTAGCAAATAAAGACCATTAATTTTTCCATGCAACAAACAAAGTTCATTAATTCTTCCAGGTAACAAATAAGACCATAAATTATTCCAGGTAACAAATATAGACCATAAATTCCTCCAGGTAAGAAACAAAGACCATTAATTTCAAACTTGAGCGCAACCTGGGTAAAAATCATCATCCAGCGTACGATAAACTTGTTACTTTGACACTATACAATGTCCTTGGCCGAATAATACAAAAGCTAGTTTTAGCCTTAAAAGCTCTGCTAGTTAAAAGAGACGATTGTTGGACGATTACATTTCTCATATCTGCGTCTTCAACACATTGAAGTAGTTCCTATACATTCAAAAGAGCTGGAATGAACAAAGCCTGCATTTTTTGTCAAGATACCTGACAACAAAAATCCCGATTCCTAAACATTTATGCAAATCCAGAAGGATAAAGAATGCCTTAGATCACATTTCATACCACCAAAACCAATCCTTGTTTTCTCAACGTCTAAAACATATGTTCTGCTAGTTAAAAGAGAGACTAAACGATTGCTGTGCGTCATGAGACCCTCACAGAAGACACATGGCCCTTTAAAACGGAAATGCGCAGTTATTTGGACATTTTGATTTCACTTAGAACTGCTTTATCCACAACATGTAACAAATAAAGACCACTAATTCTTCCCGTAACCAATAAAACCCATTAATTCTTCAAGGTAACAAACCAAAACCATTAATTTTTCCATTCATCATATGAAGACCATTAATTATTTTAAGTAACAAATAAGGACCATTAATTCTTCCAGTTAACAATAACGACCATTATTCGAGGTAACATACAAAACCATTAATAAATTTAGGTAACAAATAAAGACCATTAATTCTTCCAGGTAACAAATAAAGACCATTAATTCTTCCAGGTAACAAATAAAGACCATTAATTATTTCAAGTAACAAATAAAGACCATTAATTCGTCGAGGTAACAAATATAGACAATAAATTCTTCCACGTAACAAACAAAGACCATCACCCAGGGTGATACAAACGTGTTACTTTGACACCTTACAATGTTTTTGGCCGAATAATAAAAAGCTAGTTTTGAATTTTATCCCCTGAAATAGACTGTTTAATAGTCCTGTATTTATCTATGAATAATGGTTATTGGAACTAATGTGTTTGTCACTAACGATGTCTACTATTTGATTTGGTCATAATGAATCAGGACAGACTGGTATATCACTTCCTTAATATGTTCCATTACCTACTGCACTTGACCTGTAAGCTAACCGGAATGTAACATTTTCATAATGATTGTCACATTGTATTTCATAATTTGTATTTGGTTAATGGACTTGAAATATTCTTGCACACAGTAATTACAAGGTGAAATTTTTCCATATCGTTATATACTGGTCATAAAAAAAGGAAAACCAAACTAAGATCAGCTTTCATTAATGTGACGTTTCAAATTTTAAATTGTGAATGACTGACTGCCTCGCCATTAACTGTCTGTCAGGGATCCACGACGAAAACACTGGTTGATTACTAACCAGATTATTTAAAAACTGTACATCTATACACGAATAACAGGTTAACACAGAAATGGCTGCCATATTGAAATCGGATTGGAGTTTAGCGTGCAGGGTTAAGTGAGCCAATTGGGGAGCTCTTCCTTGTACACAGATTCCGATGAGATGTATGCTTCGTGATCATTGGTCATGAAAAAGTCAGCAAGATTATCGACTCATTATAACAGATGAGAAATACTTCCTTCCATTCTTGATATGTTTCCAATACTTCCAACGACATGAATTAGTAAAGCAACATATATAGCTTTTCATTTGAAAGTAATACTACACATTAAATTTTCAAAATTGTAATTCCAGAATAAAATGGAATCCCTACGCAATCATCCATGGACAGTAAGTCACACGATAGTCCAAGCCACCAAAACTGACAACCTGATCCATTCACTCGACTCTAAAAACGCTGAGGATTTATCTTAACTCCGAATCCTTACATGGTTATATGACGTATGATATCTGACGAGCATACAATACTTTACAAAAAAACTATTAAACAGTTTATAAGATATGCTTCAACTTTTTTGCCTTGGAAACATACACAAATTTAAAAAATCCTTAATTGGAAAACGCACGATTTCAGAGCATCGCAGATGTGTATATGCGGTTTTCTGAAGAAATATTAAAATGGTTTATGAGTTATGCTCCGGAAGCCTTCGTTTGATTTGGAGACGTAAACTATAGACAGGTTTCAGTCTTCTTTTGGGTGTGGTATACATGTACAAGAACCACGATATCTTCATCTCATTCACTACATTACGAAGCAGACAATAACAAAATACACGGCAGAGAAACCGTCCAATATTCTCCTTTGGTATTCTGAAATGCAGATTCCATGAGGATTTTGTAAACTGCAGAGCTTGCCATATTTAAGACTGGGTCAGAATGATATAAGCTGACATAAGTATACACTGTCGTTTCCCCAAGGAGTTGAGAGCATGCTGGAAGGGACATGGGAATTCAAGTGTGTTCGAGAAGATGAGGAAGAGGATTGTCATCCCAAGGAAGATGTAATAACATATATATTTACTCTTGAGCACAGTGACTTGAAGGTATGCTGATATTGGGAGAACATTAATATAACATACAGTATTGTTAAAAGCTGTAAAATGTCATATCAGAAGGGAAACCAAGTATTTTCATGTTAAAGCACTCTTGCTTTGACAGCTATTTTTCATTTCAGTTTTTAATGAAGTATAATTAACATAAAATATTCACCTGAAAGACATATTGAAACAAATCAAATTCATTCGACCAAATTTGTTTTCTTCGTATGTATTTTTTCCTCAATTAAATAGTAGGATGTTATGATGACTGCCTTCTTGAAACAACGGTCACAACAGTATCAAAGCTTATTCTAATGGTTTCTGAGACGAGGTTGTGTATGCTGATGTTCACACCTCACATTCCTACTACTTTCACTGGACGACTTTCAGAGATGAGTAATGGTCGGTTACACAGTAATAGTTAAACCAATTCAAGAAGAAAGCATAAACGTATTTATCGCAGAAGTCATATCAGCCTTATTTAAACAATCATCCCTTGCTGAATTGACGCAACCCTTGCCACGCTGAATTCAAAACATCACTATTAACACGTCAGAAGGTGTTATAGTCAACAAGTCGAAGCCGCGAGTGGTGAAAGCATCACATTACGTAACAGAATAGAGCTAAACGTCAATTCATTTTAACGTTGCTAAATATAACAATACGGGTTGTGGTTGGTCGATTTTCCGCTTTGAATACATTAATGTTGCAATATTAAATTATTATAGAAAAGGCAACCCGATACTATCTAACGCGTATATAAATAATTATTTATTGTTGAGAAAATGGTCCGGCTTATGGAAATGAGCTTTAAAACATATATTCCCAAACACTTTAGCAGGATTAAGCCTAAAGGTAAGTACTTCCCCCCAAAATATCTCTATACTAGAAAGTACTTTCAATGATGGGAATCAAGGGAACTGACGATATTACATGTAAAGAGGCTGGCAGATCCATAGTTCCAATTGAATATTAGCCTGAAACTATAAAACTATAAAAATTGCTGAATCTACAAGATATTTAAGGATATTTTAAAAAGGCAAAGTTATGTGTAGCATAACATTTATTGTTTCAACTATTGATTTCACAAATAGATCAGCTCTTTCAAACGATATCAGGTTTCCCATAACATCATAGATGGCAACGGATTACGATTTTGAAAAAAAATAATAATGAAAATTAAGTAGGCCTGACGAGATAAGAGCAGGATGCCGTTCCACTAACCGATCTTACCTAAGATCAATCTTAGCAGCTTACGCCAATTTTACAATCGTCTTAGCTACAAGTTACACCCGTTCCACTAACCGATCTTGAACGAACGTAGCCGGTCCCGAACTTACGATCCGGTCCAAGCTTCGTTCGAGACTCTTTCGTGAGAGAGATAGAGAAATGCAAGGCACGAGTTATCTCCTTTTGCATACTGGTACTGTAGAAGACGATGGAAGTAGTTTTGAACCAAGTGAAAACGTGGGGAAAATACCTCGAGAAATATATTAGGGTAGTGAGAACCTTGGTTTCAGGGGCAAATGCGTGTGAACACTTGGTATCAGGCATAATGTGTGGCTGAACCTTGTCGATCAGAATAAACAAGGCGTGACGAGGCATCCTCTACCTCACACCCTGTAGTACCACACGCACTGTTGCTCGTGGCCGTTACGTTTGCTATGTACAGAGTAACGGCTCGCTACGGCTGAAACTACTTTTCACCATGTGGTCTTGCCGCACAAACGTTAAGCATTTGGGGGGCAAATTTATCGTATTTTGATAACTTAATTATGAAATAACTTGTTCTAAAATTGGACTAAATGTTACAAGAATTGTGTGAAAATTCCATGTTATTCGGTATGTTTTGGCATAATGTCAAAATGTCTGGTTATATTTGAAATGTCTGGTTATATTTGTCAAAATAACATACATTTCACAAACCAATGTGGTACCAGGTGACAAGTATTACGATATGCAGGCGTGTAACTGGGTGTGGATAATTTCAAATAGTGAAGTTAGTCACGAATGTCTAATTTGAGAGGCTACGACTTGCTACACGTGGAGACACACGTTTGCTAGTTGCATATTGTTTTCGTCCATACGGTTTGCTAGCATTGATTTTGGTGATACGTTTTGCTTTTTTTGTGTCTTCCAGGTCCACGAAGTACAGGTGTCACGAGTTGGATGTTAAATGTGACTTATTTGATGAAATTATCCAACATTTTTGTAACACCCATCCATGATGGGCAAATTGCAATATGTGACCAAAAAAAAGTTGAATTTCTCTTTACGACAGATTTAGATAATAATAAACAAATGAAATCGAAAGCATCAACTCTGTTTGGAATTAATAGCTCATAAATTCGTAAATTCACATTTAACACAATTCCTTTGAACACACTCTCATTTTCAATTACTTCGTCTAAGCACTGGCTATCTATGACTGACAAGATCTTTACTATTATATAGCGTATAAATGTGATAAAATGTCACCGTGACGCAACCAATGTCATTCAGACGTAGCGATCGAGCCGTTACTCTGTACATAGCAAACGGTAACGGTTACTAGCAAACGTCTTATCTCTGGTGGGTATTACAGGGAGTGACCTCGCCACAAACACATCATCTGATAACGTATCTAGAATCTGTCAGTGGTCTTTGAAAAACACGCAGCCTGCCTTTGGAATCCCCCACCAAATATGCGCAGTGATATCAAACATATTTGTATCGTTTTCTTTCAGAACATTGTTCACTTCATGACCCGTCCCTATTCTTAACCATGACGTTGCAATATTGTTGTACAAATGTATTACACCGACTCCCTCGGCTGTTTTCCCAAGGACGACAGTGGTCAGACTGGCCTCACATTTGTAAGGCTTCAGTGCAGTGTGTGTTTACATCACAGAAATAAACAAATTCATTTCATGGTGAAATGCTCGCTCTTCTTCTTCACATAGAATATGAAAGCCACCATTTTGGTTTCTCTACGATTGATTTTAGCGATCCTAAGTTGGTCATGACTTTGGATCTTAACTTTACGATTGACTTGGGTAAGATTGGTTAGTGGAACGGTAAGCCGATCGTAACGTCACGCTAAGATTGGGATTTTAGGGGTTTACGATTGGCGTTAGATCGGTTAGTGGAACGGCACCCAGAGCGGCAATGTTTGGTTTAGGTCTGTAATTAGGGACCGAATTAGGGACCGATACACCATCTTAAACACACAGACAACGATGAACCTATTCATGAGAGTAAAAATATTGTCGCGGCCAAATCTTGAAGAGGCAACGGCTACACAAACGTACTGCTACGACAGAACTGAAATATGTATCATCTAAAAATATCTAGATATATTACTTAGATGTAACCTTATCTATATTATGTTTATCATCGTCTATGGCGCACTGGGATGTGGGGTCTATTTTCTGCATGAATAACATTTTTCATACTGTGTTACAACCGTTTGGACACATAGTGCTGACCCTATTATCTTCCTTAACACATCATCGACCATACACATGCTATGTAGAACAAATATCTCTGCCTAATCGTCCAAGAATAGAATCCAAGTGATTAGATCATGTTACTTCAACAGAAGTAACGAAGCCAAGACTTAATATCATTTTGTCGAAAGGACAGAGGAATGTAGTCTACCCATACAGTCGGTTTCGCGAACTTGCGCTTTAAACTCGTAAAAACGGTGTTTTTGATGTGGAATGTAAGGCCAAAGAAGCATAGTCACGTTTTTTACTTGTTTTGCGAACATTCGCTTTATATGTTGAGAGTAAATAATGTTAATTGGACAACTGTCTCTCTTCAGATATCATCAACTGTTGGGAAAGATGGTTAAAAACACCCCAAAACAAAACAGACCTTGACAAAACGATTCCTTCTTTAACACTTTGCATTGCATGGCCTTCAGATTTTTTATACGTTCAATATTGTTCTCAAAAGGGTGATGGGAATATACACATTTGAAAGGGGATAGCACATAATTACATAGATCTTCCTGTGAACCACTGAATTCTTTACGATTGATTGCAGGTTTACATCGTATGCCTATTGATCAGAGATCAAACGTGTTAAAACGTAGCTGTCGTGAATGCACAGATTAACCGAACATCTCCCGACCCACTTGATCTCGAAAAGACGATTGAGCTTATAAAAAGCCGTGATCCTGATGATCAGAAAATGTCTTTGTTGTTCGTGGCGAAAAAACTGAAATTAAGAATTGTGTGAATTAGACATGACATAAAAACGCTTGTAAAATAAATGTTGCTGCAATTGTAAAGAAAGGTGTAAAAGGCCAAGAGCCTTGTTTGCTCTTCTCACCGATGCTGCACTGTCCTCGTTCTTCATGTGTTCTGCAATGAAGGTTACTGACTCGATGGCCTCTTGAACGTCCTTTGGCCATCTTTTTCTCAGTCGCGGCACTGTATGCTGGTCAATGGTGGGAACCAGTTCTTCATGGATCGGTCGACCAAAGTCCGTTGGCCTGGGGGGTTCGAAGCCAGGACCTAAGTTCAAATGTCTGTTTTCGCCAGACGTGTCCCGAACTTCGATCCCGTTACATGTCCTTACAACAACTTTTTGTTGCATGCGTTCAGGCTCTTGCTGAGGTCTACGCATAACAAGAAGTTTAGGCAGAATGTTTAAGAACACTCGCCTTACCCATGGAGCCATTGTATGGGTAGAGGGTGACCTAAAGTGTACATTTAGAACAATAACAGTCACAATAATAGACAATGTAACAAGAATCATTGTAAAAAGTAGATATTTCCCAATCAGTGGGACATCAATGGATGTTGGAGGAATAATCTCGGCCAGCAGCAGGAAGAACACGGTCAATGAAAGCAGGATAGAGATACAGAGGGTAACCTTCTCCCCCGAGTCTGATGGCAAGTAGAACACAAGAACGGTCAAGAACGAAATGGCAACGCAGGGAATAATCAGATTGACTGTATGGAATAAGGTTTTTCTCCTGATCGTTACTTCGAAAGTGATATCGGGATATGGTTCATTACAACAAGGGTACGTTCTTGTGTTCTTCCTGGCAGATACGTCCAAAATGTCCCATTCCACACTAGGATAGAAGTCCCTCAAATCCACGCCTTGGGGGATAGTGGCACTGGGACCTTGTGTGTTGGAACACATATGGACTAGATCTACTTGGTCGCCGTCATATGTCCAGGACCCAAACTTCATTGAACAATTTTGAACGTCAAATGGGAAGAACTTGACATTGATAATGCAGGAACTCTTATAGATAGCTGGAGGTTCCCACACCACAAGACCATCGGGATGGAGGGTCGCCTTCGTCATCAACGTCACCTCGTAGTTGCCGTCGGCACTGGAAATAATAGACGACATCATTTCACGAGAAAAGGTTACCCTCAGTAGCTCCGGCCTGCACCCATTGCTAATGGCTACGAACAGTTCTACTTGCTATTTTGAAAGTCAAATAGATACAAAGCAGTTGGCTAAAAAGAGACACTACAAGAATACAGCTATAATTATCTCTAAGTATTAGTACTTTGACGAACGCCATACAATACAAACAAAAGAATAGAAATAAATCTAATATGAGTTTTAAATTTCAGATTGTTTTTTTAAGTCATTCCGAAATTATCTCAATTTTGAAGAAATTACAACTGACAGTGCCTGCGGAGGATCTGAACTGGCATTCAAAACCGCCATTGACAAAATCTCACAGGCCTGCATGATATCATAAGGTCAAGTTAAGCGTTTGTTTAATATTTTTACTGACTCTTTGCTTTTTGATATAGTTAAGAATATGCATAATATTGTATAGAGCTCTGGAAGAAGAAACCACACTATAATAGAGTGTTAGTAGAACATCAGAAGACTCTATAACACACGTTCAAGGATCCCTGTAAGTACGTTGAAATTCTATGACTCATAACAATGTTTCTTCCTTGATGGTGAAAATGAGTTCAGTAGAAGCAATCATTTTCTTCATACACGCAATGATATAAATTACACAATGTCATATCTTTATCTATATTCATTATCAAGGATTTCGACTTAAAGGGATCCTTGAATAGACATTGTTTATTGAAGAGATCTTACTTGCTGAGCACAAACAATTAATCTGTTTTCAATACAGTTCCAGACACAAATGCATATTGTACATAACATGGACAGAGAAAAGGCAACACAATCACAATTATGGCACAATGTTGTGTTCGTGAACGAAAATACAAGCCATTTGCTTCACACGATAAACAATGCGTACAGTGCTCTTGATATGCTGAAATTACTGTTGCATAACAGTTGTGGTGAAAAACTGAAAGCTAAAATGAAAAGAAATGGCGAGAATTATACAAAGTCATTATAATACGAACATGGTTTCTGGACCCAAGAGACAAGTGAACGTTACAAATTCTGGGTCGCATAATAACCATATGTAATTATGAAAATGTATTATTGTTTCACATCCACAGTCTGTGTTTATCCTAGTTCCTGCGACACACATCAATGTCCACTACGTTTCCTTATACTAAAAAATAGTCTGCCAAGAGGGCCTGTCAATGCTATCTTCCTCAAGTGGACGTGTCTATCTGTTTAATATCTGTTATCCACAGACATAATAATGAACACGATCGCGAAGCTAGTCCTCTCCAACTAATCGGTCTTAATACTAGCTGTCTGAAGTAATGTTTTTGTCTAGACTCAGTCTCTATTGTGGGCAAGTCTGCAAAGGATCCGAAATTGTCAATCCCCAAAATAAACACTCCACGAAAAGTTGGCAAGTTTCTAGGAGGATTCTGTCACCTGAGATCGCCGAGAAAACGTGGGTGTAGTTCATTAACTGCAGGTAGCAGACATTAATAGAGAAGGCAATCACTGGTTCTATAAGTATGACACGTAGTTTATAGTCTCCGGTACCATCACGCTGAGAAATTGGGAGGAATTACAAGTGCAAATAATCTTTTTCATGAACTGTCAAAATAAGATAAAGCGTTTATTTCAACAAGTAGTCATTCACAGAAAACCTCGTAAATCCGGACAAACGCCCCAACATGATTGTCCGAAATGTGGGGTTTCCTGGTTAATTGGGGCCGGGCCACAGAGGTTTCACTGTATTGCTAATATGAGAAAGAGAAATTATATCGGTATAAGTTGAAGAGCATTGAGGAGAAAAAAACAAAGCTAGAATATCTATCGAGCAATATATCTATCTGTGTGTACATAATATCTAAATATCTACGTATCTAGCGCTATTACTATCTCTAGATAACTAGAAGTCAAACGCATACTAGAAGTCATACTAAAAGGCAGAATCGTGTTCAACTGCAGCTTATTATTTTGAATCAACAAATAATAAAATACATACATTTATTTTTATTTTGGTTGTGTATCATCTGTGGTGACTTAAGTGCCGACATTGAACAAAATGGCGTCTTCATGCATAGCGCCTCCAACAAACACAAAAATGACAGCAACAACAGATTCTTCAATATTCATTTCACATTTCATAAATTGTCATTAATAAATCATCAATATCAACACAGATATATTCATTTAAGATATTAAATTTGACGCCCGTTTTGGCGTTTGGAGCTGGCCTGCTCACGTTACTCACTTATTGAAAAGCACAATCTCTGGGGTCCAAATGGCAGAAACAGGAACCTCCAGTCTGTCGAGACCGCCATATTCCAAGGGATCCCATTCTAGGTTGAAGTCTTCCCAAACCTTTCATATACAACAGTCGGGCGTGTTAACTTTATACAGTCGTGTGTCTACTCGAACTAAAATAGGTCGAAACTAAGTCGAAATATTCGTACCAGGCAGGAACATGTCAAAGGTCAAGGTTAAGGTGAGAATATTGCTTGAAGGTCAAGGTAAAGATGAGGTCACCCGGGTTCAAGGCAGTGGAGGTGTCACTTTGCAGTCAAGGTTAGGCGAAGGATCTCAGCAAAGAGAGAGCGGAGTTCCGATAGGAGAAAACGAGGCTGAGTAAATCCAAACTCCCAGTCCATGCCGTTAGTAAAGAAGTCGGTTTGGTAGTTAGGAACAAGAAATTACACAAGTGTTATTTGTTAGTCCAGGGCGGGTACACCGTCACTTACCGAAGTAATAGTACAACAGCTGAGTTCATGGGGAGTATAATTTTAAATTTCTTAATTATCCCCCTGAACTGAACTGGCTAATTCCGTTAACTGCAGAACCAACGGAATAACATTAAGTCTATTTTGAACTTTCTGTATGAACAGAGGATGAATAATAAAATGTGCAATAAGTCAGCAGGAATGTACCCAAAAGCTCAACACTTACCTTCCGCCTGTCAACTGGGCCACAAGACTAAGCAATGTGCAATTTACCACATACGGAGACATCACATGACAACATCTCTGTGACAACAGAAGGCCACACAGAGTCACTTACTTATTGTAGAGAACAATATCAGGAAGCCATATGTCTTTGGACGGGACATACAGTCTGTCCACGCCCCCGTATTCCGAGGGGACCCATGTAAGCTTTCTGTCGACCCATTCCTGGTATGCATTAGGTGGAAATAAAGCAGAGATAAGACTCTCCTCACGGCACAGTAAGAAGGAACGAAAGACGTATTACAATCAAACACGTAAATCTTATCAAAGAACCAATTGTCAAACATGCTGAAGAGACGGTTGTATGCACAGAGTAATGGGGTGAGAAACGAGTTTTTTTATTTATCGCAATGGAAATGATAGTGACAAATTTATAAAAAATATTAAATAGACAGTTTTTAAATACATTGGCTGGAAAAGAAAGATATGCATCATAACAATTGCCACACAAGTAGATCATAAATTTCATTGTTGGCATCAGACAATACAACATTCATTAGGGGGAGTGCACCAAGTGATGTTGGTATAAAGTGTGAAAGAATTTACTAAAATGGACATAGTTCAATGTGCGTGTCATGCACAAAGGGGAGGATTCGATCGACCCACTTCAACGTTCTACAGTAGAACGAGATGGAAACTGTCGCATACTTTAACAAAGATCCTTTCGCCTTATCTCTCTTCGACGAGCACTGTCGACATCACATCAGGTGATAAAGCTTTATTATGGGGAATAAACAGTCTCACACACTCCAGTAAATTTCCGATAACAAACCTTAATAAGAATGTATAGTCACAACACTCTGATTCGTATTTTTCTTCTCTTTGGCTTGACAGATGACGAGAACTATTCAGAGGATACTGCTACATAAGGACTGGACTGTTTCAGTGTATGTGATAATCATTAGCATAGTGATTACGGTTTTTCTAATGAAACACTTTATGATATATTTAGCATTAAGACATATTAGCTAAAACTTAGACCAAATACTTTGACACTTAAGCAAACATTTACCGCACAATAGACTTGAGTTTGAATATACAATCTCAATTACAAACGTATATTTGTTATATGTAATAAAATAGAAATTAACTTTTTCTATGAACTTATTCAATTAAAAATAATTGTACATAACACTCCAAAAAGCATGTCATTGACGTAGTGTAGATACCTCAGACAGCAACATACGAGCCAAGACAATTAAAAACCACATTCAGTCATACTTTCATCATATAATTATAATCACTGTTGGTATTTTTCAATAATTTCGTGTTATAAATAATGTTGATGACCATGGAAACGTAAACTATATGTCAACAGTAAAGCGACACAGATTGTCATGTTAATAATTGTTAATACCGTACTGTTGTCATACGGGTCATGTGATCTGCGACGTTGCTATCCATGGATGTATTGTTACCAACGTTACGTGGGATTTTGAACACATATTTCCAAGATTAAGCAAACATTGTCAACAGTGCTCGCAAACAAATGCAAGACGAAAGGGTAATTCAAATCGTGACATCTCGGGATTTTCTTACTGTGCTGTTTGGAGATGCGATAATACCAATTTCCATGCAAATAAGCAAATTGTTAGTGGCAAAAGTGACACAAGAATAGAATTAAAAGCAGTTAGTGGGCGGAAGCAAAGGTTATGCAGGGTGAGGCAGAAATGTTTAAAATTCATAATTATACAGTTTTACAGACAATATTTTACTTGATTTATCAAAAGAAGCTTGAAATTTACTTCCGTTTTTGAATATGAACATGACCCCAAATTCAATCCATTATAAGAAAATGTTAAATGTGTCGATCTCATTGTCGTGTTTATCAAATTCATCTTGACATTTAACAAGATATGCCTTAAAGCTATGATGTGTTAGTAAATCTTCCTTGAATATTACCGAACTAAAGAGCACAGTATCAACATGACGGTCACGTAATGCGCCAAACCTAAAGACATCGATGGAAGCGTGTTCAGAGCAAACCTCAAACAAGAGATGGATGGCATCTGGAAACACTAATATTGAGAAGAAATCAATCACTTTAAATTCCCCAAACTGTCAATACCTGGTATTAAAGTGTGTGTATTGCAAGACCCCGGGGACTCTACATGTGCTGATAAGCCTGGAAACATGGGTATCAGATTGGATCGTGATCAGTGGACATTTTCAGAGGATGTACATGACCAAATGCTATGTAAAGACCTCATCAATTTAAGAGGTGTGGAACGCAAAGTCTTCATCTAGGTCAGATGATGAGGATTTATGCTGCGGTTGTTATTTAATCTGGCTGTTGAGCGGAACAAAGACGAAAATGAGGCACATTTCACAGAAATTGGATAGGAGGTTTGCAACGTAATTTCCACTCAGTTTCAGAGATAAATCAAGTATATTCAAGTATGTCACGGGTGACAGAAAAACGTCAAGCTCCAGAACGTCTGTTCTAGTTCTGAAAGGAAGACTGAGTGCATAAAAACGTACACAGAGAACAGTGCTAGGCAGTAGACGAGAGAGACACTACCAAGGGAAGATTGGTACTATCACAAACTACATAAATGAGCAGTTCCATGCTAGAAATATAGCAACAATCAATACTTGATCAAAGTATATAATATTAAGTTATTATGTCATTGTTTCTATTACTTTATGGCATATCGTACATCTATTTATACATAATTAAATGAAAGCAATAAGCAGTATGATAATAGTCCATAAGGATACTGATCAAGATTATGAGAAATTTTACTCATGAATTTAGGTTCCGAAGATCAGGAAAAAAGTTAAACCTTCCTGGTTGTATTTTTTCTATTAACTGGAGTAAAAGATACTAGTTGCAACGTCTAACGTGAATAGAAGCTGATGTCACCTGTCTCAGCCAGACGTTCGTCGTCATCACCTGGTTCTTCTCATCCTGAAACAGAGGAACAGACATGAACATAATATGAACATGATATGGACATGACATGACATGACATCTCCTAATGAGTGAGAGCAACAGTCTTTGACCATGGTATCACAATGACACGTTCTACTAAACATGTCGGTGTCTGATTACGCTAGTGGTTAAAGGTTTCGCTTGTCACGCCGAAGGCTCGTGTTCGATTCCCCACATGGGTACAATGTGTAAAACCAATTTCTGGTGTCCCCCGCCGTGATATTGCTGGACTATTGGTAAAAGCGGTGTGAATCCATACTCACTCACTCACTAAACAGGTAGCCTTGATCCGTGTAAATACATTCGGACATTAGAAATTTGCTTCACTTTGTTCTGATCTGGGAAACAGCTGTGAAAGCGTCCGTTTCCGCTTCTTGTTCCCATAATCCTGAGACAGTGGTTTGGGGATGACATTGTCATACCAGATAAGTACATAAACAGTACATGGTGTAAGAGCACATCAGAGCCGACGATATGTTGGTGCAGGTAGATAAACCACGGTGTGCTGCAAGGTGACGGGTAGACAAACCACAGTGTGCTGCAAGTTGACGGGTAGACAAACCACGGTGTGCTGCAAGGTGACGGGTAGACAAACCACGGTTTGCTGCAAGGCGACGGGTAGACAAACCACGGTGTGCTGCAAGGTGATGGGGTGGACATGCCAGGGCTACGAATTTCACAAAGATGTCAAAACACTGTTAACAATGAAAACAGAAAAATGCATTGTCAACAATGTGACAATGTCTACAATGTGACGGAGAAGACACACACTTGTCTACAATGTGACGGAGCACACACACACTTGCCTACAATGTGGCGGAGAAGACACACATTTGTCTACAATGTGACGGAGACACACACACAGTTGCCTACAATGTGGCGGAGAAGACACACACTTGTCTACAATGTGACGGAGAAGACACACACTTGTCTACAATGTGACGGAGAAGACACACACTTGTCAACAAGAAACACACTTGTCTACAATGTGACGGAGAAGACATACACTTGCTGCAAGGTGTCTACAATGTGACGTAGAAGACACACACTTGTCTACAATGTGACGGAGAAGACACACACTTGTCTACAATGTGACGGAGAAGACACATCACTGTCAATAACGTGTGAGAGCTGACAAAGTGTCGCCAGTAGCCTCAGTGAAGGAGACAAAAGACTGTCAACGATGTGTCAGAGCAGTCAAACTGTCACGTAGCGCTCAAACCATTGTTAACAATAAGGGCCAGGATCTGAATGCCAACCAGAGGCTATAACATCAGGAGCTGAACCAGTGCCCGCAACACGACGGGGCACACAGCTACAACCTTCTGCACTGCATTACACAATGGTTCGGGTAAGTCCTGTAACGAAAGATGGGTCAACTAAGGTTTTATTTCAGCTGAAGGTTAAAAAGTACGTCATCAAAAACAATTCTTCTTCCGAAATTGAATGATTGTGATAGATACATCGCAGCGTGGGGTCACATTGAAGGTGGTAAAGCTTTAATTAAATGTCAAGAACTGTGACGTCAAGCTGTGGAGCAAGGCCTTGGAATACCAGTCCCGAACTTTCCACTACAGAATCAATGTGATTCCGCGACACTTGGTAGAAAGCTGCACCAAGTCAAGTGTACAGAATGGAAGTTTCAATGAGGTCTGATCACCTGATTTCTCTGCGAGATGGACGCTTAATCAAATGTATGCAAGGCGGGGTAAAGGAGATTGACCGGAGGCGATTGACCGTGGTAGAGACACTGTGTGACACGACTATAGGACTGGGCGTTCAATACTCAATCTATGAGGACACAAACTGCATGAATAAGTCAGACAGTCTGCTATAAATACTGTTAACGTTACACGGTGGATCGACATCTTGAACTTATACGATAATGGGTTGAAGTTGCTGTGAGCTAAATACACTGAAGTCGACATGGCGATGCATCGTCCTGTCACCGTTCACCGTCGTTTCGACGACGAAAATAAGCAAAAGTCTTTTGAAAAAAATATTTTAATAATTTTGTTTCAAACAAAATTGCTAATAATTGATTAAATCAAGGAATCAATATCATGCACTTGCTGATTAATCATAGCAGGGGAGTCCACTGCATGCATCGTCCAATACTAAAATGTTCATTTTTCTTCATTTAAGGCAGAAAAGTGAAACTGTATGGTTTCTGGTGTTGACTTTGTCTGTATATATTTACATAATATCAGTTTCATCCCACCTATACATTTAGGTAAACATATATCGAAAATGAATTCCATTTTATATTTTGTATTCCTGGTGTTTTTCTTCGTAAACAGTCATCCTTTCCTAATATGAAGATATGTCAAGTACCAAGGAAAACAAATAATATATTCATTGTCAGCAAAAATGTGCTCAAGTAAGTTTCTGTTTAAGATATGAATAATTTTTTTTACTAATTTATGCAGAACGTTTGTACAGTATAAGAGATGTAAAACATATTTTGACGTTCTTCCACATGCATGTTACTGATTACTTCTGGGTCACTGAATCAACATATTTAAACATACAATATTTTATTTTCGTAACATAAAGTCTTGCTTGATCAGCCTGAACCAAAGTGATACCACGTATCCCAAAGTATACAGTTATAACGCCATTTAGGTTCGATCCTCCAACCGAGTGTGGTATGTGAAACCTACTGTTTGTGTTCATGGCGTGTCTTGTCTGGAATATTAATGTAAAACGTCAATGTTAAGGTACACATATTCCGTTGAAACTGATTCCAATGGTATAACAGTGGTGAAGATATTGCTAGTCAATCATTGCAAATCAGCGATTACACCAAGGTTTCGCTAAACGGGTAAGCAGGTCCTACCATACCGGTTACGTGCGCCTCTCAGTTTGTATAAAAATGCATGTGTTTGTTGTCAGATTCATCTCATCAGTAACATCCACCCGTCAAGATGCAGGTTAGAATTGGTCTTCAGAAACCCATGCTTGTTGTAACGGGATCGGGTGGTCAGGCTCGCTGGCTTGGTTGACACATGTCATCGTATCCCAGTTGCGTAGATCGATGCTCTTGAGGTTGATCACTGGATTGTCTGGTCCAGACTCGATTATTTACAGATCGCCGCCATATAGCTGGAATATTGCTGAGTGCGGCGTTATACAACAAACCTACATACCATCAGTAACATCGAAGACAATCAAATGATGGACCTCACACTGGTCACTGTCCACTAACGTAATTCTGCGATTTCTTATTGAAACACACTACTCACACTTGGGACAGTGACCTTCCGTCCAGGGCACTTTAGGATTATATGTCATGAAATGCTTCTCGTTAAGACGAATTAGTATTGGATAGTGCGTGGAAATAGAACACGTCATATTAAACATGAATCTTCCTGCAGCCTCTCCTTTCAATTAGCCTAATGTCTGTACATGAATGCAATGGCTGGTCGGCCGAAGGTTAATTTAATATGAAGCTCAAATTGATGGTGATGACCCTAATAAACGACAATTATCTGCTTTGAAGGGTAACGTTGACGGTTATTTGAGTTGTCCATGCAGGCGTCGAATGGCTGACCTCTCCTGTAACAATGGTCCAACATTTCTTCCGACGATACACGTTAGTAGTCTCTTCAAACCGACTTAATTGAATGATAAATATACCTTAGACAAGCATTAGACTGTGTGGTGAAGACGAGGTAATTATTCCTTTCCTAAGCGTCCTCTCACTACTACAAAATGACAACAGAAAGTGTAGTTGTGTGTGCTATCATTACACCGTATGGTCCTTACAAAGGCTGGACAAAGAAGTAATACGTCCAATACGGACATCTCTTTGGGCTCTCCTCCCAAATTATGTTTCAAACGTGAGATATAACGAGAAAAGATTTATTCACGTGCAGTCTACTATCTGTTGTCGCTACTACTACTACTACTACTACTACTACTACTACTACTACTACTGCGATTATTACCACTACTTCTGCTGTACTGCTACTGCCATTGTTGATGCTGCTACCGTCAACACCCCACCACTAATGCTGTTCTAAAGATACTTAAATACAGAACGTCAACGATCGACATCTCTCAGTGTTCCCTTCTAACTTTCTCGCTGTTTCCAGGTGAACAATTGACTAGCCTTTGTATGTGTTTATGACGGTTACCACCGCTGGGGCTGGATAGGATCCACTCTTCACGGAGACCTGGTGTCATCACTGTTTTATAGCGATTCGTAAACACATGTTCAAGATATAGCTGAAATGTTACAGTAGATTGTTTGATGTGGAAAGGGCTTTGTCCCTTTAATGTATCTTATTCTACATTCATAAGCGTTTATATAGATTTACAGAACCCTGAATTTTAAATTCGGTTTAAAGTTTGTTTGAACTTGGGTATGACTTCATTAGTGGTGCATCCAACAAAGAGGAAAGCTTTGCATTTCTCCTGTCGACACCGAATCCAGTAATCTCGACAAGAGACGTCTTGCGAGAAGTTCAAGAACGGCGCCTCAAATGAAGAATTCTCGTGTTAAATTACGTATTCAAATTACCACAAGTGCTTGATCAAAGAGACTCTAGTCACAGAACCGACAGGGGACTCTCGGATTACCATGTTGCTTCCTCAAATACGACAAAAAATAGGCTGACATTTAATCGAATAAATCTACACGATTAATTCCAAGTAGAAGTCACCTCACTTCGACACGATATCAATCTATTGACGGTGGCAACTTTTGATGTCAGGAGATCCGTGTGTGTGGATAGTTACGGGAGACAGAAATCCTTGCTTATTGATCTTAACAGAGGCAGCTTGAGTGTATGTGACAGAAGCAACAGGTCTGTCAACACAATGAACAAAACGGATGAACAAAACCCAGTAATTTGCATACGTTCTGCATCTGTTATTCCTGCGCTAACAGGCGAGATCATGGCGGTCTCTCGTCAAGCTAATCAACTGAAGAAGGGAACTGCTCAAAGCGACAACAGTTCATTGAAATGAGATACTTTCCTTTTCTGGAGGGATATTACGGGACTTCGTTTGTCAAAATAGTCACTAATCAAATCACCATATTGACGTTTTGCAATTGACATAATTGGAAATAAATTTGAGCAGATATCATGGGTCAACTTAGGAATGCGTACACGCAGTTGAAATCTTCCTACATTGCCGTCGGAAACCAGTGAATCAGTACTGGGGTTTTTTACCCGCGCGAGCGTGCGTGCGTGCGTGCGTGCGCGTGTAGTTTGAGATGTGGTTGATGCGTGTGGAAATGAGGAGCGTGAGTGGTGTGTGATGTTTTTTGTGGGGTTTGAGGTATGTGTGAGTGGTGTGTTTATGTGTGGTTTTTGAGATGCGAGTCGTATGTGTGTGTGTGTGTGTGTGTGTGTGTGTGTGTGTGTGTGTGTGTGTGCGTACGTGAGTGGTACTTGTGAGTTTGGGTGGGTAGTTTGAGGCCTTTGAATGGTGTGCTGGAGTTTGAGGTGTGTGTGTGCGTGGAGCTTGAGGTGGGTGAGTGTTGTGTTCCGGTGTGGAGTTTGAGATGTGAGCGGTGTGAGTGGCACTTGTGCATGTGTGTATGTGTGTGTGCGCGTGGAGCTTGAGGTGGGTGAGTGTTGTGTTCCGGTGTGGAGTTTGAGATGTGAGCGGTGTGAGTGGCACTTGTGCATGTGTGTGTGTGTGTGTGTGTGTGTGCGCGCGCGTGGAGCTTGAGTGTTGTGTTCCGGTGTGGAGTTTGAGATGTGAGCGGTGTGAGTGGCACTTGTGCATGTGTGTGTGTGCGTGTTGAGTTTGAGACATGTGCGTGTTATGTGTGTGGAGTTTGAGGCGTCTTGTGTGTATGTGTGTGTGTGTAGAGTTTGAGGCTTGTGTGTGTGTGTGTAGAGTTTGAGGCGCGCGCACGCGTGTGTCTGTAGTTTGAAGCGTGTGAGTGAAATGTGTTTGTTTGGAACCGAACTCAAGCTTTTGTCAAGCCGAGACCTCCATCATAGACGTATCACAGACTAAACACAATATCTTTCTCTCTCCCTACACATAATCACATTTCCATTTCAACAGATGCTCCACTTTTGTTTTTGATATAGATTACATCTCAGAGAGCAAACAAGCCGAAATAGAAGAACTAGAAGAAATAGACCGTAAAAATCCGGCATATCATGATCAGAGTTTGACTAAAACTTGTTGGAACATGAGCAACAGAAAATCACGAACATTTTAAAGGTGTTTTCACAGATATGAAAAAAAATATATCAGTAATGCAAATATGTGACAGGTTTTGTCGTAAGATTGCGCAATGGACAAGCCCCTGAATCATCAATACAAAACAGCTATCGGTGACTCCTAAATACGACTACGGTTTAATGGTAAGGGCAACATATGCTGTGGGTGATATTTGAACACAGTCAACGCCAAGGTCGTGTTCTTTACACAGACAGGCGTCCCAGAGCTTGCATTTGTCTTGTGTTTCTGGTTGCTCTCTTGTCATGTCCGCTGTTCGTGCTGGTGAATCTGTCCCGACTGATTAAGTGGGAAACCTTGTTTGTCGCCTGCATTTGTCATGGAATCTAGCCTGCTACTTCTCCATTCATTTCAATTACAAGGCTACTTCACTTGTACCTCCATCGACTGTTCAATTTAATCCAAACTTTTTGCTCAATTGGCTTAGGTCAGAGAAGCAAGCGATATTAAATGGCAAAAAAGCATGGTTCAAAAAGCAAACCCTTTGACGCCATTCCCCTACTCCACATTGATGTACATGGGATCACACCGCATAGAGTCGGAGTGAGTCAACAGCATTAAAAGAAGGTGATGGATTGAAGAAGATTAGGTCCAAATCAGCTGTACATATTTGCATAGCGGATTACAAACTACTCGACTTTCCTTGACACGTAAATCTTCCAGTCGGAAACAGTCCAACTTGCCTCCAAGTTAATATTAACTTTGGGTTGTCTTTTAATCGTGAGTTCCAAAAGGAAACATCGAGACATTGTAACTTATTAAAAACAAGAAAATCTCCTTAATAAGCTTTCTCCCCTCAGGACATATAAGGTCCTGAGGTCAGTATTTTCAATATTTTACAACGAGTGAGTGAATACTCCTCATACCAACATTCTAAGAATATCACAGCGGGGGATGCCAAAGATGGGCTTCTGGCATCTTTAACATATGGGGAATGGAATTAGGGCGTGACGAAAACCCGTTCCAACCACCAGGGTACCACGGCCCCTATATATTTAATGTTTTGAATGTCTTCCTCATCGCACACTATTAGTTTGGTCTACTGTAACGTTCTTTATACAAGTTCATAATTCTTATCGGAAAGTTAATCGACTTTGATTTAACACATTACCTATTCTGTCGTTACTAACAGTGTCAGTTTGTGAGATGTAAATATGGACCTTGTGTTGAATGTGATTAAGCATGAAGTTACTGAAACTGTCTTGTGGCTGGTGCCATCTGTGGGACAGGACACGCTTACCTATTTGTGAACACAAAGTCATGGTAACATCACTATATGTTATGATTCATAAACACATGCTCATGCTTGGATCGGAATCGTACAGTCGACCTACTTTTGGCAGTGGCTTCTCTGAATATGGAAAGGGCTTTGTCGAGCTCATTGTAAAGTGAGTTAAGGGGTTTTAACAGTTTGAATTATCATGCTTACACCTGACGAACACTTGGTTGATATTTTGAACTTTTCAACAAATTATTTTTACCAATTATTCTTCACCAGATAATTATTGTAATGCATATTATACATCCTCAAATCTTCCATTCTTTTGAGCCCCACGTGGCCACTCACTTAATGACGTAATCATGGAAAACCCTTCTGAGCCCATTAAAGACATCACAGTATTCGCCATCTTCTCCTGAAGCTCTACTGCGAAATCAGTTAAACTACACGAGGTAAGATATTCAAATATGTAAAAAGAACATACCTCATAATTTACGTTTGTTTATTAATGTACATAAATCAAACTTCATCTGGTGACAAGTTTGCTCCGAACAATACATCATAATCACTTGTAATGTACCGATTGCTGTTAAACCTCCTGAATGTAATGTTACGTGACTGATCATGCTGTGCTTCTATTTTAGCTTGACATAATGCAGAGACTCGAAATCACGCGACAAGAACAACATGGTGCCTGACCAACACATCTATTCTATCAGTGAATAATGAGAAAGACATGGTTAGTTGCCCATCCAAGTGTTAACAGAAATAAATGTTCTCAAAGGTAAACCTTATTCATAGTAGAGATGGTTATCAAATACGAAAACCAACTTTGAGTCTCAAAAACACAGTACATACATACATTCATTCAAGAAACCGATCCCCATTTTTGTTTCTTTAGGAAAGTATTTTGGCAAGTTCCTTATACACTCACGTAGGACATTTCGTTTCAACTTTATGATAAAATTACTTCAATAGATGAGTACTATACAACTGTGCACATCACTAAGATATTGGCGATTAAAAGAGATTTAAAATGAGATAAGATAATACAGACCTTATGTGCTTAATTCAAACAGCAAATTTCAACACATTACATTGATGTCATACTAGTATGCTTATATCACTGGATACATCAATAACATTACTATCAAATACACACGTATTCATTTCACGATTTGCACATTCAATATTCCCATTGGACTGTGTATTCATGGAATTGTCCCCTATTGTAATGCTATGATCAACACATACCTGGACAGCAACCAGTGTAGACACAAGAACTGATATTAACAAAGACTAACACTTGTGGGCAGATCGAGTGGAGAGGTTGATCGATGTATCGCAGATTGCGAGATTTGATGTAGTTAATCAATGCTTGGCATCACGTCTTATTATTCCTGTCTTATACAAGCATTGATTTCACGCTGCAAGACCGTCTCTCCTAATGCCAAGTGCTACTTTTAAAACCTCTTAATCTAATTAACATCAGGGCTTGATTGCTCTCGGGAAACCTTAAAAAGAATTGATCAGTTGAGGTTTCGCATTTAGTGATGAGTTAAAATGATGAAGAGCTTTTATGTATCCAGTTTGGCACGATTCGTGGTATATACTTTTTTCATGGTGTATTGAATTCATTCTAGTAAATGACACTTGCAATTGTTAGGCTTGTTTACTTCGAAACGGAATCATCGCAAACAGGAATATTGAACATGGATAACATGTATGAAAACACGAGTTATTCAGAAGACAATGTTAGACAGATGTAAAGTCCATGAACGCAGTCAATGGGTACCCTGAAGGATGGGATTTGACTTTAAACCTATTGGCAATTCTAAACGTTGTATATTCCTAAGAGAGATTATCTCCAATTGGAGTATACAGTGATTCAGAATTAAGCATGTGTCAATGGGTATTCTTTGCATTGTGTATGTAACCTTTATCATTTTTCCATAATAAATTCTTTATAGCAATTTTAACTGTATGAAATGCATCACGGATAAATCAAACAGACTGCGTTGATTATCCCTTTGATAAAATCGCTTTTATGAATACCATTTCTTTTGAGGCACCAACTTTGCTGCGACAGGTAAAGTTCAGACAAAAAGGAATGTACTCCTCTTTAACAGAAAGAACATGCCTAGACCCTTGAAATAGGTCGTGCAGTGTTGGCAAGTGAAATATCCCAAGTTAGTCCCGGACGACAGGTCCCATTACTAGCAGATCACATGTGCTGACAGACACAGATTTCGTACGTACCATACTTCAATAATATATTATTTAAGACAAGGATACCAAATTCACTACATCAGGGCTTAATTCCTATTAATGAAATATCCTTGCACTTGAAATGCCATATTTTTCGAGAGCAATATGAAAATTATTCAATATTATTTAATTTAGGAAATACAGAGCTGCCGAACACAAGATCTTGTGCTGGCTTTCTGTGATAGATACAGATCCCGCGATTAAGCCATGCTGGTTTAGTGACATCAAGTGAAACAAACGATTTGTTTTCAGACGACGAGGATCCCCAAGAACTGCTGGAATAAATCCGTTATCGAATCATAGCAGAAATGTTGAAACCACATTTCTTCCATCAAATTCCAGTAATGAAACACGCCGTATCAAATTGAACCTTATGCTCGTGTTACCGTCCTTCTGACTGTGCAGTCATATCGAAAATGAAGAGCTCAATAACTCCTGCAAATTAATCAATTCTACATCCTGATAATGACAAACATCAAATGATTCTAAAAGGACCCGCCATGAAAAAGAAATACATGAATAATATTAGGGGAATCTCGTTAAACACAATTGGAATCCCAAAGGGCAGCTCGGGGGATATTCAAATATCATAATCTTCGTTAAATCAAAGCTGTTCGTGAAAAAGGGACAGAACAAACATTCAGACTGTTTTTTCAAGGACTTTGAATGGAATAAGATTTTCTATCAAACAACATGGTCTTGGATTTTGTGCATGGAGTGGATAGCAATTGAACATGTGATATTAAACTACCCGACTGCGAGAACATCCAGATGAAAGGTATCACCGAACACACGGCCCTCCATTGCTAATGCATGACCAATGTGGCGGACACGTCAGTGTCGGACCTGAAAACCATGACTCCGTTTTCATTTGATGTTTCAATACTCCAAGAATGCGTGGTAGAAAAAGCTTCTCCATGTCACGAGAAGTTGCAGGAAGTTCTTAAATCGAAGGCATTTGAATTGAGAACATCCGCTTCATCTTGCTTTGAAACTAGATCTTGGCTTTTCAAATTGACTCAAGGTATTGAACTTTCTGATTGGTCCGTTTGAGCACATCTTAGTATTGATTGGTTAAGATCTAGCGGATTTCTGTCGACCAGAGTTACCGTATGTTCTCAAGGTCAGTGACATCCCTCGAACATGACTAAAATCCGGTCTTGACAGAAGAATGGGAAAAAGTTTACAAACTGCCATAGCATTTGCTAAATTATGACATAACTGCTTATACAAATGAAAACCTGGTCTCATAAAGTTTGAGAAATTGCAAGCTTTTGAAATATTTAGAAGAACTACAGACTATTGGAATGCATTGATGCTGCAGACTATTGACAAATATGGACACCGCAGCTAATTGAAATATGTTGATACCACTTACTATTGAATCTGCCTATACTACAGATTATGAATATATGGCCATACTGTAGATTATAATATGTTGAAACAAAAGACTAGTGCAATATGTCGTTACCACAGACGACTGAATTATTAGGATACCTCAGAATATATAAATATGTTGACACTGCGGACTACTGACATATTGTGACAGCGCAGACTATTGGAATATGTTGATTAAACAGATTTTGTTATTATGTTGACATCACATATTACTAAAATATGTTGATAAAACATATTATTGGAACTAGTTGATAAAACATATTATTGGAATATGTTGATAATACAAATTATTGAAATATGCTGATAACACAGATTATAGAAATATGTTGATAAAACAGATTATTGGAATTTGTTGATAAAACAGATTACTGTAATATGTTTATAAAACAGATTATTGGAATATGTTGACAGTGTAGACTATTGAAATATGTTGATAGTACAGACTATTGATAAGACATGTTGATAAGACATACTGTAGATGTTTGAAAAATGTAGATACAGAAGATTTAAATTATCATTTGTTAAACACACTGCGCTGAGCGTAACGGCAGCGGGGTAAATGTTACACTGGGGAGTCCACGGAGAACTACAAACCATAAAGCATATTTGAACGGAATCGGGAGACTTCAATGTTGAAATACTGCACTAATACTACCCTAAATAACAACAGCCTAGTATTCAGATTGGGCACTCACAAAACATTACAATTGGGAGTTACATCTCTTTTTGATTTCCGTTGAGCATGTCAACCAGAAAAGTTGTCAAACAACCCCTGTCGGCCAGGTCACCAGGAAATAACTAGTATCATGAAGACGTCAATACCGCAATACTTGTGTAGTATTCTAGTAGGTGAGCTTCATCGACAACAGTAAATTCAATTCCCAAAACGCCCTTAATCAGCTGAGGGATTTAAGTCTCGGCATATCTGATGAGATCATTAAATTTATAAGTACAAGGTTTATTTCCCACGATTCATTAAAATATCCTCTTCTCGGGGCGCATTTTTGTGAATTAATAATTGGAATTAAGCGGCGCCATGAACCAGCCTGCTCGACCGATATGTTGGGCAGCGGGTCTGCACCAGGGGTTAATAGAGAAGCTATGGCCTGTAGCACGGGAATAATTTATGGGTAGCGATCCCCTGGCTGATTGTCATGACAGAATGGTGATAGCGATGGGTTTTTACTTTTCCGATTTCCTGCTGTCTAAATGAGGATAGGAGTTCCAGAAGGTTATCAGTGATTCATTGCATTTCTAAAAACTTCGCATCGAACATTCCTTTGGTAATATCCAGGAGCTCCTGACGCAAAACCTCCTTGCATATTTGCTCTGATAATAGTCAATGTTCTATGGCTAAAAGCTTCCCATACGAACTGATTCTGTTACACAAAGATGTTATTTCTGGAGCCCAACCTGGCCTGGACATAAAGTAGCCATTGCAAAGACCACCGAATTTAACGCAGACATAAACTTAACAACGTTCCTCTTTGGATCGGAGGAAAATCGCGTCGAGCTACACTTGTCGCCCATTACTCTGAAACCGCAATTTAATGGTGTGATGCGTTTTGAGAACGAAACAAAATATATCACATTGCCTTAATGTATTTTAACCGACCTGACGTACACAGAGTACTTGCCCGACCCAAGGGACTTACGTACACAGATAGACAGGTTGCCCTATACAACGGACTAACGTACATAGACTGGTTGCCCTATACAACGGACTGACGTACACAGACTGGTTGCCCTTTACAACGGACTAACGTACATAGACTGGTTGCCAGATACAACGGACAGACGCACATAGACAGACTGGTTGCCCGATACAAAGGACTGACGCACATAGACAGACTGGTTGCCCGATACAAAGGACTGACGCACATAGACAGACTGGTTGCCCGATACAACGGACAGACGCACATAGACAGATTGGTTGCCCGATACAACGGACTGACGTACACAGCCGTACTGTTTCAGTTGTCCGACTCTACAACACTAACGTATCCAGCAATCCTGGTTAAGTTGTACGAACCAAGCCTCCTTGCTAGCTTACATGTTATGATTTTTCCGTTACTTTCCTAAAATGATTTTTACATTCACAAGATACAACTTAGAGGCGGCAGGAATTTCTACGAGAAATGAGCACGTGCGATGCATCAAAGAAAAACTGACATAATAACACTTTCAAGATTCCTAAGCTTGTTTTCAGCCATGCCGTCTTTTCTACGGAAGTAACGATATTCCAGTGAAAATCTCATTTTATCCGTCATTAGATGGGGGTTTACTGATCAAAGTGCGTTGTGCATGTTTCATGTTAATTAATGGAAATTGGCGGAACATGATTGGGATGTAGACAGGCACTGGGTTGATTAACAGTTCTTTTACTTGGTTGGTTTTTAAATGAACATAGGCGAGTTTGAACTCACGTTACAAGTGGGAAAACTCAACGACTTACGCATTACGCACACAGTTCCTAACCAACCGTACGTCTCGTAAATGAAACATGCATGTTTATCTTTATTTACATGTAGTCTCCAATGAACGCTTTCTCGTACACAGGTGGAGATGTTGAGGAAATAGTATCATCAAGCTGATAATGGGGGTTGCGTATTAACGCAAGTTAAAATAACATCTGGACATATTTGGATCCACAATTTCCGCATTGTGCATGTGCAATGTGTTTTTTTAGATACCATTAGCTCGCAACAGAAATTTCACTTCCAATAGCAGTTTTCTTTTCAGGTGGTTTATATTTCTTGCATTACGATCGATTCATAATTAAAGTATAGTGTAACGACGTCATGCGAAAACGATTACAGAGCACGCAAGGTCAACGGGGACGGATGAGAATCAGTGAACGTGCATAAGGGTGAAGGTCAACGCGTTTTTTACGATACAGAGTTTAATGATTTATCATATACATACCGCACTGGGGAATGGAACAAGTAGACTACTGCTTGAAGTAGCGAGAGTATGTGATTACGCGTGAGTTACGATGTTGTTTTACTTAATGAACACATCATCGCTATCAGTCAGTTATGGAAATTAGGATCACAGAGCTGGGTCCGAAATTTCTTAAGAATGACTTGCATGTCAATTACAAAATAATTTGACTTCATATGAAAAGGCGATTGTGGATGAATCACTCAACGTGTTTTGAGATTTTTAAAATCGTTTTTAAAAAATCGTGTTTTAAAAACTAGCAATATCTTTGAAACTTACAGAGAAGAAAAATATTCAATAAAGAGTTTATGAAAGATTTAATAACATATTATAATCATAACACTACATACGAAAATTGTAAATAAAAGTGAGAGAGTAGATTGAACGATTCTGACTCTACCATGCGCATATACATGTTCAAGAATCACTATCAAACTGATATCAGGTGTTCGCAAGAAGGTGATCGTCCCTTGCTGTACCGTTGGTACCCGGTACACACACACGTGAAGGCATGTCAATTGTTCCAAGCAGATAACAAAATAAGATCGAAACCTTCGTAACATTATAACGAGACGCAATTCCGACACACGCAATCAGCCGGTACAAAACCTTCTAATCACCTAACTAAATTGATGCTCACGTAACGTATTTACCCGTAATTCAAGTGCACTTACAAATAGGCAATCTATACACGAGGTTTCCTGGAGAACGAAGCATCCAGACTGTATTTAGACGTTGTATTTTTCGTTTTGCTTGTGATTGACAGGTAAGTTCCCCCTTGGTTGGTTTGAGTGACACGAGAGCAGCTGGTCCCTGATCGATGCAATTGACAACCTATGACAAGCAAGGACGCACGTGTTTACACCAGGGGCGGAGAAAACGAGAGGGCCCTAACAAATTGCTCTATGTGGACAGAATTTAAAGGTTCACTAATTTTACTGCCATGCACAGGTCACGGGGGTCTATTGTGATTTCCAGCAGGGCTACACCTCAATAGAACATATATCCTTACAGGAAAATGACTGATGCTGGTTAACAGGGCACGATGAGTTTCATTCGTTGCACTTGTGTATGAATGGCATTGGATCTGACATCTGACTGATTCCAACAGTCCCAAAATTGTTAAGAACATCAACAAAGGTTATCGACTGGGGATTGGATGGCTGTTGTAGCTTTTGTGGCTGTTGTAGCTAATTTGATCTGCGAGCTCCTTGGAAAACCGTGAATGAGTGAATGTTGCTTGCCGACGTTGTTAGCAGTCTTCCAGCTATGTCACGATAACTAGTTTGGGTCTGAACCAGTGGCTGATAGTATGAGCACGCTGACGCAAATGTTCTAGTCAGATCTAACAACGATGCTTGGGACCTACTCTGCCAAGGGACCATTTCAGGGGCCTTATTCTCGAAACGTTCGTACCCCTAAGAATTCTTAACTTTGATTGTAGCCAATGTGTTAAGAATGGGCTTAAGAAGTTCGTAGGGCTACGAACGTTTCGAGAATAGCTAACCTGGTCCGGTTTAGAATTGGTCTTCAGCAACCAATGCTTGTCGACTAACGGGATCGGGTGGTCAGGCTGACTGACCTGGTTGATAAGTGTCACGATCCCAACCGCTTAGATCGATGCTCATGATTCAATCATGAGATTGTCTGATCCAGACTCGATTATATACAAACTGCCGTTATACGGCTGGAATGATGGTGAGTGTGGCGTTAAACAACAAACAAACAAACAAACAACTCTGTCCAGGAACCCAGAACACAAGGACTGTTTGAATGTTCGTATGTCCTTCTGTAAATTAAAATAATGCGATAGTTCTGATCAAATGACGCACAATCTTTACAGCCTGAAACCGAAGCTAGATTTAAGCCGTCAGAATATTATAATGTCTGATTTCACGGTGTTTGAGAAGTACTTTACATCCTACTATAAATAAGTCACGCGATATTACTAACGTCACAATACACGTCAATCACGGGGTTGAGAACTTGTCGTGATCACAAAATATTCCGTGACCTGATCTACATTCAAAGATTCCGGAACAAGAACGGCACTGCGTTCAAATTATGACTGGTAATGTTGCAGACAACCGTTGTCATAAATCTCTATCTGTCAGCGAGTGGTTGTATACCTACCTGCACTGTGAACCGCACTTTCATTGTCAATGGCATCTATTTTAACGAACGGTCTTCCACTAAACGGAAGATGTAAGACGAACGGAAGATAACAGTACTTGGCCTATTATATATTTAACAAAATAGGCAAATTTAATTGTTTAGAAAACATGTATTTGTCAACTTTCTCTTTATGTCGAACAATATTCATGCAGCCCCAGCCTTCGTATTTCCAGTTCGCTGTTTTAGGTACATTCGAGCATGCTCAACTTACCTGGATTTCAAAGAGTGTCATACGACCCATGCTCAGTTGTTTGATTAGGGTTACCACAATCAAGGTTTCAGTAATGCTTCCAAAAAGTCTTCTGGCAGACACGCTGGATACATTTACAAATCACATTTGTGGCGGAACTGATGTCAAGTGTAATTCCCTAGCTTGACTTGTGCCACATGTTCCCGTGTGTTTTTCAGGTGAACAATGGACTAGACTATGCATTATGCCACCGTTTGGGCCGGATACGCTCAGATTTCGACAGCACCTGCTATCATCACTATTTGATAATGATTCATAAACACCTGCTCATAAAATAATCCTTATCTGCGTTTGGAAGGGATTTTTTCGGGATGCGGAAAGTATTTTGTTGATTTTTCGTTATCCTTCTTAGCTGGAGTCTAAACATTAAACAAACAATAAACGTTAATCGTTGATATCGTACATGATATGGATGCCATAGTTGTGTTTAGTACCCTTGCAGTTTTCCGGTGACTGTTTCAGGGCTGGGAAGTTTTTAACACCCGGTTTTCAAGTATATATTTTTTAGCCCGGCAATATACTAAGTACTCGAAAATTAATGTACAATTTACATGAATAGACTACAACTTATAAAGGCAATATTTTTTATGGATGAAATATCTTTATTATGATGCGACGTTTCGGAAAAGATCCTGCTGCCTTTGTCAAACAAGACGTTTTTGTACACAGCGGATCCACGTGTTAAGGGGTGGACTGGTTTCGGTGTGTGTGTGTGTGTGTGTGTGTGTGTGTGTGTGTGTGTGTGTGTGTGTGTGTGTGTGTGTGTGTGTGTGTGTGTGTGTGTGTCTTCAGGATGAGAGGTGAGGTGATCTATAAATGAGTGTTATGCATTATTAATCTGATTCTGTTATGACGCTTTACATACAACGGATAAAATATCAAGTGATATCAAAATAGTCCTAGCTTATCTACAGGTACATTGCTGGAAGGGCCTCAGTGGTGGGCGTGCTTGAGTGCTTGAGTGAGTATGGTTTTACGCCGCTTTTAGCAATATTCCAGCAACACCAAGGCACGGGACAATAGAAATGGGCTTCACACATTGTACCCATGTGGGGAATTGGACCCGGGTCTTCGGCTTTACGAGCGAACGCTTTAACCACTAGGCTACCCCACCGCCCCTGGGCGTGGTTGAGGGAGAAGGGGTGTCGTGTGAGGGTAAAGGGGAAGTGTGAGGGTTTGAAGGGTCATAGGATGAGGACTGCGTTGTTGGAGTGAAGGGATGCTGCTGTCATAAACAGGTTACATTCGTCACGATAAATAACAGCGACAACACCCATTTAATATCTACGATAAATAACAGCGACATCTCCCTTTGCATATCCACGATAAATAACAGCGACATCACCCTTTGAATATCCACGATAAATAACAGCGACAACACCCTTTGAATATCCATGATAAATAACAGCGACAACACCCTTTGCATATCAACGATAAATAACAGCGACAACACCCTTTGCATATCCACGATAAATAACAGCGACATCTCCCTTTGCATACCCATGATAAATAACAGCGACAACATCCTTTGCATATCCATGATAAATAACGGCGACATCACCCTTTGCATATCCACGATAAATAACAGCGACAACACCCTTTGCATACCCATGATAAATAACAGCGATATCACCCTTTGCATATCCACGATAAATAACAGCGACATCTCCCTTTGCATACCCATGATAAATAACAGCGACATCACCCTTTGCATACCCACGATAAATAACAGCGACATCACCCTTTGAATATCCATGATAAATAACAGCGACAACACCCTTTGCATACCAACGATAAATAACAGCGACATCTCCCTTTGCATACCCACGATGAATAACAGCGACATCATACCCACGATTTAACAGCGACATCTCCCTTTGCATAACGATAAATAACAGCGACAACACCCCTTTGCATATCCATGATAAATAACAGCGACATCACCCTTTGCATATCCACGATAAATAACAGCGACATCTCCCTTTGCATACCCATGATAAATAACAGCGACATCACCCTTTGCATACCCACGATAAATAACAGCGACAACACCCTTTGAATATCCATGATAAATAACAGCGACAACACCCTTTGCATACCAACGATAAATAACAGTGACATCTCCCTTTGCATATCCACGATAAATAACAGCGACAACACCCTTTGCATATCCACGATAAATAACAGCGACATCACCCTTGCATATCCACGATAAATAACAGCGACATCCCCCTTTGCATATCCACGAGAAAAAATAGTAGAAAAAAGAGTAGTCTGCACGATACCGACAATATCATGGACACGTTATTATCAATCACAAGCAAACAGCGATGACACCAGGTGTCCGAAAAGGTGTTCTTATCCAGTCCTAAAGTACGATTTATTATGAAGCTCGAAAACATTTTTCATTTTTTTGGGGAAAGGCAAAACCATAAAAGACATTGGCACTGCCATTCAATTTACTTTTTGAGGAGCATTATCGGTATTGGAAAATATCCTCTTCACACACATTTTTCAGTGTTTATTGCTGACACTGAAAATTATATTTTGATGAACCCTTTTATTGACAATAAACAGTTACTGTTCTGTGCCCATCCACAAAGCACAGTTCAACACGCACGTATCGTCCCTTAAACTAATCTGAACTAGTTTCTGGCCATACGTTCTGGATCTAAAACAAACATTTACCAACAACGCTCTCGGTAACTTCTTCATGTTAGCGTGCGAACCAGTCATTCGTCACAATGTATAACAAGGCCTTCGGTCTATAAAATACTTCAAACGTATTATACGGATCTTTAAGAAACCCGCAATATCTGTTGGCTGAACTCAGCGCCAGAGATTCCCATAAACTGAAGTTCATCCTGTTAATGCTTTCTTGAAAGCCGAGCAGACAAACAATGAACACACCACTAGCGTTGTATCAGGGTAAGGTTTGTTCTGGTATGATTGATGATGATGTTCTGGTATGACTGAGGAGAGCGATCTGTTTACTGAACGCCCTTGCAGTTGAAAGGGGTCAAGCGCCCTGGCTGTGGAGGTTAAAGGCAATGTCGTCACAAGAGTCACTATTTGTTGGAGATAACAAAGAAAATATTACTGTGTCCATCGCACACAACATGGAGCAAAGAATGAGGTATATCTCTTTGTGTGGAACGTTTCACTGCCCGCACTTACGCTGTATTTCTACGCAGTGATGTGTCTTTACGACCTTGACCCCAACGAATGACTGTGAAATATTGGCTGTATTTGGGGTTAGACATTTGCAAACGACCCTTAAATCGAAACATTATCGATTGGAAGTGGGGGTTAGTACTTTAATAACTACGTGAGAGAGTTTAGCAGCATCAACAGTAGCAGCATCAACAATGGTAGTAGCAATACAGTTCTGGTAAGTGAGTGAGGAGTTTAATTTACGCCGAGTTTAGCAATATTCCTGCATTATCGCGGCGGGGGGACACCAGAAATGGGTTTCACATATTGCACCCATGTGAGGAATCGAACCCGGGTCTTTGGCGTGACGTGCTAACGCTTTCACCACAAGGCTACCCCACCGCCCCTTAATGAGTGTAGGGAAATGTATATTTAACTTAGTTTAAAGCAAGACAAATTGTTCTTTAAAACTTGTCCCAACTTTCCCTAATGGGACTTGGGGCATCTTAGCATGATCTTCATTATAGCCACGTGCGCACGCATCTTATTGTCTGTTATATAGTATTTAATTAGATTCTACGAAAGAAGTACGACTTCGTTCAATAATGTCATTAAAGTGACATGCATTTTTTTTGTAAAGTGGATTAACTTGCCAAAAAGTATAATGCCTCTGAATATGACAAAATTAAAGATACTAAAAAGACGAACAAGTCAAAATTAAATCTACAAAATACTCAGCTTCGATCCAGAGTGAAAACAAAACACAAAATATAGTACTATTGTATGGTAATCGAAATTATCATTACCATCATCATTATTATTATAAATGCACGTGGTACTCCTGTCGCATCTGATCTGCTGATCGATCGCGTGAAACGCACGAATAACTTAAGACCGTGTCAATGTTTAAAGTTGTAACATGTGCGGGACGTGTCACGTGACCGTCCAATAACGTTACCGTTACACCTAAATAGCACGGGCCCTTATCGAACATATGTAAACAAAGTATGGTACACACAGTACACAAGGCCCATTCACGTACCGCGTTGCAACGGTCATAAATCTTCGCGAGAGGGATAAACAATTGAAAGTCTTTACATATTTATTCTCCATTGCATATACTTATATTTCATTCATGCTGGTGAAAACGTCGATTTTTTCGCGAAATATACAGAACTGATACAGAAACTAATTTTCAACGGTTCATGAAATATGTTTTAGACGTTATCATAGGTAAACATCCTTAATTCAGTGAGGGTTAAAAACAAACAAGACACAAATTAAACAGTACCAGTCAAAACTAATTTCACGTAAAAATATGTGAATTTTTTTCGTGTTATGTTTATTAACGTACACTTACAAAATAACTTAATATTTATCAATATATATCAATAATTATCTACAATATTCGGAAAACTCTCCAAAAATTAATCTTCATGAACAGAATAAAATCTAACGATAGGCTATAGTATAATGTCAATAATACAGCAAAAATGCACAGATGTCCGCATGTCATGAAATACATCAACGAAAATTTATCAATATTTTTTAATCTAACTAGAATTTTTTTTCTGAAGTTACGCGCAAATGATTCGTAAATATTTTCACCCGAATTAGAAACGAGAAAACTGACAGCTTAAGGTGAGAAACGAAACATGGGAGGCTGAACATGCTTACTATATATAACCCTCGCCCGCATATGCACTCTCGCAAACACGCCGCACAGGAGAGGTGAGTGGGCTTCTAGAGTTCTCGCCTCAACAACAAACATAGACTGTACTTGAACAGCTTAAAAGGGCAGGGAAAGACAATAGGTGTCATAGAAGTATATCACCTTGTATACTCACCACATCTATGAGCTGGGACAATCTCATACCCAGCTTCACGTACAACTTGTCCGATTCATTCCCCACTGGCCTGATAAGCTTGTTATAACCGCTTGTTCTCAACAAGTCATCGAACAGTCTTTTAGCATTGTCATTTGCATCACAAACTGTCAGAAGTATAAGGGAAATATACCTTAACATATCCATGGTTGTAGCGGGTCCCATGTTATACTGTCAATCGCATACTGTAGCGTATAACACTCGCCAGTTGTTGCTCTGACCGTGGAGGCTCGCGCTCCCAGTCGATCACTCGCTAGGCAATACCAGTCGATATCTTGCTTTCCCTACGTTAGATGGCGCCACCTCCTGGCCAACAAACGCTTTCTGACGGAAATGAGCCGTCTTCGTTTTCATGTTGGATGCTTGAATTAAGAGTTCCTCGCCTCTAGATTAGTCTTTGTGGAGCGAATTAAAGCATGGGTGATATAAAGAAGCAGCGTCCGTGAATTCACTGGACATTTGCTGATTGATGGGGCACTGCCGCTGTTCATGACCCTTGACAAGGCAAACCGCAACGACAATTCCCAAAACTCAGTGTTGGGGGTTTTCGTTGACGAAATGAAATAGTTGCTAAACTTTGGGGACACGTAAATCGCTGGGGATTGTTTTTCACACAGAGAAGCACCCTAACCAACCGTATATTTGATTAAATTAATTTTGTTAGGTTGATAATTAAATGAATAGCTCCACATGGTTTCCACCGACAGCTGTAATTGTACCATGCGTACGCGTGTTTTGAGAATCCCAGAATCTTAAGTGGAAGAGGAACCTGTTGTGTATATGTTTTAAATTTATCAGGCACTTTTAAAGGCAATTTACATATTGTGACAAACATGATACTTGTTTTTCTCGTCAAATGACATGCCTGTCTCATAAATTGACACATTTACTTTTTGAATTCTTGTTTAATTTAAGAAGTCTCGAGATGAGATTAACGTGTTTTTGAACAAGTGTTCTGGTGTCAATTGGGCTATGTAAGTTGTGAAAACATCTGTCCATTTTTGTCCTCGTGAAAATAATACTTTTAAGTGGACTGAACGCTGTTCCGCAAAAAAGTGCTATTTCGCTGGGGTTAAAAAACACATTTCACTTCAGTCAAATTGTACTTGTTTAAGATATCGATTATATAATTTCAGATATATACAGGATTGCATCACTTAATACAAAAGTTCATTCATACGCAATGGCTATGTGTTCACATTTGGTTAACAAAACTCTTTAACTTTGTGATCCTTATGAAACATTAAGCATGTTTGTATCAATTTTATAGTTGAAATATCCTTTCCTAAAAAGCATGTACATTACATGCACATTCCTCATTTTGCATCAGCACATCAATATTCCAACCAAATAGTAACATCTAAAGAAGTCATAATAGCAGTAAATATATGCCACTGACATGACAACGTAAAAAATACTTCCTTTGGTATTTGAATAGCTTTTAATTTAAATGAAAACACGTACTATATGCTATAACCTTCAACATACTTTTCATTAAGAGCCCCAGAGAGCTATCTTTTTGAACTATAATTACCTCGGATCGGATCACAGACCAGATAAACCGTAAGATTTTCGGTATTACAGACTACAGCTTTTCATGTTATGTCAAAATCCTTCTTTTTGATCGGATCTTTGTTCCTGTAGGCGGATTAGAAGATAAAGCGTTTGAAAAAGCTTCATTAGGTGTTCTGAATGCATACGGGTGGGGATAATACATGGGCACTGTTCTAAAATACTCGTGGTCCTTATTAGTCTTACTATACAGTATGATATAGGATCAGTAAAAACATGAGGAAAGAGCGTTAGAAGTAATTTATACTGAAAATAGAGGTGATGAAACTTGCATCTTATGATGCGAATATGGCGTTTAGGAGACAAACTGAAAATTTGTATTTCTGAAGTATTTTTAGTTGGTATTATGAAAAATCTTTCAGTTATATTTAATTAGTTTTATCTTGAAGATCCCAACAAGGAACGTTGTTTATTTTGTAATTACATTGACGTCCTGTTTTACAATAAATATAACACATAGTTCATGGTCTTGTGATAAAGATACGAATGAGACCACGTTGTTTAGGAGCGACGTGGTTGTGGGTAAACTGTGAGACATATCTCAGGTTTCTGTTTGTCTTTCTATGACAATAAATATTCATAAGTAAATGCCAACAGTTGGAAGGTCTGTCCTGTTCATAATGAAACATAATATATAGTGTAATACTTAATGTGCAAATATGTGCTGATGTGCAAATAGGTTTTGGTGGGAAGAATATATTTAATCAAATTGAAGGAAAAACATTTACACTACACTGATATGGTCACGTACGTCAATCATCTGAAGAGCACTTGATCCTTACACGGTATGTTGTTTTACGCCGCAACATTACATATATTAAAGAATTTTCCTGGCGTATAACGGTTGTCTGGACATATCCGTGTCTCGACCATCCAGCCCAGTGACTGACATGATGAATATCGACCCACTCCTGTTTGATACGAGGATACACCATCAACCGTGTCACCAGGCTTTCACGTTCAGTTCCCTCTTATGATAAGCATAGCCTGCTGGGAACATACGTGCTTTCCCGAAATCTTTACATGTGGAATCAAAGTTAGAAATGATACCCGATTTATTCCCTTATCTTCCACGTTTCAAGTAAACTGCCCTTTTCTTGTATCTTTTAAAATCCACCAAAGGCGAATAAAGTACTTGCAAGGAGGGCGACATTTTAAATACCAGCCAATATGGTTCTACTGGTCATTACCATACACAGGGTTTTGTGAAGCATCTATCATTGACGATATCGAACCATGCCGGTCTTGGTTTCCAATATGTTCAGGGAATAAGACATAGCACTACAACACATGTGCGTTACATTGATAAGATCCCCGAATTTCCGTTTCCTCAATCCCCCTCATCATTTTGCTTTCAGTCCTTGTATCAACTGTTGGACACAGAGCCCTGAAGTAAGCAGATTAAGATATGCTTGCTCGCTTAAGTAGAGCCTGACCAGGGTATCTTTGTTTACATGACGCTATGCTTCGGCTAGTGTGCTTCCACATGCATTTGGAGGACGGTGAAGTGTTTGCAACAATACTAAGTAAACACAAAAAAACATACATAAAAAAATATTACACGTTACAAATATACCAGAGAATGTTCCGCAGACCCTCAAGTAGAAAAAAGCTTTACATATGTGAAGCGGAACGAATATTTTAAATCAAATGTTAATACATTTTCTTTTGAAGCTCTGAGCGATATTCAATATTTCATATTTGACCACGAACAGGTCAACCTGAACGCATTGTATTTATATATACTCAACAAAACGTTAAGGACCACCCCAATATTCAACATTGAAGTATTATATGGATTATAACATGAACTGTGAAATACTTTAATATTGAAAACTGGGGTGGTCCTGAACGTTTTTGTTGAGTATATATTCCCAATGGCTTACTAATACACATCAATAGAACAGTTCTTTAAACATGTAGAATAATGATATTATATTACAATAACGATAGACATGGTCTATTTTCAATCGATTTGTCATATATAATTACGACATGTTATGTTTTATCAAGCTTGCAGGAATTGCTTTATGGTATAGACACACAGCTGACATTTGTTATGATTAAGTTCTTTTATAGAATCATACGTCAAGCAAGAAATGCGTTTCAAAATATTTTACATAATCTTACTTTAACATTACATTGCCTTTCTGGATTTGCAAACTGGTCCCGTAGATTCGTCTATTCAGATCATATTTGGGGATCAAATAAACCATTGTGTACCCTGTTTTCGATAGTGACACTCATGTTAACAGTAAAATCATAATTATTATTAGTCTGTGACACTGCAGACGAAGACAATTTCTTAAAACACTATGATCAAGTGGTAGAAAAAGGACACTACCGAATGAGAAATCCATATTTTGTATGAAACCGCGTGGTAATGTTTCCAAAGTTCCAGAAGGGAAACTTAGTTGTAAATATTTGTTTGCCAATATTACATGAACGTATGGCTGCAGAAACAGTAACCCCATTATATTTCATTTAGTTTTTACATGAATGAAACTCCATATTGTTTAATGTGAAAGGTATTGTCACAAAAAGCGTTTACTTTGTGGATTCACCAAAATAAATAAAAAAAGTTAATTTAATAAACCAAATAAATATAACATTATTATGATATTCAGTCAGCCTGTAATGTTTACGGAATGAACTGAGAGAAATAGGGTGCGCTCTGCTCTGAACGCCATTTCATGTACATAATATATATACATCTCATGCTGAATATGTAAGCCAATCGATATCCGTTACACATGCTGATCCCAAACAGCACTTGTTTTACGAGTAGTACACGTTAATATATGAAGCAAGGACTCTAACAGAATTAGACTTGCTTTACATGAGACTGTACTTTGAGGACAACGTAAGAAAGGATAGCTTTGGTATTGGTTCGAAGAGCAAACGAAATTAGCATTCTTCCATTCGTTTGATGTATGCGATTTGTCATGTATATTGAGAAGGGCCTAGCAAAAGCACAATCTCATTTTCAACAACGTATGTGAAATTAGGCGAAAGTCTAATCTGGCCACTTCTTCTACAGTTGCAATTAAGACTCTGGGGGTAGCTTGGCAGTCCTCTTGTTAACGAATAAATAGAGTTGAACCAGGGACGGTGCTATCGATCACAGTGCCTATCAATATAATTCAGCCAGGAACCCTCGACTTAATTTTATTATTACTTGTAAGTTAATGAAATGTAATGTAGACCGAAATGTACGACTTCCCGATGTCTGTTCCTGTTTAAGGAGACTATTTATATTTGTTTTGCTTGTATTCACACGTACTAAATCAAGTTTAATACGACAGACGTATCCAGCTTCCTCTAAAGTGAATATTTTGGTTCTCGTGAATTATACAATTATGATAACTGGCCGTCGGGTAGCATTGTGGAGATACTAAATAAATGAGCCCCACGTCTCAATACCGCAATAAAACGTATAAACTGCTTACTTTATGAGTGTATTTTTGAAAATATGACAAAATGAATATTGAGTTCATTCGTTTGAAAAGAAGTTGATAATTTGTTTATTATCAGTGGTTTATGGATACGCGAATTTGGGTCAACATGAAAAAGCCAATCCATATTGTGATATCATCCGTGTAAAATAGAAATCCTTTAGGATGCATACACGGGGGAAAAGGTCATGTTTGTTCGATATCAAGCTATCGGTTCACACAGGGATCATGCTGTAGCCTTCGAAATCTGAATTATAAACATGGTTGCATTCCGTAATATGAAAAACATCTTATAAAAATAGTGTTCGAAACACGTTGTATTAATGCAATCAATCACACTCTGTTAATGCAATCAATCACATTGGCTAATTTGTGGAGGTTTTATATTGTTACTTTGGGCTGACTTTTTCATATTGTGCTGCGGAACATTAAAAAACCATAATTTCAGCACAAGTTTAAAAATAGTTGAACCATATTCGTAAATTGTACGCAGACTTTTACTCGTTCTTGGATAGGGAGTGAGTTGTGGTTTAGGCCTCTTCATATAGTTAGATCACAGTGCTGTCAATATCCTGTGTGACCAAAGCCCAAAAATTAATGTCTTAGACAATTGCAGCTTTCACGGGATATGGTGCTGGCAAACCAAGGTTCATAATCGATGGACCCGTGAAGGTCCGGGTTAGAATGCGCCTTCAGTAACCCATTCTTGTCGTAAGAGGCGACTAACGGGATCGGGTGGTCAGGCTCGCTGACTTGGTTGACACATGTCATCGGTACCCAATTGCGCAGATCGATGCTCATGCTGTTGATCACTGGATTGTCTGGTCCGGACTCGATTATTTACAGACCGCCGCCATATAGCTGGAATATTGCTGAGTGCGGCGTAAAACTAAACTCACTCACTCACTTATAATCGATGCGAATCTAACATTCAAACACGTCACCATGACAGCGAGGTATGGATAAGGGACACAACTCACACTTCGAATTGTTCAAAGGACGCCCGGGCGGCAAATAGCATATTATAACACTTATATGTAAGCATCACTACATTGTTTTCTTTTAACAAAATGCTTGATACAAGTGACATTTGTTAATTCAGGAAAAGATCTGTCAATCATCCCATTAGAACTATCGAATTTGGCTTGACACTGATTGACGAAAACCACACTTCTTTTGTGCTAGATTCCAAAGCTCTATAAAATTCCAAACAAACAGAGATATATTCGTTAGTCCAGCAAGTGTACCTCCAAGTCACTGTCTAAAGATAACAATTCTTGGTATAAGCAGGGAAGGACTTTCATATATATCTACAGAAAGTTTAGGAGTCAAGAAGAATTAACGCTATGTTGATTCCACAAATATCAAATGATCTGCTTAAACTTTTACAATCTCAGAAAACTACTAAGGCCAAACATTTTCTAACTTGCATCCGCGTACCTGACAAGAGGAACTAGTAAGGAAATCTTAACTCAGTGATCCAGGGGCATATGTCACAGAAGTGGCCACCGTATGTACAGTTGTATACCTACTTCTACAGGTTCATGACAATTCCTGAGCTGCGAAGCAAATTTCATCTTACATTTACTGAAACAGGATATGATGTGAAATGCTTGACATTATAGATACGTAACATCTATATAACATTTGAGGATAGGCTTGTAGGCAAAAAGTTGGCATCTCCTTGGGCACATGTGCACCTCTCCTCCCTGGCCTTTTGGCCTTTTGGCCAAAGAGTTTAGTTTGACCACGAAAGAACGACATGTTGGAAAGGCTAGAATAGAAAGATCCGAAACGGAAGCCAAGTCAAGTGAGTTCAGGTGTATGATCAGTAGGGGTGGGTATTGCAGAGAATTTTCATATTGCGATATATTGCGATGCGAAAGCATGAATTGCGATATGTATTGCAATATATTGCGTGAAGTATTTTTGAACAAAAAACTACTTATAATCGAAGTAATGCTTGATTTATAGAGCAAATACACAGCAAAATCACTATGCTTGATTAAGCTTTAATAACAACTTTTATTCATGATTAAAAATAAAAATGTGAATAATATTTGGCACAAATGAAAAAACGAAATATCCGAAGATTTCCGAGTGTTACGAAGTTTTCCGAATGCAAGTCAAAATACCGGTTTTCGATCAGCGTATCGCAATTCGTATCGTTTTCATGTCAGTCGTAAATATTTCGAAAAATATTTCTTTATAAACTCCTATATGTGTCAATATTTTACAGAAATGTTCACAGACAAACTCGGTATACTACGCAAGTTAGCTCTGAATGTCCCTAATAAACAGAATGGAATGTGGACCAACAGCATTGTCGTCAAAGCAAATACTCAATCTGATAATACTACAAACACTTTATGCTGCTCGTAGCTCCACATGATCCACATACATATCAATGACTGATACCGAAACAAGAAGGGAAATGTTGCGCTTTTGAAATAAAGTTCAACATGAAAAGAAAATGTCTGCCCCATAAATTTACAATCAATTGCTAACTTCGCCTAATCATCGCCGACTCCCGTAAACATTGCATCTAATTATATAATTCAATAACACGTACCACAAGTAGCCTATTCTTGGTAGAGGTTTATTGAAATGAAGGAAGCCTTTAGTCAACATACAATTAAATTACTTTGTGATAAAGTTAACTTTATGCCAGACATATCTACAATTTACGACGACTTAATGAAAACGGGCTCTCTTAAAAATGTCATTTTGCTGAAAAGATTGAATCTAAAACACTGAATGTATACACTGATTTCCAACACAAAATAGCTGCAGCTCCCTCAGTCAAATTGTTTGTTAGAAAACTTTCCACGGTAATGCAATCGAGAGTTAGTTTTATCTCCACCCTTCGACTTGCGAGTGGATCATGGCTTTGTTATCTCCCTTCAGACTCTACACTCGTAAAAAGAAATAGCAAATAAAAGCCTTAAAAACGTTCTTAGTTAAGCTTGAAGTTTTCATTGAATTTCAGCCGATATTGATACAATAATTTGAACACTGAATTTGGGTTTATTGAATTTCTCAGTGCTATTTGATAAAAGACCACCTAGATGTTCGTTTCAGATAGCGCAAAGAAATCCTTAACGATTTTTATCAAAGAAGCTCTCGACACTAAATAGCTAACAGGGAAAGACATTTTAGCAATCGAAAATCTTATCTGTCCTTCCTCAAATAAATTACGGGCAGTAAGTGGGGTTCTGGTGCATAACAAGGAACAACGTGTTCTCACACCGTGAAAAAACCACGCAGTAGTGATTCTATCTACTGCAAATGGTCTCCAATGTATGGAACAAGTCTTGCCTTAATTAAAAGCTCGGATTAAAAATGACATTTTTGGTGTCTATAGTGCATACACAAAGGAACGGTTTATTGATTTTCCTGTCCAGTGATCTAAACACGTTCTAATAATCCTGAAATATGTTCTAATTATAAGCTTATTCTTGACAGCCGGAAAAAAGTAGTCAAACGCATGTTTGAAAAACATTTTGTTAGAGTTCATGCGTTGACCTCAAGTATATATGTGTATTTTTAGAACATTTCATTTGACTGCATGGTCTGCCATGGGAACTAATTACAATATTTTGTACTGAACGCTTCACAATTTATTTTCTTCACCTTCACCTTGAAGGCATAGTACTTCTTGTCGTTCGTTTCTCAGGGTTATATGAGGGTGGAAGTTTCTTTGGGCTGTGGAAACAGAAAACTTTCGGAATAAAAACTACTGACGAATCATCAGAGTGAGTGAGTGAGTTCGGTTTTACGCCGCTTTTAGCAATATTCCAGCAATATCACGGCGGGGGGACACCAGAAATGGGCATCACACATTGTACCCATGTGGGGAATCGAACCCGGGCCTTCTTCGTGTCGAGCGAACGCTTTAACCACTAGGCTACCCACCGCCCTGAACGTGGATATGACGTATATCTTCCTTGTTGTAGTGATAGCACACACCATTTATACGATGTGCAGCTGGAAAAGAGGCTCGGTTGACTTCTTGTATTGGCATATATTGTACTTGTGTAAATGAGGGTTTACTTCCTGTAGCGATTTCGCATACCACTCATACACTGTATACCTGTTAGTGAGGTATGTCTTGCCTGTAGTGATTACACACACAATCACACATTTTAAACGTGTATAGTTCAGGTCTGTTCTACTTCTTGTAATGATTCCTGATGTATTGTAAAAATGTTATACTAGAGTCAAGTCAATATTCCAGCAATATCACGGCGGGGGGACACCAGAAATGGGCTTCACACATTGTAACCATGTGGTGAATCGAACCCGGGTCTTCGGCGTGACGAGCCGACGCTGTAACCATTAGGCTACCCCACCGCCCCACGAATCATCAAGATCACAGATAACACGTGTTCGTGTTCGTGAAACTGTACAGTATGACTTGTTAAGCAATGTTAAAGTGGATAGATGAGTAAGTGAAAACATCACATATGAGTTGAAATGTCTGCTGTGGTGAATCCGGGGTTTGGCTGGTCCAGACGCGATTGTTTAATGGCCGCCTGGTATAAATGGAACATTGCCGAATACTGCAAGAACCACTCACTCTCCGGTGTGTTAGGTGAACAATCTGCTTGTTGGTAGAGGTTGTCCATGTTTACTCTTTTGGCATGGGTGGGGCACGGATTGGGGCCCGACAGGCCAAGAACAATAAACGTCACAGCGATTGTGGCATTCGTATCAAGGAATTGGGGATTCTGGATAGAATCGTAACACTCAGACTTAAACTACGGTGCAAAATGTTTTCAACTAAAAGTCGTATTTCTGATTGACCAAGCTTCAAATACATACCGGATTTCAGATATGATAATATTACCATGCTCTCAAATCAGTTTTGGGAAAGAACATACATTCTTTGCAATTTCGAGGAATATATTTCAGTATTTGAACCTGAGCTGTTGGAAACGTTATCGACTTCGCTCGTTATTATTGTTTTAATCATCTGCAAAATATACATATATTTAAAGAATTTTGCACTAATGAAAATACAGTGAGTGAGTGAGTTTTACGCCGCTTTTAGCGATATTCCAGCATTATCACGGCAGGGGACACCAGAAATGGGCTTCACAGATTGTAACCATGTGGGGAATCGAACTCGGGTCTTCAGCGTGACGCACGAACGCTTTAACCACTTGGCTACCCCACCGCCCGATGAAAATACATGCGTTAAGTAGTGATACCTCAATCTGATCCCTAATCTCAGATTTTGCAGCATGTTCAGAAAAGATGATAAAATGAATTTTGTCCTCAAGCTCAATTGCTTTTGGATAATATTTTGCTTTTGGTTTGAGAGTTTACAATGACCACTTATATTCATATAGTCGTTTCTAGGAAAAACGAACAGCAATTTTTGACTCCTGCGTGGGATAATGTATTTTTCAAAGATGATAAATAAGATCAAGTGGTATGAATAGCATTTTATTCAACTCAAACTGGTTGATTGAAGTTCTTGAAAAGCATTTAGAAGTTGGACGAACATGAATACATGACACGTTTTATGGATAAGAACTTCTTTATATTCTATATATGAGGTGTCATGTATTCATGTTCGTCCAACTTCTAAACGTGTCATGTACATGTATTTAAACTGGTTGATCACAATGTGCAATGTCTAACACTACACACAATAACTACAAAAGCATTTTCAAAGTGATTCATTGTACAATTACAAACGTTTAACTTGTTTTAATTAAATGTCTAATCTAATCTTTCTAACTAATAGAAATGTCGAGCACTAGTATGGATAAGCCACGTGTTCGTCTCCAGTTTCCATTCATTTCTAAAGTTCCTCTTAAATATCCCGTCATCAATAGATCAACAGAACAAGAAGGGAAGAACATGGATTATTAGAATGTCACGTACTGTTCCGTTTCATTTGTTACATTTCAGTAGGTGAATAATTTAAGACAGGTTATACTAGATTGCCATACAAGGTAGCTGAAAAAATTACAATACAATTTTCCATGAGACTTGAATTTGCAAATGAAAATAGTTGTCAGCGGGAGCTACAGAGGCAAGCTGAATAAGCAAGTAAACTTAGCACAGTTACATTGATGTCAATACTACATTGTAAGTTGTTTTCTGCTTTTGGCAAGGCGTTACATTAATTAAGAAGAGTCGTTGACAAAACACCGCCCTGACGGACCCCAAAGATGACGCTAGATACAGTCATTATTACGTGAGGTGAGATGAGTTGAAATTGGGTTTAACGTCGTTCTTGAGAATATTTCGCTCATATGACGACGTGCATGCGTGTGTATGTGTAGGTGCGGCTGCTTGTACTAGCCCAGACTTAAGCTGGTTTTATAGTGCTAGACCACTGAGATACCATGCCGCACTGAAGCATGAATACCCCACTCAGACACATTATACTGACTCCGAGCCGACCAGTCCTTGATGTACCCATTAATGCCGAGCGCCAGGCAGGGACCAACAAGTACCATATTTTAACGTCTTTTGGTATGACGCGGTCGGGGATCGAACCCTCGACCTTCCGCTCTCCGGGCGGACGCTCTAACCACTACACCACGGAGGCGGTCCATTATTACGTACATGAGTCCATGTGTTTCCATACATAGACTGTATTGCATGAAGATATTTGCCGCCAATACCGATCTTCATCAATTAAAAACCATAGAGAATGGCGATAAACTTTGTTGAAATCTCTCAAAGCATCTATGAAGCAAACATAAGTAGATTGTTTTATTGATTACTCTCTGTTATTAATTACAAAAAAACAACAGCCGAACTATATATATGTTCATTTGTATTTCGTTTTGAACGAAAGCCATTCTGTACTGTCTAAAATATTATTGTACTCTTAGCCGAACATTTAAAACGTCTGAATAAACATTACATAGGACCGACAATAAGCAGAAACCCCTGTACCCGAACGGCTCTCCTGGATTACTATTAGGCTGTAGTCAGGGGTTAATGCTACAACTCTGCAAAAGTCATGCCAAACTCCATTTTTAAAACAATAAGGCATCGTCTTAAACAGAAGCTGTATACATGTTGGGTTGTTAAGAGACTCCACCGGGAGTAAATCAAACCCCACCGCCTTCTTCCGTTTGCACGTGCAATGGCACTCTCTACTTCCGTCAACGTGATCCGTAAATCTAGGTCACGTCTATCATGTGAAACGTCACTATTCAGGAGGCCCGCCTTGTTTTGAAAATGAAAAAGATTAAACAAATCATTAAAACATTGGGGAATGAGTCAGTGAAAAGAGTAGTGTATTCCTGCTTCCATTTACCCATAACCACAGATCTCCCAACAGAAACACAACCATCAGTCTCTACTTCCAACGGATATTACTTCCTCTTTCATTGGATATGCCCATTTTACCTTTAGTCTTACAGAATCACTTCCCGTGCTTTTATCTGGTAACATGTGCTCTTCAGACAGAGGGGCGGTGGGGTAGCCTAATGGTTAAAGCGTTGGCTCGTCACGCCGAAGACCCGGGTTCGAATCCCCACATGGGCACAATGTGTGAAGCCCATTTCTGGTGTCCCCCCGCCGTGATGTTGCTGGAATATTGCTAAAAGCGGCGTAAAACCAAACTCAGTCAGTCAGTCAGTCTTCAGACAGATATTACAATCGGTAGAAAATGTCGTTCAACAAACAAAGCGCTCGAGGTAGGGCAACAGAAAATTACAAGTAGCAATGCATAATCTTTAACTTACTTCATGCGAGCTCTTCAAGTCATCAGTTACCCCGAACAATGACTACTATCACTACAGTTGCGATAAAAAGTATCCCATCTCTTGAGAGCGTCGATACCAGATTGTCATCACCTGTGAGATTCATCTCAGTGAAAGATTGTAATCCCATCTTCAATTGTACAATATATTTATGAAGATCACACTTCCATTCGTGCACTATATTTAACATAACATTTATGTACCGTGTTACTTGTGTAACTGATAGTTTAACAATAGATTTGTTTGTCTGCTGAACCCGTAGCAGAATATTGTCGTTGCTTCAGGGAGGTTGTAAATGTTCCTCCATCGTCAGTGAATGACCATATCTGTTTTTCCATGAACGACCTGGCTCCATCGAGAGGGAAAGGAGTGAGAACTCGGACCAATGATCGTTCGGATTGCATCACACAAAAGTAATTCCGTGCAGCTTCAAGCAGCCTAGTAGTCTTCTACTTCATCAGAGACCATACAATAAGATGATCATATGATCTCTTACTTGACATAATATCAAATATCGTGATGAAAGTCAGACGTGATGTATGTCCCGGATGTTAACAAAATTTCGAACACAGGTAACGTGCTGAAAACCAAGAATCGTAGTTGGACTCAAACTTACGGTTATAACGTTCTTTGACGTTGACACCACTTTCTCTACGGCAAGCTGACATCGTGGAGATGTCCCCCTAAAAACAACCCCCAAACCTGTTCATGCGAAATGCACCATGCAATAATACCATTGAAGAATCTGGCTTAACTACAATGTTTTTCGTCTTAATGTGGGCGAAAAGTCACATCTTATTAATAAGTTTATAAGTTTATAAGTTAATAGCAGTGCATTCCCCTTTTCATTTTGAGAATATTCTAATAACATTTTACTGTACTGTGTGTTGTTAGAAAGGGCCAGCGTTACATTTTCTTTTGCATGCAACTATTCGATGTTACAACGTAAATTTTGTTTGAAAATGTAAAGAATATTTCAATTGTTGTATTGCCATTAAAAGAGTTGTTTAATATTTTTTGAAAATAATTATGGTCTATTGATAGTCGGAATTGTGGAATTGTGCTTGAAACAGAGATTTCCTATTATTCTTTAAAGAGTTTTGTCGCTTGTAGTTACTAATTTTTCTAACATCAAAACATTTACGTTTAATGCTTAATACATAAGGCATTCATGTGCATAATTAATTCAGAATAATAAAGAATAATTAAATGATTGATTAGAAAACAGGAGCAAAAGCTGTTTTTCGCCTTTTGGTACAGATAGGTGACTATTATGAAGTTTGAGGTAACTGCGTACAATTATTACGAAGTATTCCTGTATATGCGTTGTGTTATATAAACCCTTTATGCGTCTGAGTAGAATTGTTGTTGGCAAAGCAGAAAAAAAGTTCCAGAAAAACAAAACTCAACATCTGAATAAAGTTCCGAAAAAGAAACTCAACCCAACAATGTCGTTTTAACGTACGATTTGTATTTACATTATTAACAAATTACACTCATGTAACTATTGTATGTCCATACCATCGTAATTACAAACTGAATAACAGACTCCTGTAGAAAAATGTAACTAAGACATCGAAGAATTAAACGTTGAATATCGTTAGGAGGTTTGCATTTTCCTGATGTAAAGCTTTAAAGTAGAAGATGGGGTATCCTCGGTCAGTTGAAAGCAATGGAATCACATGTCCACTTCACCGACAAAGATCTAACATATAAGCTGTAACCATAACATTTGTCTATAGTCTTGCGATCGTTTTGTTCTTTGATCATTGCTCTGTATGCCTTCCCACAACAACTGGCATGCTACTGAATTCTGGATTTCTACTGATCTAGCTCACGGTACGCTACCCATACCTAATTGTGTAGAGAGGAAAAGAAACATTCATTAGCGTATTGGGCTCCCTGGGACTGATGTCGTGGCTCCCTAATCTGTCAGTGGAGCCAGATTACGTCAGATTGTCACAACCTCAAAGTAATCGTAAAATGGAAATAATTGCTTTTCTACACGAAATTCCACAAGTATGATAGTGTTTCTATCTGGTAGTATCAATTGCTAAGCTACTTAGTTTTCTGTTGCGAAAAAGAGCACTTTCAGAGTCAATATTGTTCCGATTGCGTCAAAGACCTTTGACGTGGCTGTCAGTGTGGTGGAGATTAAGTTCAGCATGCAAGCGAAAGGGTCTCAGGGGGAGATAACTCTGTAATATTGGGGACCTCAACCTGGTTTTTGTTCATTTTGCTCTTGGCAGAGTTTCAAAATCAATATGGCTGCAAATTACGAAACAAATAATAAAATGAATTTGATAAGTGGTTAAATAAACATTGAGTGCGATGATAGCAACTGAATCTATTGCATTCAATCGAAGGTTTCAATTTTAGTTACCTTTGATGTCAATTTCGGATTAATCCAAGTGGAATATAGTAAAAGACCAGCGGTGCAAAATGTGATATTTCATATAAACAGCAAAATTCATGAGATTCGTCATTACGATATCCTTTTGACGTATATGTCACCGGGACGTAAAACAAGGCTTTTTATGGTCCAGAGACCAGGATATTCACTGGGCATTTACTGGACCTTGCTAGTTAGCGCTAGCTGCTTTCTCTGACGTCCGTGCGTCGGGTGTCATTGCATCTTGTCGATTGTCTTGCCAGTGAGTGGTTTTAGCTATTTTCGGTACTAACGGTTATACCGTTGCTCAGCTAATCAGGTTGTATATTTGCTCATGTTTTTTTTTATCAGCGATCCTTATCAGCGTTGATTGGGGCCTTGATCCCTTAGATCGCCTGTAATAGTATATTTAGCTGCTGACAATAAACTGTTAACTCTTTTACTTTTTTGTAATATTTGGTCCCGATCCACAAAGCGTTCTTAACTTTACGACCTGTCGTAAATCTATAGTTTATCATAGGCTTACGAATGTCGTAGCACCACGAACGTTTTGTGAACTGGGATCCTGTATTCTTATTAGATAAAAAAAACCCTGATCTCAGGACAATATGATAATATCATTTCTAGAACAATAAAATATTATGTAAAAATTAGAAGCTTTTCGACAATTCAGAATCGATATCTTATAATAAAAAGAATAATTGAATTTATGCATACGTGGCGCTGTAATTGCTAATAATATCAAATATTACAAAACAGCAGGATAAACTGGAAATGATTTATACAATAATACACAGCTGTGCATTCACGAGTGTAGTGTCTACATTCCATTCATTACCAAGCATCCGTTATTTGGCTTTCCACTGCGCTAGTAAGTGGAGCTATTTATTTGGGTAGTCCAAACATGCATTCGTGCCTATAAAATAAACCCTTACTGAAACAATCAACTTAATGCTGATCTGGTGTTTTAAGAATCAAATAAAAGGGTATATGAGTTTTCTACTATACTTAAATTGTGCATTACAAATGTTCACTAAAATCGCGTACAGAGATACCTGGTGAGTTCTGTCAAGTTGGCAAGTTTGATTAGGAACACCAAGAATAGGTTACTTGAAGTAAGAAATTTCAATCGTCCTCTTGGAGAGTCATGACGTATCATAGTTCCAAAAAGCAGTTGGTCCATGTACGTACAGAATATACATTTCGTGAAGATCAGTCTGCCTGGGTCAGCCACTTACTTGTCCAATAAATCTAAGTAGCCATTTGAATCTCACTGTTTTTGATCACAATGTAACTGACATTGAGAGTATATGTGGCATTAAGAAGACGATTGTTTTCAATCCAGGGTACGTATTTTTTCATATGAGATTGGAAAGATATTTAAACAGTAGCTATTAAATCAACCTTTCTTCTAGAGGCTAGAAACCCCCTATGTTTCATTTCTAATTACAAAAAGATTGTTTGTTGTTTAATGCCGCGCTCAGCAATAATCCAGCCAGTTATAAATAATCGAGCCTGGGCCAGACAATCCAGTGATCAACGGCATAAACATCGACCTACGCAACTGGGAAATGATGGCATGTGTCAACCAAGTCAGCGGGCCTGACCACCCGATCCCGTTAGTCGCCTCTTACGACAAGTATGACCATATATGGTCTCTGGTGCAGACCAATTCTAACCCGGATCTTCACGGGTTGATTACAAGAAGTGAATGGGAGTATTCACCTGTTTGACCAAGCAAAACACATATTTGTCAAAATATTCTTTGTTGTTCGACTTTGTACTGAGCAATGTCCTGTAATAATGGGGCAGTGATTGACATCATGAGCATCGATCTCCGAAATCGACTCGGTTCATCCATGTCAGCGAGCCTGACCACCAAATCGTGCTTGTCGCCTCTTACGACAAGCATGGGTTGCTGAAGACCAACTCTAACCCGGAGCTTCTCGGGTCGTAATATAATCATTTAGTTTCATCATTGACAAAACATCCAACCTAGGTGTATGTATCGCTATGTCTTTCTGGGGGAAGTTATTTTTTACCTTGAGTGTAGCCCTTGATCAAAAGAATCTAACACCATATTCGCTAACTCAAGCATAAGATATCAAAGCTATTGTGCATGAGCCAATGTCTCTGAAATGTGTGTCCCATCTATTGATAACATGAACAGGACCATAATGTCAATTTTTGAACAAATCACATTAACATGTTTTCCTGTACCGAGTTAACACCAACAAACGTCACGCATGGTTTCCTTTCAATTACTTTCTGTTTGATATCAACCAATGATTATGTTATTGAATCTTTATGTGCTTGTTTTTGTGCAGTCCCCACAGCATTAATGTCAGAAGTTGATGACTAACATAAACTGATATGAGATATTAAAACGAAGAATAATGTCTTTAAAGGGACATTTTGCAATATCCGAGGATATCAGCGATATAATCTACGGTATCAATGAAGGGAAAGGTATTTCTATAGGGGCTCTTGTAACCCCTAAGAGAGTCACATTCATGAAATTTAAAACTGCTTTAAGGCTTGCATATTACTAACATTAGTGCATTGAGTACTTACAAAAACAACCGCCTCCGTGGTGTAGTGGTTAGAGCCCCGACCGCGTCATACCAAAAGACGTTAAAATATGGTACTTGTTGGTACCTGCCTGGCGCTCGGCATTAATGGGTACAACAAGGACTGGTCGGCTCGGAGTCAGTATAATGTGTCTGAGTGGGGTATTCATGCTTCACTGCGCCATGGTATCTCTGCGGCATGGTGGGCTAGCACTATAAAACCAGCTTAAGTCTGGGCTAGTACAAGCAGCCGCACATACACATACACACGCATGCATGTCGTCATATGAGCGAAATATTCTCAAGCACGACGTTAACCCCAATTTCACCTCACTTCACCTCACTTACAAAAACACTGCATGCAAGTTTGTCACAGGGACTTATTTCAGGATTAAGACTGTTTTTTCTATCAGTGGGTCAAACAAACATATGTTTATACAGATTTCAAGTTTTGAAATATGAGTTATTAAACAGCAAACACAGAAAGGAAAAACCCAAACCAAATAATGAAATGATCCACTTTAGCTCGTCAATGTTTGATATTACTTCGGAACAATATACAGCCCTATAACGTTTCCACATTATCAACAGTAATCGATAGCAGTTGTCCTACTTATCCTACGAGTCATAATAAGGTTCGATTGAATTTTTCTAGCACCAAAGATGTTGTATTATTGGTTGTAACTATGGCACACATGTTCCTGTTAACCCCACTAGTCGCTTAATTGACATACTCAGAAGGGTAATTTAACATTTGTGATAAATCCAAGCAGTTACGCCAGCTCATTATCAAAGGGAAATTACATTCCACCACGTCCAGTAGCCACCAAGAACTTTCTGTAACAGATGAGGAATACTTTCGTTTCCTTATCTTGTTAGATTACTTGATTGGGTTGAGGAGGTTCGGACCCCAACCCCAAGCCTTACCATTATGTACAGTTTGAAGAGTGATTCCATCTGGTAGGAACTGGCACACCCGTCACTAAGTGCGATTACTGGTTGCCGTGTCATTAGGCTAAAAAGGATGGCTTTTTAACGGTTACAGTTGTACTGTTATCTCTCGTTAATTGTAAATTTGAGGACGTTTTTTCTGTAGAAGTTAAGCTCAACAGTTTATCCGTTGCATATGCTACTGTCAATGATAAAAATGACAATACGCTAATATTAGATCATCTTATGAAGAAGCCTATTTTTATATTGTCTTGCTGATTAATAAATAATTGATTCTTTTCAGCTGCTGTTAATAAGTGTTATATTGTATCTGTGATATTCTAGTTATTATACTGTCCATTGATGACAGGCTTATTTCCCAAACTATTAGAATGTATATTTAAATTGTCGTCACATTATGGCTTAAATATTGTCGTTGTGACGTTTAATTTTAACTGACTCACTCTTATGAGGATGCTGTTTAAATATTGTCATTCGAAAATTTATAAAGTATATTTGTATACACTAATTAAGTGTTATCTCCTCCAAACAGATTAATCATATTTTACACGCTCGAAGTCATACAGTTGTCCTTATCGATAGAGATATAGGGAAAAATGTATAACTGATTTTGCTTCCGTGTTTTTAACGTGGGAAGGAAGGATTTCTGGAAATGTAAATCCCATCTTCAATTGTACAATATATTTATGAAGATCACACTTCCATTCGTGTACTATATTTAACATAACATTTATGTACCGTGTTACTTGTGTAACTGATAGTTTAACAACAGATTTGTTCGTCTGCTGAACCCGTAGCAGAATAGTGTCGTTGCTTCAAGGAGGTTGTGAATATTCCTCGATCGTCAGTGAATGACCATATCTGTTTTTCCATGAACGACCAGGCTCCATCGAGAGGAAAAGCAGTGAGAACTCGGACCAATGATCGTTCGGATTACATCATACAAAAGTAATTCCGTACAGCTTCATGCAGCCTAGTAGTCTTCTACTTCATCAGAGACCATACAATAAGATGATCATATGATCTCTTACTTGACATAATATCAAATTTCGTGATGAAAGTCAGACGTGATGTGTGTCCCGGATGTTAACAAAATTTCGAACACAGGTAACGTGCTGAAAACCAAGAATCGTAGTTGGACTCAAACTTACGGTTATAACGTTCCTTGACGATGACACCACTTCTCTACGGCAAGCTGACATCGTGGAGATGTCCCCCTGAAAAAAACCCCGAAACTTATTCATGCGAAATGCACAATGCAATATTGCCATTGAAGAATCTGGCTTTACTACAAGGGTTTTCGTCTTAATGTGGGCGAAAAGTCACATCTTATTAATAAGTTTATAAGTTTATAAGTTAATAGCTGTGCATTCCCCTTTTCATTTTAAGAATATTCTTATAACATTTTACTGTACTGTGTGTTGTTAGAAAGGGCCAGGGTTACATTTTCTTTTGCATGCAACTATTCGATGTTACAATGTAAATTTTGTTTGAAAATGTAAAGAATATTTCAATTCTTGTATTATCATTAAAAGAGTTGTTTAATATTTTTTGAAAATAATTATGGTCTATTGATAGTCGGAATTGTGGAAGGAATTGTGCTTGAAACAGAGATTTCCTATTATTCTTTAAAGAGTTTTGTCGCTTGTAGTTACTAATTTTTCTAACATCAAAACATTTACGTTTAATGCTTAATACATAAGGCATTCATGTGCATAATTAATTCAGAATAATAAAGAATAATTAAATGATTGATTAGAAAACAGGAGCAAAAGCTGTTTTTCGCCTTTTGGTACAGATAGATGACAATTATGAAGTTTGAGGTAACTGCGACAATTATTACGAAGTATTCCTGTATATGCGTTGTGTTATATAAACCCTTTATGCGTCTGAGTAGAATTGTTGTTGGCAAAGCAGAAAAAAAGTTCCAGAAAAACAAAACTCAACATCTGAATAAAGTTCCGAAAAAAGAAACTCAACCCAACAATGTCGTTTTAACGTACGATTTGTATTTACATTATTAACAAATTACACTCATGTAACTATTGTATGTCCATACCATCGTAATTACAAACTGAATAACAGACTCCTGTAGAAAAATGTAACTAAGACATCGAAGAATTAAACGTTGAATATCGTTAGGAGGTTTGCATTTTCCTGATGTAAAGCTTTAAAGTAGAAGATGGGGTATCCTCGGTCAGTTGAAAGCAATGGAATCACATGTCCACTTCACCGACAAAGATCTAACATATAAGCTGTAACCATAACATTTGTCTATAGTCTTGCGATCGTTTTGTTCTTTGATCATTGCTCTGTATGCCTTCCCACAACAACTGGCATGCTGCTGAATTCTGGATTTCTACTGATCTAGCTCACGGTACGCTACCCATACCTAATTGTGTAGAGAGGAAAAGAAACATTCATTAGCGTATTGGGCTCCTGGGACTGATGTCGTGGCTCCCTAATCTGTCAGTGGAGCCAGATTACGTCAGATTGTCACAACCTCAAAGTAATCGTAAAATGGAAATAATTGCTTTTCTACACGAAATTCCACAAGTATGATAGTGTTTCTATCTGGTAGTATCAATTGCTAAGCTACTTAGTTTTCTGTTGCGAAAAAGAGCACTTTCAGAGTCAATATTGTTCCGATTGCGTCAAAGACCTTTGACGTGGCTGTCAGTGTGGTGGAGATTAAGTTCAGCATGCAAGCGAAAGGGTCTCAGGGGAGATAACTCTGTAATATTGGGGACCTCAACCTGGTTTTTGTTCATTTTGCTCTTGGCAGAGTTTCAAAATCAATATGGCTGCAAATTACGAAACAAATAATAAAATGAATTTGATAAGTGGTTAAATAAACATTGAGTGCGATGATAGCAACTGAATCTATTGCATTCAATCGAAGGTTTCAATTTTAGTTACCTTTGATGTCAATTTCGGATTAATCCAAGTGGAATATAGTAAAAGACCAGCGGTGCAAAATGTGATATTTCATATAAACAGCAAAATTCATGAGATTCGTCATGACGATATCCTTTTGACGTATATGTCACCGGGACGTAAAACAAGGCTTTTTATGGTCCAGAGACCAAAGCGCCTTCCCTACTCATCACTATCCGACAGTCGGCACAGCTCGGCTTACATCGACTCAGCACGGTACCTTGATACTCATTGGGAATAGTTGTCCGTTGCTTTATTTACTGACAGTTTAATCGCATACGTATATCATGTATTGTTTTGATATAGGTAATCCCATATGCGTATCCGTGCACTGAAGACGTTTCAGTAACCTTGATTTGCACACTGATGATATAATACTATCTGGATATTGTTCATGTATTTGCGGTCATTTTAGCCACAATACGAGTTTTACACCGCTGGTTGTAAATGTTCATGCTTATGTTCATCTCTTACTTTGGTACGTACATCTCCTCAGGTGGTTTAGTGGTTAGTTTTCCAATCGTGCTTAACGTGCATTTAAAAAAAATAATTAAAAAATCAGGATATTAACTGGGCATTTACTGGACCTTGCTAGTTAGCGCTAGCTGCTTTCTCTGACGTCCGTGCGTCGGGTGTCATTGCATCTTGTCGATTGTCTTGCCAGTGAGTGGTTTTAGCTATTTTCGGTACTAACGGTTATACCGTTGCTCAGCTAATCAGGTTGTATATTTGCTCATGTTTTTTTTATCAGCGATCCTTATCAGCGTTGATTGGGGCCTTGATCCCTTAGATCGCCTGTAATAGTATATTTAGCTGCTGACAATAAACTGTTAACTCTTTTACTTTTTTGTAATATTTGGTCCCGATCCACAAAGCGTTCTTAACTTTACGACCTGTCGTAAATCTATAGTTTATCATAGGCTTACGAATGTCGTAGCACCACGAACGTTTTGTGAACTGGGATCCTGTATTCTTATTAGATAAAAAACCCTGATCTCAGGACAATATGATAATATCATTTCTAGAACAATAAAATATTATGTAAAAATTAGAAGCTTTTCGACAATTCAGAATCGATATCTTATAATAAAAAGAATAATTGAATTTATGCATACGTGGCGCTGTAATTGCTAATAATATCAAATATTACAAAACAGCAGGATAAACTGGAAATGATTTATACAATAATACACAGCTGTGCATTCACGAGTGTAGTGTCTACATTCCATTCATTACCAAGCATCCGTTATTTGGCTTTCCACTGCGCTAGTAAGTGGAGCTATTTATTTGGGTAGTCCAAACATAATAGATGTGAGAGCGATGCGTGTTTTGGGAGAGACGTGTTGCTGTCAGAAATTAGCAGTGTGAAGTTAGGAGGGGCACAGGGGTCTCTTGTGTAAACTGGATACTAATGTAAATAAAGTGGGAAATGAGAATTGAGAAGCTTTGTTACTAGCCACAATGATGAGACTGATTGAAACTGGAGATTGCAGACCCAACTTCTCTAGAAGCAATAAATATGCACCTTATCTAAAGACATGCACAATTTATCTAGGACACATCACATAAACAATGTTCAAAGAGAAGGTCCTTGATAAAGTATCTTTTTTTAAAAAAGAGGAAGAATTAAGTTCCTATCGTGAAATTTATTGGCAAATAAAAATAAGCAGGTGTATTGATAAAGATAGCATGCATTCGTGCCTATAAAATAAACCCTTACTGAAACAATCAACTTAATGCTGATCTGGTGTTTTAAGAATCAAATAAAAGGGTATATGAGTTTTCTACTATATTTAAATTGTGCATTACAAATGTACACTAAAATCGCGTACAGAGATACCTGGTGAGTTCTGTCAAGTTGGCAAGTTTGATTAGGAACACCAAGAAAAGAATAGGTTACTTGAAGTAAGAAATTTCAATCGTCCTCTTGGAGAGTCATGACGTATCATAGTTCCAAAAAGCATTTGGTCCATGTAGGTACAGAATATACATTTCGTGAAGATCAGTCTGCCTGGGTCAGCCACTTACTTGTCCAATAAATCTAAGTAGCCATTTGAATCTCACTGTTTTTGATCACAATGTAACTGACATTGAGAGTATCTGTGGCATTAAGAAGACGATTGTTTTCAATCCAGGGTACGTATTTTTTCATATGAGATTGGAAACATATATCTGTAAACAGTAGCTATTAAATAACCTTTTTTCTAGAGGCTAGAAAAAACCCCTCTATATTTCATTTCTAATTACAAAAAGATTGTTTGTTGTTTAACGCCGCGCTCAGCAATAACCCAGCCAGTTATAAATAATCGAGTCTGGGCCAAACAATCCAGTGATCAACATCATAAACATCGACCTACGCAACTGAGAAATGATGACATGTGTCAACCAAGTCAGCGGGCCTGACCGCCCGATCCCGTTAGTCGCCTCTTACGACAAGTATGACCATATATGGTCTCTGGTGCAGACCAATTCTAACCCGGATCTTCACGGGTTGATTACAAGAAGTGAATGGGAGTATTCACCTGTTTGACCAAGCAAAACACATATTTGTCAAAATATTCTTTGTTGTTCGACTTTGCACTGAGCAATGTCCTGTAATAATGGGGCAGTGATTGACATCATGAACATCGATCTCCGGAATCGACTCGGTTCATCCATGTCAGCGAGCCTGACCACCAAATCGTGCTTGTCGCCTCTTACGACAAGCATGGGTTGCTGAAGACCAACTCTAACCCGGAGCTTCTCGGGTCGTAATATAATCATTTAGTTTCATCATTGACAAAACATCCAACCTAGGTGTATGTATCGCTATGTCTTTCTGGGGTAAGTTATTTTTGACCTTGAGTGTAGCCCTTGATCAAAAGAATCTAACACCATATTCGCTAACTCAAGCATAAGATATCAAAGCTATTGTGCATGAGCCAATGTCTCTGAAATGTGTGTCCCATCTGTTGATAACATGAACAGGACCATAATGTCAATTTTTGAACAAATCACATTAACATGTTTTCCTGTACCGAGTTAACACCAACAAACGTCACGCATGGTTTCCTTTCAATTACTTTCTGTTTGATATCAACCAGTGATTATGTTATTGAATCTTTATGTGCTTGTTTTTGTGCAGTCCCCACAGCATTAATGTCAGAAGTTGATGACTAACATAAACTGATATGAGATATTAAAACGAAGAATAATGTCTTTAAAGGGACATTTTGCAATATCCGAGGATATCAGCGATATAATCTACGGTATCAATGAAGGGAAAGGTATTTCTATAGGGGCTCTTGTAACCCCTAAGAGAGTCACATTCATGAAATTTAAAACTGCTTTATGGTTTGCATATTACTAACATTAGTGCATTGAGTACTTACAAAAACAACCGCCTCCGTGGTGTAGTGGTTAGAGCGTCCGCCCGGGAGAGCGGAAGGGCGTGGGTTCGATCCCCGACCGCGTCATACCAAAAGACGTTAAAATATGGTACTTGTTGGTCCCTGCCTGGCGCACGGCATTAATGGGTACAACAAGGACTGGTTGGCTCGGAGTCAGTATAATGTGTCTGAGTGCTTCAGTGCGGCATGGTATCTCAGTGGGCTAGCACTATAAAACCAGCTTAAGTCTGGGCTAGTACAAGCAGCCGCACATACACATACACTCGCATGCATGTCGTCATATGAGCGAAATATTCTCAAGCACGACGTTAATCCCCAATTTCACCTCACCTCACCTCACTTACAAAAACACTGCATGCAAGTTTGTCACAGGGGCTTATTTCAGGATTCAAACTGTTTTCTCTATCAGTGGGTCAAAGAAACATATGTTTATACAGATTTCAAGTTTTGAAATATGTGTGATTAAACAGTAAACACAGAAAGGAAAAAACCCAAACCAAATAATGAAATGATCCACTTTAGCTCGTCAATGTTTGATATTACTTCGGAACAATATACAGCCCTATAACGTTTCCACATTATCAACAGTAATCGATAGCAGTTGTCCTACTTATCCTACGAGTCATAATAAGGTTCGATTGAATTTTTCTAGCACCAAAGATGTTGTATTATTGGTTGTAACTATGGCACACATGTTCCTGTTAACCCCACTCGACGTTTAATTGACATACTCAGAAGGGTAATTTAACATTTGTGATAAATCCAAGCAGTTACGCCAGCTCATTATCAAAGGGAAATTACATTCCACCACGTCCAGTAGCCACCAAGAACTTTCTGTAACAGATGAGGAATATTTTCGTTTCCTTATCTCGTTAGATTACTTGATTGGGTTGAGGAGGTTCGGACCCCAACCCCAAACCTTACCATTATGTACAGAGTTTGAAGAGTGATTCCATCTGGTAGGAACTGGCACACCCGTCACTAAGTGCGATTACTGGTTGCCGTGTCATTAGGCTAAAAGGATGGCTTTTTAACGGTTACAGTTGTACTGTTATCTCTCGTTAATTGTAAATTTGAGGACGTTTTTTCTGTAGAAGTTAAGCTCAACAGTTTATCCGTTGCATATGCTACTGTCAATGATAAAAATGACAATACGCTAATATTAGATCATCTTATGAAGAAGCCTATTTTTATATTGTCTTGCTGATTAATAAATAATTCATTCTTTTCAACTGCTGTTAATAAGTGTTACATTGTATCTGTGATATTCTAGTTATTATATTGTCCATTGATGACAGGCTTATTTCCCAAACTATTAGAATGTATATTTAGATTCTCGTCACGTTATGGCTTAAATATTGTCGTTGTGACGTTTAATTTTAACTGACTCACTCTTATGAGGATGCTGTTTAAATATTGTCATTCGAAAATTTATAAAGTATATTTGTATACACTAATTAAGTGTTATCTCCTCCAAACAGATTAATCATATTTTACACGCTCGAAGTCATACAGTTGTCCTTATCGATAGAGATATAGGGAAAAATGTATAACTGATTTTGCTTCCGTGTTTTTAACGTGGGAAGGAAGGATTTCTGGAAATGTAAATTTAATTGAGGTGTTGATACTGAAGATTTCAGCTCCATTAAACCTTTCCTTAAAATGTCAACAATCTAAAGCCGGACATATAGAAGGACACATTGCCGTTATTTACAAGACGAAAACCGATTCAAGTACATATGTACTTGAATTAACTCCGCTAGATAGCTTTGAGAGTTCATACTGAACATATGTTTTCTCTCGCCTATGGAGAATATAATATATTGAAAATGGTCGGTACCTTATATTGGTTTGCCTTTGACGCAGGACTCCAATGTTCCAACTATATGAAGGTGGTTGGTCGAATTCGAGCCAGTGATTGACATTATGAGTGTCGATCTACGCAATAGGCATACGAAGACATGCATAACGATCAGCGAGCGTAACCGTTGTTCTCCCCTTTAAACAAGCATTAGTTTCTGAAAAAAACGTTGTTCTCCACTTACAAGCAGCATTAGCTTTTGAGAAAACCCAAAATTATCCACTTACAAAATGCATTGGTTCCTCTACTTACAACAAGCATTGGTTTCTGAAAAACCGTTATTATCCATTAACCAAAAAACCCCATTGTTTTCTGAAAAAACCCGTTATTCTCCACTTACAACAAGCATTGGTTTCTGAAAAACCGTTATTCTCCACTTACAACAAATAGTGGTTTCTGAAAAACCGTTATTCTCCACTTTCAACAAGCATTGGTTTGTAGTGCCTATTTATGTCAGGAAAACTATTGCTTTTCCTTTCACCCTCAACATGGCACAAACTATATCTTAACTAAGACTAATATAATATTTCATGCATCTTGCCAAAACCCATAGCTAAATAATGTACGAAATGCCTCTGAACAATTTGTCTTATCTGAAAGTGCGGTTAATCAAACACATATATTTCAAGACATCTGAAATATTGGAAGTCATTGTTGCTAGTGCCGTTGTTCTTTTTCAGTCTTGCGATGGACTTTCTATAAAAGAACATGTTGTCCTTTGAGCGCAACCATGTTCAAAATAAGCTCATCTTTTTTCTCTGTTGACATGCTAGGAAAAGCCATCAAAAGAAAAAAGATTATGTGGAAGGAATTCAATTTCTTTCCCATCATATCACTGCCCCCATCTGTAGAGATTGTGATACCTTAGGCGATCTCAGAATATCTCTTTTATATCGACGCACCACAAAGAATCAATGAATATTGCCCATCAGTTTAATGGTCAATGCATCAGGATTCATCGTAATGACACATTAAATAAGGTTGGCATGCTACCTTCCTTTTATTCGCGGATGGCCTAGCCAGATCATTAATATTGTATCCCTCTCTCTGTTTCTCTCTCTGTATCTATCTATATATATATATCATTGTGTGTGAGATACGGACAGAGAGTGAGACATACAGACATACAGAGAGAGAGAGAGAGAGAGAGAGAGAGAGAGAGAGAGAGAGAGAGAGAGAGAGAGAGAGAGAGAGAGAGAGAGAGAGAGAGAGAGAGAGAGAGAGAGAGAGAGAGAGAGAGAGAGAGAGAGAGAGAGAGAGAGAGAGAGAGGAGACCCACATTAGAGATACCTATTTTTCACACACAGTAAATAATTCACTTTGCTGAAATGTTAAAGGCTTATATTTTTGGTCTTCGTCGAGTTGGGTTGATTTCCGGTATCTCATACATGTCTCTCAGCACCACCAATCAGTCTGACTCATCTTATTCGGCAGGTGAACGTGAGAGGTCTGTTCTGGTATCTCCGTGTCCATATTCATGGGCATTATGCTGCTGAACAAAGTATTATAAGCAGAATCAAAGGAGATGTGTCAGCAACGAAGGAACATCATTAATCAGAGCAACCATCTAACACTCTCCTCTCAACATTGTTTAGGATCTTTCATAGTTTCCCCATTTTTGTCTTTGATAAAGCAAATCTTACGTCATGATCGATAGTGGTAATCTCTTAAGTACAACTTCACGTCAAGTGGGTTGGGAAACTCATATAAATTCATAGAAGGGATAACTTTCGTCGCCTGACACATATTTTTCACGCTGTATTCCAACGAAACCAGTCAATGCTTGATGCCGGAAGATGATACGAGGGAGTTATGACGGACATTTATTATGATATCAACTCTCCAGGCATCAACTCTCTTCCTTCAGGCGCCCTTCCATAATAGTTAGATCACTGGGGTTTTCGTGACATTTCCAACATCCAGATAATAAAACCAGCCTGTGCATTAACCCTTCCCCGCTGGGGCAATGAATTATGTAATGTACGATACGGGTTTGGGTAATGAAATAAAAGACATAAATCGTTCCATTAAACGTAAATTCACGTATTCATGGAATATATGCAAAGCAAGACGGATGCGATTGCGTTTGATATCTCCTATCTTTGCTCAGTTTAATTACAAATACATTGACTCCTTCATCCCAAAATGGGGCAATGGCAACCAAGTAGACTAAGGAATCACAGTTGCATCCCTTAGACGCATTCGGATCCGATGATCCGTGGTTCGAATAACAGATCCGCACTGATTATGAAACTTGCATTGACTGCTTCATACATGTGTTCTTAGGCTTAAACAAGTGTTAAATATCTGCGAACTTCTTTCTTGTGGACTGAAAAACGTTTGTGTATATGAGTTTAGTAATTCAAACGATCGATGTATTGATAGTTTTACTGTGTCTCTCTTTGCAAAAGTATTATCCAAGGAGAGGATTGGGGTAATCTCTCAAGATAAATGTTGTATTTTGTAAATTGAAAGTTATACACATTCATAAAACATTCACCCGTTAGTTGGGGTAAACATGGGATTGACGACTATAGCGAAGGTACGTGCACACGTATGGTGAGCCATTTCATATGTATTAAGGAATTACTGCTATTTTCATATGTTTTAAATATATCTGCATTATATCTGAAGATACCAATACTGTTTTCTGATATTCAAAGTAGGAATACTGATATCTTAAAATGTAACTGAGATATCAAGAAATTATATCTTGATTTCTCTAAATGTGTTTAGGAGCCAATAAAACAATTACCATCACATTATAATATGTAATCATATCAGAACCTAATTCAAGATATCATGTAGTAATTAATACATATCCACAAACGCTTCACAGATAGCATTAATTCGATTAAGACAGCTTTTTTCAATTAGAGATATCTTCCGTTCTGAAATTTATTGACACCTAAAGTCAAATTAAAGATGTCTTTAACAATTTTGAAGATATCTTTACTTTAATTGTTGATATCTGTAATATACGCTTCAGAAAGGAACGGCATACGAATTATTCCGCTCCCCCCAAAAGCGGGGAAACGTTACAGATATCTTCAAATGCTCCCAGCTTCATTTCCGAACATTCTTGCGGTTCCAAAATGGCGGTAAATGGTAACGGATCAGTTTGGCTCTGTTTCTACATCTCACATATTGACGCTGCTCACACCAGACCAGAAGCAAGAAATTATTTGAGATATTTCATATTTTGTTGTAATAAAATCTCCAATTCAAGATGACAATAAATAATTAATGATATCTGTATTTGACTGCCAGATATCAGGAATTTAATTTCTGATATATCTAAAAGCATGAATTTATTTGTATCTTTGAATATTGTTTTGATACTTTCTTGATATAAAGAATGTTATTTCAGATGTCTATTACTATATCTATTCGAGATAGACTAATATAATTCAAGACATCTTTAAACAATTGAAGATATCAGTACTTTTGAAATACGTGTGAAAACGGCTTGTCATACAAGATACGCGCGTGCGTGCGTGCGTGCGTGCGTGCGTGTGTGTGTGTGTGTGTGTGTGTGTGTGTGTGTACTAGTACGGACTAATGCCGGTCTTATAGTGTTAGCCTTGTGAGATATTATGTCGCTGTTCAACATGGATATTCATTCCACTCTTCATACCGCCAACCACCAGTGAGGATAACATAAGTTATATCTTGCAATCTTTCTGATCATTACGCGATCAGGGATCGAATCACCGACCCTCTGCTATCTGGGCAGATGCTTTGTCCACAAGACCACTCAGGTGGTCCATTATCTGAAGAATACCATGAAGTCATGCTCTGAAAAAAGGAAGAAATAAAGGATATGAAAAGAATATTATACCGAGCAAATACTATACTTGTACGTACAAAACTATTTAGCGTTGACCCAAAGGCATTATCTGTGTGGCAGGATAGTGGTGCAGAACAATATGGTGCCTCCATTATCTGAAACAATGGTGGTGTCATCAGTACCAAGGAATGTATCTGTTTCTTTCTGCGACTGTTAATGCGAGCTCCAGGCACGGTGAGAAGATTCCACATGGTACCAACGATGTTTATGTAAAAACAATGGTACTAGGTCACAATACGTTTTGCATTAAATGTCGTGAAAATATAAAGTTTTAAGTCAAAAACTGATAAAGAGTATTCAGGTTTATAACACGAGCTGGTGCCCAGGTTCTCCTTAACCAGTTTAGCTGCATAATATAACAACAACAGCAACCTCCTACCCCCTCAAAAAAATAAAAAATAAATAAAAATAAAATAAAATAAAAAAAAAAAAATAAATAAAAAAATAAAAATAAATAAATAAAAAAAAAAAAATAAAAAAATAATAATAAAATTAACCCCATCCACCACCCAAAACCAAACAACAAAACACACCCAAAACAACAATAAAAAGAACAAAAAACCCCAAAACAAACAGTAAACAAACAAAACAAATATACCCCCAATATATCCCACAAAAAAACAAAACCAAACATAAAACCCCAAAACCCCCAAAACAAAACAAAAACATCAACCCAAAAACAAACAACAACAAATAACAAACAAAAACGTACCCACGACAAACCAAAAGAGGTATGAACATAAATAGTACAAAAGCACAAGCAAAAATGATTCAAAGACAAGAAAACAAAAACAAGCAAGAAAAAATGAGGAGAAAATGTACGGTTCAGAAAGTTATTGTGCTTTGGGACCATATCTGAAACGAACGAATTTCCGCGGTATTGCGGTATGTTGATTATCTACAGGCGTATTTACTTATCTAAACCATGATTTGTCCCAGGAAATTCTTGCTAATGCGTCAGATTAAAATTACTTTGTTGCAAGGCGGTTTTCGTTTAAAATATTCAGGCTCATAGTTATTTTTACAAAAATGTTTTTTTTTCGCAAATGAAGCTGCAAAATACAGTGATAACTTAATCCTCAAACAAGATTCGTCCTCTCCCTTCCGACCCGAGGATATCAACTGGTAGGTCGGTCTAATTCTAAAAGTGAAAAACACATCCTCACCATGTGTCACTGCTGGTATCACCGTTGTAAAGAGAGACTTTTCTCTGGGGGAGTAGTTTGATTACAATAATCACTATGTGGTGGATTAGAAAGTCATGTCAGTCATAGGCGGATCCAGATGGGGCGTGCAAGGGTACGCACCCCCTTTTTGTCCAGAAAGTTTGTTAAATGACCATTGAAACACGGGAGGAAATGAAGTGTGCACCCCCCTTTCTCAAAAAGCTGTACCCGCCCCTGTCAGTTGTCTACAGTCATGTATACACACATATTATACCAGATTCGTAAAGATATTTCATATTACTCTTATCCAAACGAACTGGAAGCGATAGATAGACAGAAAGCGACATTCAAACATCGAGCATGCTTACCCATAACTATAGTGTCTCTGGAGGGTAAAGATAAATGTCACCATACCCTTGACACGAGGAATCTACGACAGGCTATCCAAGATTTCAGGAACACGACTTTTACAAATGTGTGTCAAATCATCAGGATAAATTGGCAGGTGATCCTGTGGATTAAGTAGACTTTAAGTCCGGTAATAGGTAGGAAATGACAGTCTTATACCGTAGGAGCAACACACGGATGAGGTGATAATCAGAAGGCAGCGAGATGGCTCTTCACGTGTTCGTTTTATGTAGGAAGCGATTACAGGGAAATGACCCTCAGATAAAAAGTGTGATAGCCGAGTGTGTAGACTTTATACTCCCGAACAAAATTTAAAGTGTAAAAAATATTCGTTCGAGGTCGAACATATCGTTTTTTTGTGTTGAAATTGAACTTAACTTCGACGTTTTACACGGTAGTCGAAGAAGTCCATCCTTTGGAAGTGCCGGTTTGGATTTGGCCTGTAGCAAACTTATGCTAGCCAAAGAAGTGACCAAATCGATCGGTTCGTCAGTTTCGGTGACGTTGTCAACACATATTGTCGACGGGGAAGCAAGGACTACATCACCATCACCATTCCGGAACGTTTAATTAAAACACAATACACATTCAGAAATAGCGAGGGCCGCACTGAGCGTAGATTCAGGCTCAAGATATGTGAGCGGTGTTCTAATTCATGTGCAACGCGTTTCCTACGCGGTCGCGGTCATCCTCACAGAAGCTGTCGGAATACCGCACTGACCGATAGCTTACATGTAAACACATATAGACAATAATGGTCTGACGCAGAGACAACTGTGGACAGACGAAGAGACAGTTGTGGACAGACGGAGAGACAGTTGTGGACAGACGCAGAGACAACGATGGACAGACGAAGATACAGTTGTGGACAGACGAAGAGACAACTGTGGACAGACGAAGAGACAACTGTGGACAGACGAGAGAGACAGACAGTTGTGGACAGACGCAAGACACTGTGCAGACAACTGTGGACAGACGAAGAGACAACTGTGGACAGACGGAGAGACAGTTGTGGACAGACGCAGAGACAACTGTGGACAGACGAAGAGACAACTGTGGACAGACGGAGAGACAGTTGTGGACAGACGAAGAGACAACTGTGGACAGACGAAGAGACAACTGTGGACAGACGAAGAGACAACTGTGGACAGACGAAGAGACAACTGTGGACAGACGAAGAGACAACTGTGGACAGACAGACGAAGAGACAACTGTGGACAGACGAAGAGACAGTTGTGGACAGACGAAGAGACAACTGTGGACAGACGAGAGAGACAGACAACTGTGGACAGACGGAGAGACAGTTGTGGACAGACGCAGAGACAACGGTGGACAGACGAAGATACAGTTGTGGACAGACGAAGAGACAACTGTGGACAGACGAAGAGACAACTGTGGACAGACGGAGAGACAGTTGTGGACAGACGCAGAGACAACGGTGGACAGACGAAGAGACAGTTGTGGACAGACGAAGAGACAACTGTGGACAGACGAAGAGACAACTGTGGACAGACGGAGAGACAACTGTGGACAGACAACGGTGGACAGACGCAGAGACAACTGTGGACAGACGAAGAGACAACTGTGGACAGACGAAGAGACAACTGTGGACAGACGAAGAGACAACGGTGGACAGACGAAGAGACAGTTGTGGACAGACGAAGAGACAACTGTGGACAGACGAAGAGACAGTTGTGGACAGACGACAGAAGAGACAGTTGACAGACGAAGAGACAGTTGTGGACAGACGAAGAGACAACTGTGGACAGACGGAAGAGACAGTTGTGGACAGACGGACAGACGACGAGAGACAGTTGTGGACAGACGAAGAGACAACGGTGGACAGACGAAGAGACAGTTGTGGACAGACGAAGAGACAAATGTGGACAGACGAAGAGACAACTGTGGACAGACGAAGAGACAGTTGTGGACAGACGAAGAGACAACTGTGGACAGACGAAGAGACAACTGTGGACAGACGAAGAGACAACTGTGGACAGACGAAGAGACAACGGTGGACAGACGAAGAGACAGTTGTGGACAGACGAAGAAACAGTTGTGGACAGACGAAGAGACAGTTGTGGACAGACGAAGAGATAGTTGTGGACAAACGAAGAGACAGTTGTGGACAGACGAAGAGACAGGTGTGGACAGACGGAAAGACAGTTGTGGACAGACGGAGAGGCAGTTGTGGACAGACGAGAAGACAGTTGTGGACAGACGGAGAGACAGTTGTGAACAGACGAAGAGACAGTTGTGGACAGACGGAAAGACAGTTGTGGACAGACGAAGAGACAGTTGTGGACAGACGAAGAGACAACTGTGGACAGACGAAGAGACAACTGTGGACAGACGAAGAGACAACTGTGGACAGACGAAGAGACAACTGTGGACAGACGAAGAGACAACTGTGGACAGACGAAGAGACAGTTGTGGACAGATGAAGAGACAACTGTGGACAGACGAAGAGACAACTGTGGACAGACGAAGAGACAATAGTCCTGCGCTGGACATGGGACTTCTTGATGTGATGACAGACACGGCACAAAGGATTAAGGGTATGCATGTCATAATGTGAATAGATTATTTGCAGACCGCCGCCATACAGCTGGAATTTTGCTGGGTGCGGCGTAAAACTAAATTCACTCACTCACTATAAGCTGCCGTCTTGTAGCTGGAATGTTGCGTATTGCAGCTTTAAAAACAATACTTTAAACAAAAACTCGGGCAAGAACATGGCATCAGATATTTCCTACCTTTCACATACCCATTCTCAGTGAAATGTAATAGCTTTTTAAATAAGGTAGTAATGCGTAGAAGCGAGATAACCCTACTGAGCTCAACCAAGCACAATGACATGATGTATATATGCTTATACTTTCAATCCCAGGGTAAGATCTGCACCCATGCGCCCTTGATATAAATATGTCGTTAGGTAACCATCCATTCATTCACCTTCATCTATGAATTAGAGGACAAAATGTGTCTCTCACATCGGTGCATAGCATAAAACCTACAAACCGCCCTCACGCCTGCCCAGTCCGCCTCCTTGCTGTGATGGATAGCACGTCTTCCTGGAGAGCGGAAGCTCTGTGGCATTAAGGGGACAAACAAGGGCTGGCTGGACCTGAGTCAGTATAATTGTCTAAGTGAGGTATGTGATGGCGGTATGGTGACTAAGTGAGCTAATGCAACAACACTGACAGGGGGCTGGACAAGTACAAACAGCCACTGAAATATACACGTCGCTATATGAATGAAACTTTCCATTAACCTAATTGTACCCACACCTCACCCCTTAGTGTGTAACGAATAGGGCATTAATTAGAGTATTGTATATCCGTAATGTGAGTACTGTACACCCGTAATTAGAGTCATGTATACCCGTATTAAGACCCATTCATCACCCAATTGTGTAATGGAAATGAAAACTTCAATACAATAAGCTTGGAGAACATGTCGGTGATGACAAGGATTTCAACACTTCGCTGTTGCGTAACGAATAGAGCATTAACTAGAGTATTTCTATACCCGTAATTTGACTAATATATGCCCGTGTTATCAAGTCAGCAGCTAATCGTGTAATGAGCATGGAAACTTCGACACAAACAACGACGTTTCATCACCACTGCTTACTGCTTCATCGGCTTTTCACTGCACTGAATTGGCTTCGTTCACGTTAATCCCACTGGCGGCCCCGTAATATTGATATCTTTGTACAGCTATCTCACCTTGTGTAAACATGTCAGCATTCATATATGTAACATGAACACGTACTCAGTATTCACATGATCAAGGGGGCGGTGGTACGCCTTATGGCCGAAACACATACTCAGTATTCACATGATCAAGGGGGCGGTGGTACTCCTTATGGCCGAAACACATACTCAGTATTCACATGATCAAGGGGGCGGTGGTGCGCCTTATGGCCGAAACACATACTCAGTATTCACTTGATCAAGGGGGCGGTGGTGCGCCTTATGGCCGAAACATACTCAGTACTCAGTATTCACATGATCAAGGGGGGCGGTGGTGCGCCTTATGGCCGAAACACATACTCAGTATTCACATGATCAAGGGGGCGGTGGTGCGCCTTATGGCCGAAACACACACTCAGTATTCACATGATCAAGGGGGCGGTGGTACGCCTTATGGCCGAAACACACACTCAGTATTCACATGATCAAGGGGACGGTGGTACTCCTTATGGCCGAAACACATACTCAGTATTCACATGATCAAGGGGCGGTGGTACGCCTTATGGCCGAAACACACACTCAGTATTCACAGTATTCACATGATCAATGATCAAGGGGTGGTACGGTGGTACTCCTTATGGCCGAAACACATACTCAGTATTCACATGATCAAGGGGGCGGTGGTACGCCTTATGGCCGAAACACATACTCATTTTTCACATGATCAAGGGGGCGGTGGTACTCCTTATGGCCGAAACACATACTCAGTATTCACATGATCAAGGGGGCGGTGGTACGCCTTATGGCCGAAACACATACTCAGTATTCACATGATCAAGGGGGCGGTGGTACGCCTTATGGCCGAAACACATACTCAGTATTCACATGATCAAGGGGCTGGTGGTACTTATGGCCGAAACACATACTCAGTATTCACATGATCAAGGGGCGGTGGTAGTGGCCGAAACACATACTCAGTATTCACATGATCAAGGGGGCGGTGGTACGCCTTATGGCCGAAACACATACTCAGTATTCACATGATCAAGGGGGCGGTGGTACGCCTTATGGCCGAAGAGTGAGTGAGTTAAAAATCACATCGGCAATATTTCAGTCACCTTACACCTCAGAGAACCTTACACAGCAATAAAAATGTATGAGATATATTTAAAGGTTATAGAATCCTGTAACCAAAGGACCGTACAACAACTTGTACATCGCATTTTATTTAAAACTAGTTAGGGAGCATATAAAATAGTACACTGTTAAGTGACAACACAATATAAAAATGGGCTAGAGATCTAATGGCCGAAGACCAGGGTTCGATTCCCCACATGGGTACAATGTGTGAAGTCCATTTCTGGTGTCCAGCGTGATATTGCTGGAATATTTCTAAAAGCAGCGTAAAACTAAAATCACGCACTCACTCACTCACGTGAAGAAGGGGCAAGAGGTTGCCCGGGATATACAAATATAGAAGAAATTTTCAATAAAAGTTTCAAGTTGTTGTTCCAACTTCTAAATGTCACACAGACAATGCATTCACATCCCGTTCTTTGACTTTGTGTATTTTTACAGTATGGTCCACACCACTGATCAGATGATTAGGACTACAAGATGATCAAAAAAGTGTTTTGTTTTCGGAGATCGAAAAGTTTCAATATGTTTTCTTTACAGAAGCTAAGATCTCATTAACTGATTGTAGTTTGGAGATGTGCGATTTGATATTTTGTTGTGCCTTAGCAGACATATTGTTTTTCCCAAACGCCAAATTAGTAAACAATTCCTTGAGGCCAAACCAGTATGAAACAGGGATTATATGTCTGAATAGCATCAGTGCAATCAATGGCCAGTCCAACCGAGAACAAAAAGTCCATTTGGGGTAATGGGCACATATTGACATGGAGTGTCTCAGTCACTCAGAAATAAATAAAATTGTCGTCCGTGACCTACAGTGTCATCGAAAGCAACTGTTCAAACGTAGCAAATGTTCCTTGAAATAGTTGTCATTTTAAGTCATATACTTCAAAGAAAAAATGACTAACTTGCAATAAAGTAAAACATTGGTATGTCTCGAGAAAAGAAGCATCAAGTTCCATTATTACACTTCGATGTACCCTTTAACGGGACTACATCTATCGAGGGTGAATTAAACCTATTTAAGATGTGGACAGCCTCCATTATCAGATTGTTCTCGAACTTGACACCAGTTCTGCGGGCATGATTAACCTTGACCACGCCTGCACGCGCAATCAGGCGCTTGTCCTGAAAACACAAGTCTCGAGCGAGCAAAATAGGCGCGGTGCTTGTTCTTATTAGGAAGAAAGCGGAAGATATTTAGCAACTTTGACAAGACGTGAATGCTTGTGTGGTTTTCCCACCAGGTAATTCACTTTTCCGACAATCTGTTGCTGAAGGCATTTTACCCTCATTACCTTTGAAACTTTACGATACCTCTATGCATAGTGATCGATTTAGATTGCTATTAGAGAGGTGTGTAAAATGCATACGACATCACAGCCATGATAACGACTGTGTGGGCTGAACCAATATGTGGGGAGAAAGTGGAGGCTGGTGTATCGTCAGTGCTTTAAGAGACTGAACTAACAGAGTGATCAATTGAAACATACAGGCGGGTTCTTGACTACAGTGATTGTCCACATAGGTCCTTGTTTCCACATGTATGTTTCTCCATACAGGTCCTTGTTTCCATGTAGATGCGTGTGTATGTATGTCAATGCAGGTGCTTGTTTCCATGTAGGGGCGCGTGTGTATGTATGTCCATGCAGGTGCTTGTTTCCATGTAGGGGCGTGTGTATGTATGTCCATGCATGTATGTGCTTGTTTCCCATGTAGGGCGGCGTGTGTATGTCAATGCAGGTCCTTGTTTCCATGTAGGGGCGTGTGTATGTATGTCAATGCAGGTGCTTGTTTCCATGTATGGGGCGTGTGTATGTATGTATGCATGTCAATGCAGGTGCTTGTTTCCATGTAGGGGCGTGTGTATGTATGTCCATGCAGGTGCTTGTTTTTCCATGTAGGGGCGTGTGTATGTAGGCAGGTCCGTGTGTATGTATGTATGTCCATGCAGGTCCTTGTTTCCATGTAGGGGCGTGTGTATGTATGTCAATGCAGGTGCTTGTTTCCATGTAGGGGCGTGTGTATGTATGTCCATGCAGGTCCTTGTTTCCATGGGGTAGTATGGGGGTGTAGTCCATGGAGGTCCTTGTTTCCATGTAGTGTATGTATGTCAATGCAGGTGCTTGTTTCCATGTAGGGGCGTGTGTATGTATGTCCATGCAGGTCCTTGTTTCCATGTAGGGGCGTGTGTATGTTTGTCCATGCAGGTCCTTGTTTCCATGTAGGGGTGTGTGTCTGTATGTCAATGCAGGTCCTTGTTTCCATGTAGGGGCTTGTGTATGTATGTCTATGCAGGTCCTTGTTTCCATGTAGGGGTGTGTGTATGTTCGTCCATGCAGGTGCTTGTTTCCATGTAGGGGCGTGTGTATGTATGTCCATGCAGGTGTCCCATGCAGGTGCTTGTTTCCATGTAGGGGCGTGTGTATGTATGTCAATGCAGGTGCTTGTTTCCATGTAGGGGCGTGTGTATGTATGTCAATGCAGGTCCTTGTTTCCATGTAGGGGCGTGTGTATGTATGTCAATGCAGGTGCTTGTTTCCATGTAGGGGCGTGTGTATGTATGTCAATGCAGGTCCTTGTTTCCATGTAGGGGCGTGTGTATGTATGTCAATGCAGGTCCTTGTTTCCATGTAGGGGCGTGTGTATGTATGTCCATGCAGGTGCTTGTTTCCATGTAGGGGCGTGTGTATGTTTGTCAATGCAGGTCCCTGTTTCCATGTAGGGGCGTGTGTATGTATGTCCATGCAGGTGCTTGTTTCCATGTAGGGGCGTGTGTATGTATGTCCATGCAGGTCCTTGTTTCCATGTAGGGGCGTGTGTATGTTTGTCCATACAGGTGCTTGTTTCCATGTAGGGGCGTGTGTATGTATGTCCATGCAGGTCCTTGTTTCCATGTAGGGGCGTGTGTATGTATGTCCATGCAGGTGCTTGTTTCCATGTAGGGGCGTGTGTATGTATGTCCATGCAGGTCCATGCAGGGGCGTGTGTATGGTGCAGGTGCTTGTTTTGTTTCCATGTAGGGGCGTGTGTATGTATGTCCATGCAGGTGCTTGTTTCCATGTAGGGGCGTGTGTATGTTTGTCATGCAGGGTCCTTGTTTCCATGTAGGGGCGTGTGTATGTATGTCCTGCAGGTGTTGTTTCCATGTAGGGGCGTGTGTATGTATGTCAATGCAGGTGCTTGTTTCCATGTAGGGGCGTGTGTATGTATGTCAATGCAGGTCCTTGTTTCCATGTAGGGGCGTGTGTATGTATGTCCATGCAGGTGCTTGTTTCCATGTAGGGGCGTGTGTATGTATGTCCATGCAGGTGCTTGTTTTCATTGTAGGGGCGTGTATGTTTGTCAATGCAGGTCCTTGTTTCCATGTACGGGTGTGTATGTATGTCGTGTGTGTATGTTTGTCAATGCAGGTGCTTGTTTCCATGTAGGGGCGTGTGTATGTTTGTCAATGCAGGTCCTTGTTTCCATGTAGGGGCGTGTGTATGTATGTCCATACAGGTGCTTGTTTCCATGCAGATGCGTGTGTATGAATACTCTTTATTGACCCCAATGGTTTGGAGAATACATAATACATTTTATTACTTGTCAGTCGCACTGACAATAGAAACATACATATGAAGAGTTGTATAGACATGGTATGTGGCATAATCTCACAGATATAATATACACCTTAAGTTCCATGAGCTGACATTTTTAGCCACGATGCTCATGAATGTTGTCCAGCTGTCAAGTGTCATATCATGGACCACATCTGTAATGGCACCGAGGTATGTCAGGACCTTAGCTTCATCACTAGTAACGTCCCCGAGTCTGAGATAGGTTTAGATTATCAAACAACGACTCGCTGAGCACATTTCTGTGTTCAATGAGGCTTTCACAGAAAAGCAATTGATGCTTAACAATGTCCTCACTTTCGCAGTCACAGAGCAGACACTGTCCCGATGTTACAGGTAACATGCCGAGCTTAACCAGGGCATAAACAGGAGGAGATGCGATACCATACTATACACACGGTTCGTGATATCGCTTTTATTGCCTCCGAATTTTAAGGCGAGAAAGCGATGGCCCTAATCAGCCACCATACTCAACCTATGCATATCATGACGTTGTTGAAAGTGTTTCTCCACTTCATATTTTCACATCTACACAAAGGTCGTTGCACTGTGCTTTCCCATATAATTTTACATGGGAATTCTCCATGTAAGCCCTTGCGTTGGACTAATATTTTAAAGAGTAGTACAGGACTATTTGCTATTTTGTACCATCATTGTTACTGCAATAATCCGACAAGGACACTGAATTGAACTTCTATTTAATTCCCGTTTGACTTTGAATGTTCGACAAAGTTGATTCATAATTACAAGTACTTCAACATTGACTTACGTATCTTGCATGCAGAAGTTGCATGTGCTGCTGGTAGAGCAGACCATTCTGACATTTTGCACATACACTTGGAGTCTAGTCATCCATCGATATATTGTTTATTTCTTTCTAGGCCAACGGCCAACATGACAAATACATCATACATACTTTCAAAAGCGCATTGCCACTATTTGCCTCCCCCTCCCTACCCCCACTCAACCCAACCCACTTGCAAAGACCTTTCGTGACAAAAGATAGCACTAAAAAGGAAAAAAACATTCATGGATAATTCGGATTATAGTTTTGCTTTACCTGAAATATATGATAAACAAATTTGGCTAAGTTGAAGGTTAATACTTCAACTTTAGTTTGTAAAAGACTTATAAACTTCATCATGTTTGGAGACTTGTATACGTCCAGAGGTAGGTAGCGACGTCTAAATGTCAAGTACTTCGGACAAACCATGATAACATGATATTCATCCTCTATGTCATTTTTGCAAAAAGGACATAATCGGTTTTCTAAAGCTAGTTTTGGTCGAGCCCATCTTCCTTTCTCAATCATAATGGTTACTTTGTGTATGTTACGTCCACAGAATCTGTTTCGGCATAAAGAAACTGTCACATTAACTGTTGCAAACACCACTTTTACATCTGCATTGCACTGGACTATCTGGGCCAAATGATCCATACTTTGTGAACAATGTAACTTGTCAAAAATAGCAAATCGTTTAACAGGTACAGATGAAAGGCAAGCCATGTTGCTAAATGATTACAATGTTATCTTTTTGTAATGTATACATATCTTCGTGGTGAATTAATCAGGATGTTCAGTTTGTGGTGAACATGATTAATCAAATGAACAGTAACATCACTGAACAGTAAATTATATATACTGGCAAGTGTAGCTTTGTATCCTCCTGTCAACCCTTTCAATATTTCTCGGACCACCGTATGATCTATGTTTCGTGCCTTCATCTACACAGTGATTAAGAATATTGGCATGATGTATAACGACAGTGAGTGTAGTCAAACCCTATATTTGTGCCAGTGTACGCGTGACGTTCAGCAGCTAACTGAATGTACCTGTCGATGAACATAGTTTCAACATACTTCACCACTTTTCTGCCACAGGTTTCTAGGCTCGTACATTTCCTCTTCTGGTGTAAATCGAACGGAACCCATCCAATTAATGCTTCCTTCTTGTGGCCTCCCTTGCTTTATTTGATAACGATTCGTTATGAGTTATAACATCTTGGTAGTGTCGCAGTGTCTCGCTAGAGGGAGCCAGATGCTCACACCCATCACCGCTCTTTTGTAGAGGCACGTGCTGTTTCGAACTGCCCTCTGGCGGTGACCCTGTAAACCACGGCACATTACCCAGAGGAAATAATCAACAAAATTGCTAAAACTCGGGTTTTCTCTTGCACCAAATCCAGATCGAAGACGCTGAACAAATGCTTGAACAAGATTGAGAAGATTGATCTGCGGCTAATGGGGGGTCTGTGTATTTGGGCCATCAGGTCAGTGGACTGCACACACAACACACAACACACACATCCACAACACAACACATACACACACGCACACACACGCACGCACACACACACACACATGCTTAGTCTACTATAGGAAATTACACATCATTCATGAATCAAACGATTTGGAATAATCATGTGTTAATGTCCGTTCCATAAACAGAAACATAACTAAAATAATCATCCTGCTCATCAGGTTCACATTTATCTGTCTATTGGTTCAGAACGATACAAACAAAAACATAAAAACAAGAATTTATTGCCATTTAAAACAGAAACGAAAAATTGGATGTGTCAGTTTTCGCAGTTTCACGAACCAAAACAAGAATGGGGTGATATTAATCAGCTGTGATTGTTTGCCCGGGCTCCACGTCAATACACGGCTATAGTCATGGTCATCTCTGATAAATGACTTGGAAAGTTCGGCCCTTGGGTAATGATGTGAAAATAAGAAAGTGAGGGATGGCCGAGGGATACGGTGGCACAACACGTCTGACTTAGTGACTTGAGTCAAATGCCATGTGGAATGTATCATCCACTACTGATTGGGGATCCAAGGATCTCCGTGGCCACTGTCTTTGATTAGTGCTGCGGAATAAAATGGTTTTCAGGAATCAGTTTTGTGATCGTAGCTCTAGACGCGGACCAGGGTGAAGCTACTTTAGACCGATTGAACAAACTAGGCTTTGCAGTAGTGGCTGTGCGCAAAGACAGACATGTTAACGAAAGACCATTAGCTGGTCTGTGTAGACATGGATGTCACAGCAGCAATTAGTGCGTTGGAAACTTTAGAGTGACACAACAGACACGGGAACATTTGATGTCTCTATATCTACTTTCCATGCAATGAGATTAACCCATCTAAAAAGCCATACAATTATTCAAATGAAATGTTTTCCTTGACATGCGCTTGACATACTACAAAATGTACGTACTTTTAGATTAAAAACCCAGAAACGTCAGATGAATCACTGAGAAGAAGAAGAAGAGCTTTATTCCGCATTTATGGCCACATGACCAAGAGTACAATTCAATAAACAAAGTATAGCACATGGACAGGTAAAACAAAGTACAATTTATACAGGTAAATCAGATAAATCAATGAATTCTTTGTGTGGCTACCTGCTTGGGAATAACAAATATTGTATCTCTACTGCATCATGTTACTTTAAGCGTCTACAAGTACTGTTGATTAGTTGATATATACAAAAACATATAAACTTAGCAAGTTTACCACGGATGTCTTAAACATGTAAAATCTAGATAGCCAACGGGATCCATATATTGGACTGGTCGATTGGACCGGACGGGATAAACTATGAAGACTGGCGATTTATCACCAAAACACATGATAGTTTTAGGGATTGGTTCTTTGTAAAAATTCACAGTTTCGTGCAGGGTATTAAAGTTGGACAGTTATTGTTCATGGAAATATTGATCATATTGTTGAATGAATATTTCAGTCCCACTAACCACTTTGAAAACAGAGCATCGGCTGTGAGCGTCACGGGAATATTGGGCAGGCATTAGATCGTAGAGGAAGTTACTTATACATGGCACATTTCCTGGAATAATAACATAGGGTTGACAAGTGACATTTTTCGTACATGAGAGCAGTTCTTCATATGCATGCTCCCCATGATGGCTATCTGTATTTCCTCCATGTGAGTAGAAGGTTTCGAAATGTATTACTCAAGAGTATTTCCCATAGCTGTACATGTTTAGGTAAATAGCAAAGCATTACTTTAATATCTCGATAATATTCTCATTATCAGAACATGTCATATTTATACTTCTACAGAAGTACATAATGAGTTAGTGAGTGAGTGAGTGTGAGTTTAGTTTTACGCATTTGGCAATATTCTAGCAATATCACGGCGAGGGACACCAGAAATGGGCTTCCCGGGTCTTCAGTGGGACGGCGAACGCCACAACCACTACCCCACCGTCCCATGTAATGATAAGAAGCGTTGGAATATCCAGCATTATGTTCTTTAGGTTTAGTGTATTTCCTCTGAAAACAAAATTAACGTCAAAAGAAAATGTGCACATAGCGATGATATCCATCGTCCTGAAGTACTATCCTACCTCCAGCAACAGCCCCGAGTTGTTTTGCACCGTTGTTTTGTTGTTAACTTCCTTGACGCTTTACTGTCTACTCTGGAACATCTGGGACAGGCAAGTTAGACTTCGACAACATTCACCCCCAACAGACAAGAGTTGACACCGAACTCTACAGGTAGAATGAAACCGCTTGGCTCGCGACCTCATCAGACGTTTAACGTTTTGGGCTCGACGTATAGTACGTGCATGTTTGGAGGCATAGGTGGCCATACTAGGTATTAAAGTGACACATATTGTGGCTGGAGCCACGTTCAGGGTTAGCATGATTGGTTGTTGGTTTGTTGTTTAACGCCACACTCAGCAATATTCCAGCTATATGGCAGCGGTCTGTAAATAATGGCGTCTGGATCACACAATCCAGTAAGCAACAGCATCGATCTACGCAATTGGGATACGATGACATGTGTCAAACAAGTCAGCGAGCCTGACCACCTAGTCCCGTTAGTCGTCTCTTACGACAAGCATGGGTTACTGAAGACCAATTCTTACCCTAATCTTCACGGGACAGTGTTTGAATGAACTGTGATGAAATATGGACAGTCGAAATTTACACCCAAGTGTGTGTGGTGCAATATTTGACTGTCGCACGCTTAATCTCAGATGGCCAATATTTAATGGAATTGTATTTAACATATTCGACCTAATCCTTTTGCTGTTTTTAGTTTTTTCATTTGAGTCATTATGTTCTGGTACAAAGGTAATTTTGCCGTTCAGTTGAGTATATATAACTCTACATGTATGCATTCTTAAAACAAAGCAAGCTATAACATTTTCCAGTAAACCCCCACAAGACCTTTTCAATAATCTTACGAATCCTTTGTACTATATTTTATTGTTTGTATTTTTGTTAAACCGCATTCTCATCAATTTCCACTTTATGACTGCGGCCTGTAAGTGATCAAGTTTGGACAAGACAGTCCAGCGATATTTATCAAGAATAGGGTGTCGGAGTATGGTGTCACCCAGTGAAGCAAGTTGCCAATCCTGACATAAATGATATATACAGTAGTTGGCCATAAGTGAGTCATCATTAGTGAAATTCCCATAGACTTGCATGTTCATTAACTCTCGCAAGAATAATTTTCATAAATTTAGTTCCGATCGAATTGCTTTCAATACTTATCTACCAGCTGGGAATCATGTCAGCTACATACACATAATTTCCATTTAATTTTCCGATGATTATTAAGAAAACTGCAACTATTTAAACAACATATATTAGACATACCAATCAGGTTTAACATGGCTGTCTGTGGGATAGAAAAAAAGTTGTACTTATGGTGTTTAATCAGGTGTCATTCGATAACTAATCAACGGGAAGATGAAAGAAAATTATGTACACGAAGCTGAATATGATTTCCAAGATGTTTGCAAAATATCAAAATAAAATGACTTCTACTCAATTTATGAAAGTTATTTTTGCAACAGTTAAATAACATGTACGTCCCTGGAAATTTCACTAATAATGACTCACTTATGGCCAACTACTGTACGCATTAATGTTGCTGGGGACCAATTCCTATTCTACGCATGACAATGCAAATTCGAGTCTGGACCAGACAATCTTGTGATCTACGATGACATGATAACATGCACAATGTCAAGAAGCCTTTCTTGTACCAACGGGTTTATGAATCACTGTCATGTAGGTGGTCGCGAAATAGGTGAGATGGTGCTGTCCCACAGGTGACACTCATCACAAACACACGCAAAGGCAAGTCATGAACAAAACGGGAAAATATGGGAAATGTATCAGATATAATTTTATCAATGATGTGTCAAATTTGGAAATATCCTTCGCATACCAATCATAAAACATATAGCTGATGCGGCGTTAAGCAATATTCACTCACTCACTCACTTATGAATCAGCTAAAAGTTGTACGGCGCTTTTTGAAATCTTCCTGGAAAAGGCATGATCTGTTGTAGCTCTAAGGTTGTTTAATGAAGACACCAAAGGCTTCTGATACTGAAATATTGCCCGATAGAAAGGGTAAATTGACTTTTGGAAAGATTATGTCATTCATCTTGTAGTGAGTGGGTGAATGAGTATGGTTTTACGCCGCTTTTAGCAATTCCAGCAATATCACGACGGGGGACACCAGAAATGAGCTTGACACATTGTACCCCTGTGGGGAATAGAACCCGGGTCTTTGGCGTGACGAGCCAACGCTTTAACCAAAAGGCTACACCACAGCCGTCATTCCTCTTGTAACACAGGCTTGTGGTTTTCCTTTTTATCAGTCTCAATGTTTATGCATGGATCTGGGGGTGGTTGGTTAGCCTAGCGGTGAAAGCGTTGACTCGTGGCGCCGAAACCCGGGTTTGATTCCCAAAGAGGGTAATATGTGTGAAGCCCATTTCTGGTGTCCCCGCCGTGATATTGCTGGAATATTTCTAAAAGCGGCATAAAACTATACTCACAGATGAGGCAGTTTCACCGGTCTCCTTTATTGTTAAGTATCGACTACCCACATACAGTTCATTGACAGAACTTTGATCTCTTTTACAAGCCCTTCAGACATATGTCTGTCGGAAGCTGAAAAACGTGACTGTTGTGTGTTTTGCTATTCATTGCTGCGAACATCCTCTATATCTATAGGGCTCGCATTTCGGTAAACCTACACCAACAGATATCAAACGATCTCAGATTACCCGCCCTTGATTTCCCCCGTGTCAGTTTGATTTGCTACGCTTCTGAGTCTTGCGAACCAATCAAAATGCTAGTTACACACCAGCCTCGATGTTGGGTTGGCGATGACAACACGGCGGCAAGTCCATTGCTTACAATAGGGTTTGCGATAAATTGAACGTTGAAATAATGACATGCACGCAGACGAAAGCCCTAAAAATATATTCCTCTTTGTTGGAAAGGATATTTCTATGTCCATTAAAGGTGGCGGAGTCAAGTCCTCCCTCAAACATTTCCCCTTTCTTTATTTTGACGTTTGATTGGTCGAAAAATGTTAACGAACTTCAATGGCGGATAATGTGATAACGCGAGAACCACAGGAATATATTAGGGGTTACCGTTGAGTTGAGTTGAGTTGAGTTTTACGTCACATCGGCATTATTCCAGCTTTATAGTGACGAGATCAAGTCTAAATTCATACAGATTTTAAGTACAAAGTATAAATGAGTTCCACTTTGAAAACATATATATTCATTTCATTAATTTATTATTTAAAAACAGAAAATGTCGTAGCACCAAATTCAAAAGCAGGCAATTTGTTATTCACATTACAGAGCTACAATTTATGTACAGGTCAACTTCCCTCAGGTAGCTAATAATGAGATGCCCTCTAACGCGGGAAAACAGGTCTTTCAGATTTATCGCTTCATAATGCGAGTCCGCAAAGTCCACGCAGTCAAGCAGTACATGCTTGATGGTGAAAACTTCATCTCAAAAGACACACATAGGTGGTCCATCTACATCCGTTTTCAGCAGACAGCCATGTGTAAACCGACTGTGGCCAATACGATATCGCAAAAAAACCCCTCATCATGTCTTGACTGACAACCCAAGTACGTATAACCAATTGTTGGCTTCAATGGCATGAGGTCCCGAGTATAACTTTTGATAGTGGGTTTGAAATCACTATACAGGATTAGCAGTGGAGATAAGGGCTTGTCGAACTGGGTATATGAAACATGTAAAACGAAAGGTGTTCAATATGATTTCATGCAGATGTATGGGGTTTCAGTGTCATATTAGAAATCCATATGCAAATACCTAACAGTCTCTATGTTTTAAAATTGGGATGGGTGACGTCTTTGTCTCAGTGCGCTTGGCAGGTTCGCGTACCTTACATTCGGCGTAACAGAAACATGATCATGTCTCCGGACCCCTGTCCTTACATTTGTTTTGTGCAGTTTAAGCAAATTTGAAAAATAATCATCCCATCATCAATCACTCACCCACTCACCCACAAATCCTTGTGGAAATCTTTGCAGTAAAGAATAATGTTCCAGATGGATTACAAAAACACCCACTCATCCAAAAGGCAGGCAGGCCCTAACTGACTGATCTTTGTATTAGCAACAGGTCCTTGAACCAATATCCACAGCGAAGAATAATCTCCTAGATATGGTTACATTATCTTCAACTGTATCCAGATCGCCTACGTATGGAATATGCATGTACGAGTATTACGTCTGAGCAACAGCCTTGAGTTAATTTAAATTGCAAACTCAACAAAAAAAAAAAAACAGATTCCGCATCAAGTGTCATCTAAAATTTATCCACGATGATGAAATAACGAGGGGACCATGGTTATTTATGAGCATGTTTTCGCCTTAGTTACTGACAGGCTGCCTCGAATGCACGCAGCGAATGATGTAACGAGTGGAGAACGGGTTTGAGCCAAGTGATAAAAGCTATCAATTGTCTTAATGGACGAAAGATGAACTTGATCTAATTTTAACAGACACTAAGACAATACCGTTTCCAATGTTATTGCGAACATTTGTATTCCGTAAAAACTACCTCTGCGTGTATATGTAATACATTCCATAACAAAGGAGCAGTGTGGTAGAGTCATTTCAGGCGCCCTAGTTCTCTTAGCAGGGTTACATCCTTTGTGTCTTGCAGAGACCTAGTATGGTTGTGGGTTCACAACCTAGTTCGCCCTCATTAGGGGTCTTGGTTGATCGTACAGTACTCCTTTAAACGTTTAAGCCCTGCGTCATTTTATGACTTCCTCTCTCATCAAGCTGACGGAAATCCTGAAAATTAATATATATCTGAAATACTTTTCAAAACATCTTTAAACCAAACACAGCTACTCACGAACTGGGAATCTTTCGTTCTGAGGAGTTTTTTTAGAATCAAATTCTGAAACAAAGAGAAATCAACAGGGCAGTTAAGCTACCTTGAATCACCTATACGTGTTTATGGAAATCATGGCGTTTTTGTGACGCCACTCTGAGTCTATGACGTCAGATACTTGTAATTCATAGATGACTTTAACCGTTAATACCATTGCTTCCGTTGATAATTTCCGAAGATTACTCCTCAAGCACGGTGTCGTGGTTTCTTTCACTTGTAATCATGTCATTACTATCGGGGATACCATACCGCTTGAACCAATTATCAGGCACACTTGTATGTATATACTGAATCATGATTCAAAATTGACGCTGGAAATATACTTGTTATAACATTTTGCTGCATTTCCTGCTAAGAAAGATTTCAGCAGCAATTGGCGACACATCTGTAATTTGAAGAAATTAGTTTGTCTGTTTTCCCATTTACAGGAGGGAAATCGATAAAATTTGTATCGGAGCGACAGTTTCTATGTCCAAACATTATCATTTTAAAGGAACTATAACCTGGTGTAATAGCTTCTGGACAAATGGAAATTTGTGAATCAGAACTACTTGTGGAGTCATTATAACCGAAGATAAGTGGTGAAGACTGAAGAAGCGGCGTCAATGAATTACAATATTTATTGAACATATTTTCATGGTCCATCTTACACTTGAGGGCGGAGAATTTATTTTGTGTAGTAAGTTCCATAAGCAACTAGTTCGGCCAAATGAAAGGTCATATTGATAATATGTACCCCTCATCAGAATTTCAGAATGGCTGCCAGGAATTCGGAATCAGACATTTCTGCATTTAGCAGATATTTCTTCTGGTTAGGCAGGTATTTACATAATTGGAAAGCTTCTTATACACTCGAATATACGTTGACTGAATCAGAACTGTAAGCTTGCACATGCATTCCAAGTAATACCTACAAATATACTGCTGTCTCCGGACATCGTGTTGGACAAATTAAAATAAGATGGTACAAATCTTTTGTTTCACGATATATATATCTTGTTCTTAACAATGCTCAAAGAAAATGTTCTTTAACCTCATGTATATATTGTTGGGACATTCAAGTTTGATGAAAAGTTACATTTTACATACAAATCTACAAAAAAATTAAGTTAGGTTGCAATCAGTAGCTTGAAGGTTACATTTCGTTTCACGCGTTTCGAAATATCATTTCCATTGTCCTGTCTTTCTAAATAAAGATCTAAGAAAATCACACAGTTTACTATTGAAAAGAAGTTAAGGACCGAACGATTCTCTCATATTTTACTATTGTTGATCTGTCATGGTATAACAAATTAACTTTAATAGTGATATGAATTGGATGGACTTAGTTTCTTTTCAATACATTGTCTTTTGTACAACTCTGTCGGCAATTTTTTATTGACCCAACGAACAATAGGGATCGATCTTATTCCCGAGAAGAAGAGTTTTTAATTTTTGTATTTTTTAAAACAAGTCATTTGTTTGCATGAATAGCAGATAAAATACTTTAGTACACACCTCATAATCTAAACCTAATGCAATGAATAACTCATTTGAAATAATGTACGTTGTAAATGAATCAATACAATGGACAATAATTCTCTCATCATTAGGGACACTTGACATAAGCTTGTAATGATTAGTATAAATTAACTCATTAATATCATGGCATGTGTCTCTACGTACACATTTATTGATTTACACATTAACAAACTTGAAAATATAATGTACATTAAAACAAAATAACTAGACACTAAATCTTCGCAGGAACCATCTTAAGATGTTCACCGTCATATCATTCTTCATCTGTCACTGGTTCAGAGCTCCTCGAACATCGGCTGCTGAAGTAAAGTTAATGACCAAACAAGAACGCGGTGGCAGGAGAAATATTAAGCTAGTATTTCACATCCAAAATTATATGAAGTCCCGTGAAATTGATGAACTAGACATCGAGAAATCATTTCATATTGTCTAACTCGGTGTGACTGCGATATGAACCAATGAAGTGACACGACTACAAGATGTTATTGATGGCTCCTCATTTCATCAGATAGACTTTGACATCACCGCTGGTGTGTGATACGGTTTCGGATGACGGCTGTGCCGCAGGAGGTCGTTATATGATATATTATTTGAAGAAATCAGATCGAAATGGCGCGCCGCGTGGTCCCTTTCGCATCAATATTGCTATGTCGAGATTGGAGAAGAAGACATAGATTAAAGCAAACATTACACTATTTAATTGCAGATTTATTTTGCAAAGATGATCGCTAGTCTTACAACAATAAAAGAACGAAAAATAAAGCATATTATTTAGTTTTATAGAGCAATATATCAACGATATTCACCATTCTGCAGAAATGATATCTTGACACTGTAATGAAATGTGGCATTTACGTGGCGACATTTTAAACATAAGATTGAAAAGGGAACATAATACGCCTAAACTAGCGTGCCCGTGAGTATAAAGGAGTATTTTAACATTTAAAACGTAACCCCTGGCGTCAGAAATGCTACTGCGTGATTTATGAACGATATAGATATGCATATCGGCCTACTCACTTTAATATATTCCAATTCCGTGCAGTGAGTTAGAAGATGCTCATATGATTGTCTTTGGAATTCGTTAATGATGGTTTTGTGTTATGGCCAATTGGACTAGGTTCGTGAATATAATGACACTTCTATTGGTCATTTTAGATTTGCTGTTGGGCTGCAAATAGAAAATTCGATTTCTTTTAACCCGAATATAACGCTAACTGCAACGTGGCGTAAAGATGAAACAGGCTGAAGCAGTTCTGATGTATAAAGTATCTCAACTTAGGTCCGTCTGATACCAGCTTTACTCTGTCTTGTAGCACTGGACACTCGATGTCTGCAGTGAAATGACAAGGTCGTCAGAGCCTGAAGCTGTCGCCTTAGGTTTAATCCAATAACAACATAAAAGAAGTTGAAGAGTAGATAGTCGGCAAATTTCTTTGATGTACGAACAGCGACCCCCCTTTAAAGTGCCAATCAAAGACATCCCCTAATGAATGCACCTCTATTGATTTGTGTACACTATTTCAATAAATCGCAAAGGTTTCACCGATTGTACGAAGAGGGTTTCTGCTGCTCATGTCCCGAGAGTACTTTGACTGATTGATTGAATATGAGGCCAAAAGCTGTCATCATAGATGGTCAACGCGTGTCCACAGATTCACTGCCCTCCAGATCGCTCGTGACGGGTAACACACAAGCTGAAGACCTGACTATTGTGTGATGGCTATTGATGTTATTCTATATTTGTAAACCAAATATCTCTAAGAGGTATTGTGGATAATAGAAGTCACATATATTATTATCTCAGATGTCGTACAGTAGGCACATATCATATTAAGATGGACAATATTATTGACGTGAAATGCATGTCAGATATGAGGTACTCTGGAGTAAATCTAAAGTAGGGCCTTCATTGCCACAGAAAACGGGAGCTATAATCCATGAGTTCTGGCCTTTAGTGATAGCATTTCACATATTTTAGGCCTATCGAGCGTTCTCTTTCAACATAGATTTCAAAGAGCGTCATATGATTCTTGCTCAAAACGTCTTTGATCAGGAACACAACATTCAAGTTGGCAGTAAGGTTTTCCAAGGTTTCGTTGTAAACATGTAGAAGTCCTTTCAGAATCTGACACATCAGTGTCTGGTATGGTTCCACATTTTGACTTTTCCCCTGTTTGTTCAGGTGAATCATCAACTTGCCTCTGTTAGGTAATTGTGACGGGTGGGACAGCACATAATCATCTTTCCACAAACATCTGGTGTGATCACTATTTATACAATGACTCATGGTTAAGACACTGCAGGTATTAGGCAAGGGACTCTACTTGAAACACATATTTCTTACTATTTCTAGATTTATTTACTGGAAATATACTGAACAACATTAGAAACGCACCACACTGAAATGCATCGACGATGCTCAGGTATCATGGGTACATTTCAATCTGACGGGGATATTTCGTACCATATGGGTGGTGCGTTTCTAATGTTGTTCAGTATAGTTTCTAGCCTGTTCTGTTAAGTCTAAAGAACTAAATATCAGAGATTCATGAAGCAAGGATTTCTTATCATTGTGGACAATATTTTGTCGGTATATTACAAACACCAAAGGTTTTTTATTCCAACATATACTCCAATTCCCTACATCGAAAATGTGAAAATATCAAGACTGTGCACCACAAGACCATTGCCACAATGTCTTCGGAGGAGCAGTCACATTCACAACACATGCTCATGACATAGTCGTTGTTTTCTTTAATTATTGCTTCCTCGGTAGTGTGTCATATATTGAGGACAATGTGAGGTTTCTGTATTTACATAACAGAGACGTCTCCGCTGATTCCCATGGTTTGTAAAACTGTATTGTCCATGAATAGATATTTTAGGGTCACACAGTTTAATGGTGTCTGTGTTTCCTCCTGTGAATCTTTGCAAAGAGGCTATTTTTGTCCAGGATGAATGTTCAGACTAAATATACGAAGAATAATTTGCCCGCTGTTATAAAACCACCACCAAGAGAGTAGAATAGTTTGGGGGAACAAGATGACGTTTCCAACGATTAATCAATACAGTTTATATTGCGATGTTACCTGGAGAAAATGGAAATTGTGACATCTGTACATTACAAGCTCTGCATCCATGAGCATCAGGTGTTGTACCCGACACAATATGTAGTCCACCAAGTCTGCCATGATACCAATGGTGAGAGTTGGCGGAATATTCAACAACAATTGCGATCGATCAGCACACGATACGAGTACACACGGACAAAATCTTGTCGAGAATTTTGTATGATTTTGTAGCGATTTAGGAAGCGAATGTGTTGCGTATTTGAAATTCATGTAAAAAATCAATCGTCCAGTGGACCAGTGTTTACTGAATTAACAAAGGTATGTCATGAAGCATGAAGAACTGTATGACAGATCGCCTAAACGATCATCCTTTACATGGTAAGGCTTCAGACCGGCTATAACCTGGTTGCCATTATATTTGGTTTGTATCCCTGTAGCATTCGTGTAGTGGAGATGGAAGGCTCTTTCAACATCAGTAATCGAAATCAGTTATAACGAAGTTGTATATCGGGGTGAAGGTTTCATTTGATTCTCGGTCCTTTGAGGGATCCTATTATTCATGTGTTTGCATTGATTTATGGGTGATCAAACTGCAAAGATATATGACAACATATATTGTGTTTGTCATTGGTGCCGGCTTGTCAGAGTTGTGGTGAGGCATCATACAGAAGACCCTGTGTCCACAGTTTATGTATGGCTGTAACCGAAGATTTAATATTGTTGTGGTTGAGGGAAGGTGACGGGTTGGGGATTGTTTGTGTGCTTGGAGTGTTGTTTAAAGAAGAATATTTATCTGTAATTGCACTAAAACAGACCATTGTTAATTCAGCAACGATCAGCTTAGACCAACAGTATGTTTTCTTATAATCTTTGTTTCTTTCGTTCAAACCAAAACCCAAATAACTTTAGAATAAAATCTCTATAAAAAGTTCGTGACAATAAGGGACCGTCCATAACTTATGGCTGGGGGGTGATGATGATTTTTATTGAGAACCATGTACAATTGGAATGACCCCCCACCTTTATGTACAAAGACAGTGACCCCGCCTCCCATTATTTTAAACCAATAATCTTTGATATTTTTATGTACAAAGATGCTCCCCCTACCATTACATATGTACAAAATTAATGACACCCCTTACCCCAGAACAAAATGGGTGACCCCCCTGAAATCATCCTCACCCCACCTTGCCATGCCATAAATAATGTCCCCAGAATACCAAAAGCAATCTGCTGGACTATCCATGAGTAACGGGGTAGCTTGACATGCAAACCAAGTCATCGACCCTGACCAAGTGATGTATTTGTTCGATTCTTGCGACCAGCACTAGATAGCCGGAACCTATTCCAGACCTGATCCACATTCCCAGTGGAGTTGCTGAGTATGAAGCTGCATGTATGAGATGAGATGCTGATAAAGAGGTCAAGATGGGCAACGTAGTTATTTCTTGACAGAAAATAATATTATTCAACCGTCATAAATAACGCAATTCATTTGAGCATCCATGTTTTCAGTCTGTTGGATTCAAAGTCCTTAGATATATGTCTATGGAAATATGTATGATCGCCCGCTGAGCATTCTCCTTAATCTAGTCAAAGGTACTGTCAAAGACCGTAGTTACTCTTATAACCCAAGGAAACCTTTCATTTAATATTCCGTAAAAACTATTCATTCATAAGTCCGGAACTGACAGAGGGTTTACACCCACAAGTAGCGTGTGAAATTACCGCTTCCTTTCAAACATGAAATCTAATGTACACAGCTCTATTTTCGATGAAAGATGGGCATCACGAGAGCACTTTACTCTAAAAGTATCCCACGGTCTGATATGAACGAGATCAGGAGCGTGTGATGAACTCCGCTTTCGGTTTCGTAAGGGGAAAAACTTTTGATTTACGCGCTGTGGGCGTCTTGGGTTCTGCGTGGCGAAATGGTATAACGTCTGCGAGCTATTGTCCTGTGCTGGTCCGTCCTGCACGAGATCCACGACTGGGGATTATATATGGCCTTCATGGCCAGCAGGTTCTATTCAAAACACGCTTTCTGTGTTGGAGAAAATATGAATTGAATAAAGTAATTTGTTGCCGTGATTATTTTGTGCACTCAAACAGAGAATAACGCTGGTGAGTTATTGATCACCTGACGTGTCATGTGACAAACTGCCAATATTTTCCTCATGACTTGTTACACGAAGCTATTATTGAAAAGCTCCAGATGAACGTCATAAAAAAGCGTGTTTGTACAAATAGGCTAAAATATTAAACTTTTGTCGATGCTTTCTGCTCTCGAAAAAGTCCCCAGGTCGTGATGCAGTGATTTATCAATAAAAATGATCATTAATCTGATACAGCGAACATCGTCAAGCAATATTGTATCCAATAAACTATGGAAACAGTTCTTATTAGCCTCACGACGTACGCTGTAAAATGTCTGAGTAGGGAGTATTACATTGACCAGCGGGAATCAGGGAGCCAATCAAAATGGCTTTATGAAACATTTGTGACTACACCCGCAGCGACACTGTCATACACACAGCGAGACCATACGTTTGATATTTGAAAACACCCCCCTCCCCCCAAAAAACAAAAACAAAACAAAACAAAAAAAAAACGAAAAGAAAAAATAATAATGGGAATAAAGAAAGAAAAATAAAATAAAACATGAAACAAAAACAAAATTTAAGACAACAACAACAACAACAACAACAACAACAACAACAAAACTCAAAAATCAATATAACTGCACATGATGTGTCAATTCCGAATCGAACTAAACCTAAGTATCAATCTGACGATCTAAGGATCAACATTTGAAGCATGAATGAATAGATATTACCTTACGCCACATCAGTAGGCGAGGCTGATACATAACTATATATGAGTGGTTTCAGGGTTTTTATGCCGTTTAAATTCAGTTTATACTCACTCAAATATAATCTGTGAGATGGTAATAATTGTATATCATTTGTGTCATTAATTATCTTTGTTAACATCCTACAACAGACCAAGTAACTGATAGATCGGTTTCTATATACCCCTCTGCTGACATACTTATCATAATGATACCTCCCGTGCGGTGTGGATTGCAACAATTACATCAATAAACAGTAGTTATGTCCATCAAGCACACGTAGTTTGGCCATCACAGACGAGGGCCGCTTGTCTACTGTACGTGATTAGTGAACTATAATCAGGGTCTCGGTTACCGTTAGTGCTCCATGCAGACTTCCAGGAATATCAGCGTGGCTAGAGAGCTCTGGACTGAAGCACCGTTATCATCTGGTCAGCTCCCTTCCGATAAGTACCGTGCGTTTGTTGTTGAAAACTCAAGCCAAGTATCTGACTCACTGTCACCGGAACGGACAAGACGAGTAAAGTTTTCAAATATTCGTGCAATCATAGTTGTTTCACATTTTGTATTCCCGATGGCTGGATTTTTATAGACGAAATAAAACGCATAAAATATAAACCTCCCCACCAGGGACAAATAAATGGTTTTCATGAACTGTTATAGACAGATATCCATCGTTACGAGGGAATGAATGCCTTAACTACATGCCTGTTTCATCACCTTGTGCAATGTAACACAGATAACAGAAATTCTTATCACTCTCTGTTAATCACACGCACGTGCATCATCAGACGTACATTTCAAAATTGAAAAATGTTATTTATCGACCATTTCACACAAAGGAATATATTGCTTTTACTGCTTTGAAAACAACGTAAGGTGTTACATATTCAAACTTTAAGTGGTTAATACTTTATTTTATAATCGTCAAACAGCTTTAAAGCACCCCTAAGATTATGTTTTCGAAATCTGAAGTACTTAATATTATTATTTGTGAATCATGCACACATTTCTTTGCGTGAAAGAGACACCTAATGGTAACTTTAAAACTTGAAATATATCAGGGCCATTACCAATACAAATAACAAACTGCCAACTTATCATGATCCAAGGTTTTGTGTATCTTGCTAAGAGATTTGCGAGAGTACAATGTATGATTCAGAATCTATTTTCGCCTTTTCATGCATATGATGACATGGGATAGCACATCACGTTTAGGCATCACTGATGTTGGGTATCGAACGCGGTCTTTCGATATCATGAACCAACATTTTAGTAACTACGATACTTCATCTTCCCTTTCTAAGACACTCGTGAAGAAACGGCTTAGAATTCATCTTCAGCAACCCATGGTTGTCGTAGGAGGCGACTAACGGGATCGGGTGGTCAGGCTCGCTGACTTGGTTGACACACGTCATCGTATCCCAAATGCCTAGATCGATGCTCATGCTGTTGATCACTGGATTGTCTGGTCCAGACTCGAGTATTTACAGACCGCCGCCATATAGCTGGAATATTGCTGAGTGCGGCGTAAAACAACAAACAAACCAAGCTTTCTGAGATAAGGGAATATATGACAAGCGGCTTTGCACTGCTTCTTATAATTTTTCAAAAAGGATATACAAAGGGACAACAGAATATACATGTTGTACCGGCATTATACGATCTTGGCCTTTGATCGCTTTGACCACAAAGTCATCCTACCTACAGAGAGTATGAAGGACGTCATCGGATATTACTAAAAAGAAGAGAAAATGATATACTTCCACGTGGACTAGAAGAGTAAAAAAGTTAATTGAACATCCTCATAATTAATTAGAAAACCCTCAATAAAAGAAAAAGCAATTAAAAGTACCCTGACCTTTTTTATGCTGTTAATTATATTTAGTTTCCCGCTGTGCTACATAATAGTAGTGGGACCTCATAACTCGTTATTTAATCAAACATTATCAAGGTAAATAACAGGATGTTCAACTGCTGTGATGTAACATCACATTGTTCTTTTAAACTTAAGAGGGAAAAACATCCTTGGAAGATTTATGCTAAAGAAACTGTACTTTTAAAACGACTTTGAATATTTCATTGGATTTTAGTCAAGGTCGAATGTTCATAGCTGTGTTAATTAGATGGAAAAAAAAATCTTATTGTGTTAAGGTTCGTGGTGAGTACCATGGCTGGGCCAGGATACGCTCATCCATTCGCAAACACATATTGTCATCGCTATTTGCTAAACACATGAGCTGATCTACGAGGATTCGGCTTTAGTATAGATTCCAAATGAGTGACAAGACACATGACAAGTGTGAAAAACACTTTCCACACTACTGCATGACATGAGGGATGACGTCAGGGTTCCAATAGTCAACCTTTACTCTGTCCAGCAATATTCCAACAGCTCCACCTTGGTGTCTACATTTCACAAAGTTTGCGCGCAGCGTAGTACGAATCAAGGTTAGATAATTCAAAGCTTCAGAAAAGAATTTAAAATGTTTCATGGTAGACATAAGGAGGGCATTAACAAACTTGACATATCGGTTTCAAAAATGATATCCGACCTCTTAATTTTGACTCATAGGGTATGTTGCAGTGTATGTTGCAGGTGGACAACTGACTTGCCTCTGCAACTGACATATGTATGAAACTGACATAAATAACGGGTTCCCTCAGCATCATCACTATTAGATAGTCATTTATAAACACATGCTCACAATATAGTCGCAATGGATTTTGCTTTAGAGATTTCGTGTGTCCATGGAAAAGTTGTTTTGAGGTTATTCATGATTATGGAAACACCTGTTGAGTGTATTTAAAAACAGTTTGAGTTCAAAATTTAACATGGACACAAAGTTCCCTGGAAATATCACACATGGTTCGGGGATACGTGTCAAGTAACCAGTGACTTGTTTCAATGTTCAAAAACATATTAACCAGCTGAAACCAAAAGCAGTCGTTGAAGATTTCATGTTTGTTGACGTTAGGATGCCCAGAATATTCGCGACAGTTACAGCGAGCGTGGGTGAGTGATTATATGAGTTACACACAACCTGACCACGATCCTTATGATGGTTCGCTTGATCAGCATGCTGTGCCACCTACTGACCCAGATTCCCAACAGGAAAGTTCACACTGCAACACACCGAGGCATACAAGCGATTGAAAGAGTGAGTGAGTGAGTTACTATTTAACGTCACATCGGCAATATCTCAGCCACATCGTAGCGATTGAAAGAACGCCACGTGCATGGTAATATGCACATTACTTTTACTGGTTCAGATAACAGGTCACTAATCTTTGTAAGTAGTTTTCAAATTTTTTTCTTTAATTCTTGACTATATCGTTAACCAAAGTGGTACACGAGAATGAATCTTCAAGTTAATCTTAAAGTCTAAAATATGGTGCATCTGGTAAAATGTGACAGATGTTACCTCTGCGTTCGTTTCACCTTCTTACCCGATGTTCGCCACCACTTAAGCAACAGGAACCTCCCCTTGAATATTCCCACAGTTCTGTTCAAACTAGCCGCCATTCTGAAGTCCCGCAGTAAATATATCCAGCAAATCCGGTGGACCTGTTGGGGACAAATAGTAGTCTCCTAATCAGACAAAGGGAGACTGACGTCAATCTGGCACCTAATTCTGATGTTTCAATTCACGAGCACTCGTATTTCAAGGATCGGTTACAAATCAATGCTTATCAGGGAACGAAGAGGGGGAATGTATTGATATCTATTGCCCTGTTACCCGACGTCTAATTACCTTGTCGGGGGATTTGTCCAATATGTGTGTAGACCTATGTCTAGAAGGGGGACAAGAGGTTAGTGGCTGGTTATCGTTCGTTTTCAATATGCTCATGTCTCTTTCAAACGGATATGGAGGGGCCTTTAACGCTCAGGAAATACATTCACACTACTTAGGCTTGGGGAATTGATATTTACGACCCCTAACAGCAATTTATAACTTGAAATGTCGATTTTATTGTATTGGCTCTCTATTATGGTCTGTCAACATATTTTACCATGTAAATTATACTTCGACGTTTCCGTACTCGAAATAGCTGTTTTCCTCATAAATACATTATGTCCATCCGATTCTAGAGTCAATCGTCACACTAAAGACTTTGAAAGCCTTTAAAAGGCAAATATAGACCACGTATAATATATTCCATGTTCTTTATTTTAGGTTTAATTATTGTTTTAAAACGTATTTAATGTACAACTAAATGAAAATTGTCAGGACATATAAGAACATGATTAAATCATGCTTAAAGACTTTTTGCAAAACCCCAAGCAGATCGTTTCCTTGGGTGAAACATGCCCTAACGTGCGAATAATGTTTACTGAAATTTGCGATTTCCTAAGACGTCATTTAAATTAACCTCAGCAATGAGAGTATTCGCAGCTGTTGAGTTGGAAAGGACAAAAAGATGTTTGGGAGTTCTTTTCTTCCCGCGGGCAGTTTGTCTGTTTGGACACAAAATCCTGGCTGAGAGCAATGTTTGTTGAAAACGAAGCTCACATTTACGGCAAACAGATCCAAAGGCCTCATGAAACAAACTGATATGGCCGTCTACCAGCGACACACCAATTCCAAATCAACAAAAAAAGGCGCACATTGCATTTAACCAATGAAGCAGATTACTGTTTTCCATTATATTTTTTTGCATGGTTGCTTTTGTTGGCATTATCGTAACATGCCGGGGGCTAAGATGCATCCACAGGACGATTCCCTAGTTTTAAATTAACCAGCGAGAAACCTGCGGTGTAATATATGTCCAAATACAGCAATGTGCGGTTGAAAAACGAGTGTTGTCTAAATACAAGTTTGTTCATGAACGAAACATGAAAGGTTTCCAAATTTACATCCAAATGCTTGCACAGTATTGTAAGGCCACTGTTTATAAACAATTCTAAGTGAAAGGCAATAGATACTGCAGCTAAAATTATCAAGGAGGACATTATTTTCTAATGACTATCTCCCTAACAAAATAGTGAGTGAGTGAGTTTGGTTTTACGTCGCTTTTAGCAATATTCCAGCAATATTACTGAGGGGGACAAAAGAAAAGGGTTTCACACATTGTACCCATGTGTGGAATCGAACCCGGATCCACGGCGTGAGGAGCGAACGCTGTAACCACCAGGCTACCCCACCGTCGCTCCCTGCCAAAAGAAAGGTTAGAGAGATTGTATAATGATGATACTACGTTAGCAATAGTTCGTGTGTGGATATTATAGACTGTCAAATCTCAAAGCTGTATATTTAACATTTACAGTTTGCTGGACCCCATGTGCCAAGCCTTCAATTCAGCTTATTTTCCCAGCACGAATAAGATCTAGAATTAGGGAGAATTTTTCAAAATATAACAGCATGCATAAACACTTTATCAGTATCATCGCAAGATACATAATATGCGTTGATTTTAACATGATGTGATACATTACACCACAATTCTGTTGTGTGCTTTATGGCCGAATACATATAAAGAGGGGGCGGTGGGGTAGCCTAGTGGTTAAAGTGTTCGCTCGTCACGCCGAAGACCCGGGTTCGATTCCCCACATGGGTTCAATGTGTAAAGCCCATTTCTGGTGTCCCCCGCCGTGTTATTGCTGGAATATTGCTAAACGCGGCGTAAAACCATACTCACTCACTCACATATAAAGCACGGGTCTATTGTTGACCTTCAGAGATAACAGTATCCGATGAACGTCTATTAAAGTTACCCGATCATGATCTGCCAACATGATGCTGTTTCCTGGGTTTCACACTCACTACCTACAGCACATGTTTCTCAATATTTCGTGTGGTCATCAGTTTTTGTGAATTTGGTCTTTTTTCCCTACGTTGACCAGGCTGAGAGTTCAAATCCCACATAAGCCCTCATTATGTACCTGGTACGGACATTTTCTGAGTTGCATTGAACTTTCTACATACATTAAAATAAATAAATCACACATCTAGTATACCTTAATGATGCGGCGTTAAACATAACTCACTCACTTATTTATTTATTCTTACTGCCATCGCCGACTCATATACCATGATTAACACACCCTGGTACCATTGCCAAAAACACGCTTACAAACTTCCTGAACACTTTGATAAACACAACAGTTCCATCAACGTAACACTTGCTATCAACCAAGCAGAACAAAGAGAGAATGGTGTTGAAGGGTCCAGTATATCCTCTCGGCATTTGCAATAATCATTCACTTCTTCCTGCACAAGATTTATACATGTGGGCATACACGAGAACAATAAACACTACTTATAACAAACTCCCAATTCATTACGGACCTGTTCTCCAGAAAGTTTCAGACATCTAGTTGCAAAATGAAGTTAGCAATCAATATAGTTCCGTCGTGTGTGTGAAACGTACGATGGAACCACATCGATCCTTCTCATCATATTTTGTTAGTAATTCACGATGAGATCCACGCCATCATGCCACACCGGCCTTAAGGCTGCAGCTCAAATTTGATTTCTTGCTAAATTTTCTGCTGGGCTACCCTGGACCAGTAGAAATTGTCTACATCTCTGTAAGACCTCTGGTGGGAGATGTACTGCTCACTTGGCTCATTCTATCCCCTTCTAATGAGAAACGGCCTACAGGCCCCTCAGGAGCAATAAAACAATTTTCTAAAGGCACCGCTCTTGTTGTCAAAAGGGGCTTGGAATAAAATCATCCGATCTCAAAAGCCTCCATGAATGAACTTCCTCCCGAAAGGCCTGTTTGTATGTATGAGACATCTGCCGGCTTTTACTACGGATTATTTGGTCACGTAATACCTGGCAGTATTGCCCAAACCGTTCTAGGGTGCTGAGTTGAAGGGATTTACATTTCAGGGCGTATTCAATAGTGGTAGAACAATCGTTTCAGACGTCTGGTTCTGTGTAGGATCAGAAGTTGCTACCTGGGGGCATGCAGACTACACACGGTTACAGCAACGTGTACTAAACAAGTGTTTCCTGTAGTTCAGTTTTACTGAAGAGTAGAAGTATTCCAGAATACACCATTGAAGGCAACACAAGGAATCACCTTTACACACTATACCTGGTGGATTCGGATCCAGATATGGACATGTCTCCACCTTGAACTCAAAATGAACGTGTGAATGAATGGATGAATGATATTACGGACACAAAGATAGAGAGAGTGAGCATGGTTTTACCCCCTGTTAGCAACATTCCAGCAATATCATAACGACAGGGGACACCAAAAATGGGCTTCACAAATTATGCCCATGCCCCCATGTGGGGAATCCAATCCAGGTCTTTGGCGTGACGAGCGAACGTTTTAACCATTAGGCTACCAAGCCGTTCCTGGCTTTGAACAGCGACTTGTCGCACCTTAGCCAACTTGACCATTGGTGTCAAGGAATCTGTGATGGTTTAGGTAATGACCACTTCCAAATACAGTACGTACACCACAGGCAGAGTACATAGCCTTCAGTGTAATTGACCAGCGTTCAAATTTAGTTTCAATCATTTTTATGAGATAGTAACATCACAAAGAATGTCCATGAAAGAAGTACACGGAACCTAACGTCATTCTCATGACATGAACATTGTTTGGGCATCTTTCAGAGACCATAATACTATATGAGCCCACAAACCCATACAGCGAATTCCCCAGGCGATTGCACATATCTGTCAAACAGCCAAAGCGACAGCTCTCAACCCTAACACAATCTAAACTCAACATCAATCAGATTATTGTGGACGACCACCGTATCCACTCTGTTTGGGGATGAATGACATTAACATCTTTGGAATTGATGATCGCCACTTGAGCCAGAATCCCTTTGTCAATGATCGGCACATTGACATAAGGGTGGCGTAATCTTTGTTGATTTCGTCACTGATGCTTCCTCTTTGAAAGCAGAGATCGCGTAATTGAAACAGTTAAGTACAACACGGATGGACTTTATTCCTGTTTTACGCTGATCGTGTTGGTTGGAATTGACATTAGTGAAGGGTTCTTCATTCTAAACAGAGTTCCGCGTTTTCAGGGTTATTACACAGGATTGTCAGCTATTGCAAGGCGACTGACATGGGCCGTGTTGATGATGAGATAATAGGCAATCTAGCATGGCAATAAACTCGCTGGGTGTCAAGTAGAAGCCATTTCATCCTGTCCCAGATTCGATCAGTTGAAATGAACATGTCAGAAGACTGGTCCGACGAAAAGGCTTCATTTACTGCTCTTTTGAACAAGGGGATTTCACTCAGTCACTCATCTATGCACTAAACTGGTTTGGTGTGAAAAACGGAGGGCAGTGGAGAGTTCCCTGGGGTTATTTTTACGTGAAGCATTCACTTCGGGGCTTGCAAAGGAAAGAGGACTTAGAACAGTGAAAGGTCCAAGAAGCGAGTCTCGAATTTGAGAAGCAATAATTTGTATTTTGGAATGCAAGTCATGTACATGTACTCCCGAACACGTTTTAGCAGTTAACAAGATTTTGTTGTCAATTTGTTTACAATTGCTCTTAAACTGTTCCCGTTGCTATAGAGCAGATACGATCCGATTGTTAATCTACGTTTCGTTGATCTTAACCTTGGTTTTACCGAAGGATTGAAACTTGAATGGTGTTGAACCCCAATGACAATATGGTTCCACACTAAAATAAGTGAAAATATATAATAAGTAGAACATTTAGCCATGTCAGATAGCATGTATGTAACATGTGGTGGCCGGAACTGGAACTTGTAAGGTCACGCCTTTAGATAGAAATCCTCTGAGAGTAAGCCTTCTTTTCTGAATGCAGCTGTTGAATGCTGACTGATATTAAATTGCACGGTATAGTACTTTGCTAAGTTTTGAATATCAGACTACAATCAAGGACATGGTACGGTTACGTCAGTCGATATTATAGAGTGTATAAAGTGCTCCAAAGAAATATGAAAGGTGTTTACTCTTTCATACCAAAGCATCGTATCCCAATAGCGTAGATCGATGCTCATGATCATTGGAATGTCCGATTATTTACATATCGCTGCCATATAGGTGGAATATCGCTGAGTGCAGCGTTAAAGAACAAACAAGCAAATCATACCAAAGACCGACATTTGGACGCATGATAATGAAATAAAAGAACGACGGAAGCATCCTCATACATCCAGTTGGTTCCAAACCAAGCAATACGATGGGTGATATGTGTACTAAGGTAATCCTTGTGTTAAATCTATAGTGACAAGTAGTTCCCCATCACAACTGTATCTGCACTGCAATGTATTATTGTCCCTTAAGGATTCCATGTCTGAGGAGAAGACGTACTGAAATCATTCGCTTATCCATCTTTGTCAAATGTCGTTTCGTCTCAGATGAACATGACATTCTGATTGGCAATTGATTCAATCAAACAAATTCATGTTGATCTGATTTGTTCAGGTGACGTTTATTATGATTTACGATCATAGATTTTCTTGCCAAAATTAAGACTTTACAGAAACAAATAATTGACAGAGAAAAATCACAGTCGTTAAAAAATATATGTTTGTCTTGGGCACGGATCAATGGAGGAGCACATTCTTGAATCCAAGATGGCGACTTCCTGTATGTCCGCACGCACTTGTTTTCCGATTATTGATTGAGTAAGTTTTAACCAATGAAAAGACGCGAACGTGAAGGAAGACAAATCATGTCATTACTTTACCACTTGTTCGAAGAGAAACAGAATCGCTCAAGCGGTGTAATTTTGGCGTAGCAATTATTCTTGTCATAAAATTCGATTATAGAAATGTCAGTAAACCTATTTGAGATCTTGAATAGCATGACTGGAAGAGCCAATAAGTTTTGATGGTTGTAAATACTGAAGTGAAAAATATCAACGTTTGCTCCGACCGTTCCCATTCATTTTCTTAGGAACCGACAATCGTCTGGACCAGCGAAAACACATTTGATCTTGTTCATAGGCAACAACTCTACCGATAACACTATCAAAGATGGTTGTATCTAACTGCAAATACACTTATGCTTATCTGCTTCGCTGAAGTGCCTTTTCCCATAATTTCAAAAACTAACACCCGTCCATCACAATAAAAACAAAAAAACCTGAAGTATCTTTTTTTGAATTACCGGCCCGTATACATTCCAAGTTTGTTGAATAAGTTTTTGGTAAATTAAATTTTTCGCCATTTTTGGGGTCATGGATCCAGCTGAAAACGCTTTCATAGCTACCAATAAGGACGTCTTATTGGCACGTGGCTATGGTTCGTGTTGATCCGCAAATAACCTTATAGATTTTTTCACTTACGCCAATCGTTGTATGCGATCATGTTTCATGGTAGTAAATATGCCTTTTACTTCACCATTGACATATGTCAATCATATTTGTTATCACTCAGATTTGACATTGATTCACCTTCTCGACTCTCCCGTGGTGATAGATTACAGCTGCAAGTCGTCATATCCATGCGTCTCTTTTCCGTTCTAATTTCCCGTTACTTTTTTCACAATCAATGTCCTATTTACCTGTTTTAATTTCATTTTAATGAAAGAAATGACATATGTATGTATTTTCGGTGAAAAAGTGGAACAGTATTAAGTTGTATGAACATAGTATTCTTAATGTAAATACTGTCTAGACGTAAATATTTGTGCGGACAGATCATGTAATTAGTTTATATGTATGAATACAGTCATTAAAACGTTCTATTCTATATCGATATTTATTGAGGTTTCCATCAAAATGAATTTTTTGATCAACTGACTGAAAGAATGAACTCTGCTATAAGATTCCTCTCTCAATCGACGTTACAACATATTACAATAAGGGTTCCTATCCCATGTGGGGAGCACGTATTTTTCAGTGTCTCAAATATCTTTTCATCAATAGTATCACTAACAACATCTGCGTTTAAGCTTCCGTAGAAAGAAGCATTCATCTTATCAACGTTCAAATGATTAAGTCCACAAAACAACCAAAAAGACGGATGATTACACGGAAAACTCCAATAAATAGTCATCAAACAAAATACCGTGTTTTTGTTGACTCGTTTTATGTTTCCATGTGACATGATTTTTTATGAACTGATTAATGTTACAATGTACCCATTGGTTTCTGAGTACTTTCAAGAAGCATCACAGCTGAAAACAAAGGATGATGCAGCTGGCTTTCTACGTCCTTGACCCAGCGGCTGTAACAACCTGTAAGAAAACAGACTGCTGTGATTAAGAGCCACAGATCTGCATATACTTTATGACGTAGCCATCATACAACCACCTTGTTATCTTGCTATAAAGAAGATGATATGCTTAGTGCTTCTACTGTGATGAAGGCTGTGTGATCCGCGTCAGCACGGCGGTGCTATAGCAGATGGCTAGCTGGTCATGTTATTGCCGTCATTTGGCTCTGAAGTACTCATGCCAACAATAAACTTTGAGATGTGACGAACAGATAGATAGGTAGAGTAAGTGCAACATTAAACTTTGAGATATGACGAACAGATAGAGAGGTAGAGTAAGTGAGTTTTACGCCACAGAGAGAGAGTCCTTTACGGTACTATTCTTCCTAGAAACGGTATCACAACCCGTTTTTCAGTCGACAAACGACAAATAAAAAGAAAACCCAAAACATTGACAGTGTGTTTTTCAATCGATAATTATCTTTTCTCTGTAAAACCTGAGGCAAATTGCTTTTTAAAGTAGGTTTCTTCTGTTGAGAGTATTCCATTGTTAAGATTAAATGGGGCATTCTGCATATAACATTTTGAAACTGCTGGTGGTGGTGCTACGAATGATACACATTAATACGACTGTATTACCCAGTGAAAATACAATTATAAGTTGACTAAAAGATGACTGTTTACTGCAGACCATGAAAGACGTCACTACCAGAATGGTTCTTTTGAAGATGGTGTCAGTTTTGTTGGAGTAATGACCAAATAAAGAATTACTCAGTGGTCAGTGATTACTGCGTCTACTCGGAGAGCGGGAGGTCTGTGGTTTCGATGCCCAACCAGGTCGTACCTGAAGACGTGAAACATATCATTTCAGCTCATCCGACGCCATCGATAAGTGATGCTGAATACAGCATAATTCATTATAATGAAGACCACCCGCTGCTAAATACATTTGATGCTAATGTCTGGGCAAAGCTATATATTATAGGTAGTGCATCTATTATGTATATGGCAGCGTGAGCTGAGGTCGTAGTCTAAGGTCCTGGTGCAGTCAGGGTATCAAAGCAATCTTCATCATCATGAACACGGGATGAAGTCCACCTTATTTACCTGTGTCTCACAGTCAAGCAGCTTTTCCATTACAGGTGAAATTTACACTTCCAATTAATCTAGCATTAGCTGAGAGCTGGTTGCTGGGATGTCAGTGTATCGTTGTCCTATGCAGCCAGATTGATGATGTAAAGTAGAAAACATAAAAGTGTCTTGAGTAATCTCAGACGTGTCTTCATGTGGCAGGAATACATTAACAGAGTGTATGCCTGTAGTTTTCCTAATGCACGAGCGTTAAGCTGAAAGAGGCAAGGACAAAATAGTCCGTTTAAAAAGATAAAACATTACGTTTTTCCAGTATCACATTTCAGGTGTGTGTGTGTATGTATTTTCTATTTTTGTATTTTTACAGAACTTCAATTTATGAGGTTTGTGAAAGTGTGAGCTAAGGAACTGTAGATATAACACTTCAGTAGCTTGGGGTATCAGTTGAATTCAGAACAAAGGTGGTTAATGTTGATGCATTTCGAGCCAAAAGGGATATTCTTGAAGTTCGAACTAAGGAGGGTCAAGTGAATCATGTTTGTGTACACAGCCAGGGCAGAGGTTTGCCGAGTGTCTCGGCTAGGGGGTTTCATTCTACACAGTTGGAGGCAGAGGTTTGCCGGATGTCTCGGCTAGGGGGTTTCATTCTACACAGTTTGAGGCAGAGGTTTGCCGGATGTCTCGGCTAGGGGGTTTCATTCTACACAGTTGGAGGCAGAGGTTTGCCGGGTGTCTCGGCTAGGGGGTTTCATTCTACACAGTTGGAGGCAGAGGTTTGCCGGATGTCTCGGCTAGGGGGTTTCATTCTACACAGTTTGCCGAGATGTCTCGGATAGGGGGTTTCATTCTACACAGTTTGAGGCAGAGGTTTGCCGGATCTCGGCTAGGGTTTCATTCTACTAGATCGAGGCAGAGGTTTCGGCTAGGGAGTTCTCTCAGCTAGGGGATTCACAGATCGAGGCAGAGGAGGCAGAGGTTTGCCGGGTGTCTCGGCTAGGGGGTATTCATTCTACACAGTTGGAGGCAGAGGTTTGCCGGATGTCTCGGCTAGGGGGTTTCATTCTACACAGATCGAGGCAGAGGTTTGCCGAGTGTCTCGGCTAGGGGGTTTCATTCTACACAGATCGAGGCAGAGGCATTCTACACAGCCGAGGTTTGTGTCTCGGCTAGGGGGATTCAGTCTACACAGTTCTACAGAGGTTTGCCGGGTGTCTCGGCTAGGGGGATTCAGTCAAACAGTTGGAGGCAGAGGTTTGCCGGGTGTCTTGGGGATTCCGGGGCAGATGTCTCGGCTAGGGGGATTCATTCCACACAGTTGGAGGCAGAGGTTTGCCGGGTGTCTACACAGTTTGGCAGATGTTTGCCGGGTGTCTAGGCTAGGCAGAGGCTGTGTCGGCTAGGGGTCAGTCAACACAGTTGGGCAGAGGTTTGCCGGGTGTCTCGGCTAGGGGGTTTCAGTCCAGTTGAGGCAGATGTTTGCCGGGTGTCTAGTCTCTCACACAGTTGGAGGCAGAGGTTTGCCGGGTGTCTCGGCTAGGGGAGTTCAGTCTACACAGTTGGAGGCAGAGGTTTGCCGGGTGTCTCAGGCTAGGGGGGATTCAGTCTACACAGAGGTGAGGCAGGCAGAGGTTTGCCGGGTGCCGGGTGTCTAGGCTAGGGGATTCATTCAGACACAGTTGGAGGCAGAGGTTTGCAGAGGTGTGGCCGGGGGATTCAGTCACAACAGGGAGGCAGATGTTTGCCGGGTGTCTAGGCTAGGGGGATTCAGTCTACACAGTTGGAGGCAGAGGTTTCCCAGGTGTCTCGGCTAGGGGGATTCAGTCAAAACAGTTGGAGGCAGATGTTTGCCGGGTGTCTCGGCTAGGGGGATTCAGTCTACACAGTTGGAGGCAGAGGTTTGCCGGGTGTCTCGGCTAGGGGGATTCAGTCTAAACAGTTGGAGGCAGATGTTTGCCGGGTGTCTAGGCTAGGGGGATTCAGTCAGTCGGAGGCAGAGGGGAGTCTCTTCAGTCTACACAGTTGGAGGCAGAGGTTGGAGGGCAGAGGTTTGCCGGGTGTCTCGGCTAGGGGGATTCAGTCTACACAGTTGGAGGCAGAGGTTTGCCGGGTGTCTCGGCTAGGGGGATTCAGTCTACACAGATCGAGGCAGAGGCGTGCCGAATGTCCGGGCAAGGATGTTTCAGTGAACACAGCTCGAGGTAGGGGTTTGCGGAAAGTCCATTCTTTCATCAAAGGTAGAAACATCTGTAAACAGAATTATGTAAGTGTGAAGTACAGATTCAGTACCTTTTCCGGTTAAGTTCCTTCAGGGATTCGCACCCAGCCTCTCAGTGTGCTGCACCTCGTTGCCAGATATCAAAGTTAGCAACCTGACCATTTCTTCAGGGGCTTTAATGCAGGTTAGATTTCTGACTTTGTACACTAGTGTCCCATTTTAAGTGTGGGTTCTTGTGCCTGATGGTACATAACACCCAAAATGCAAAAGGACTAAAATTTACACTTTTCGTAGAAGGAGCGATCCCAAATGTGTCATATGTTTGACCAGTTTCTGAAGGGCATTGCAGCATGTTTTATGCATTTAATCTGGCAAAGCATACATTAGCTGAGAGCACCGAAAACCCGTTTTTAGTTCCATACATATGTCCAACCAATTTTGGTGTCTCAAAGCCGTGGCTGGTACTGGAAGAACGGGATAAAACTAAAAATGCTAAATGTTAAGTAATATGAATATAAGTAAAATGAATTATTATACATATAAAACTCATGCATAACATAGATTAATCAAGTCATGATAATTTGATTTGACGCATGATGTATACTATGACCAAACAGTAACATTTTTTCTCACGATGCAGACGGTGGGGTAGCCTTATGGTTAAAGCGTCCGCTCGTCACGACGAAGAATCGAGTTCGATTTCCCATATGGGTACAATGTGTGAAACCAATTTCTGGTGATATTGCTGGAATATTGCTAAAACGTTGTAAAACCACTGATGCAAATAAAACTAAACGGTATATTAAAAATATATAAATATAAACACATAAACATAGATTCAGTTATATTCGACCAAACCCTTAAAACCATAGAAAAACAACAGTTATAACTACACATCACTCGGATATCTTTAATTACTGAGAGATGATTAGTAATCGTAAACGTTCAGCATTTTTGGGATGGAGATCAATATAAATGCAACGATACACTTCCAGATTACAGCAGCAGAATAACGACAAGGTTTCAGACACGGTTATGACACTGAGACGGTTGGGGCTTGGCAGTGAATCAAAGATAATGGGTGAGAGTGAGTAAGTTTCGACAGAGTCCATACTTTCTCTGTGAGTTTTTTTCAATGCAATAGACAGCTCCCTTCGCTTGAGTAACCTAACATGCTATTAAATATTCTAGGTTCCCGTTGCGTTGCCTTGTCCTACATTCGCGCTAATCAATTCGCTGATGTATGAGGTCGGCTAATCTCCCTCCGCTCAGGACGTTATCTTGTTTTGTGAAGTTATCGGGAACTATTCACCTAACCATGATGGTAAAAGAAAGTAGTTCACTTTGAGTTACATATTCATGTAGATAAGACATCGATCGATCGATGTAAAACATAAAAACTGCACTGTGATGCATTTGATACACGTATCACAATTGTGTTTTAGAGCTTAAGTTTTCCCATAGACTAGTAATTGTTAAAAGACATTAATAATATCCATCCATTCGACACATATCACATAAACATTTGTGCATACTCTGGGCTTAAAGCAACAATAAAAGCAAAAACATTTACTAACTTAACTAGTTTCTTTTCTGACTATAGAAATGTAAACACCCAAATTCCAGTCCCGCATAAAATGTCAGCTTCTTGAAAATGTCGGTGGTCACATTCAGCGGAAGACATCATGTCAAAACGGTAGAGAATCAAATATTGACATACATGGTAAATTATAATTACTGGATGGATGTTCATTTTTCAAAGGATAAACTTCTTACACATAATCAACCAAACACAACTGCCACATAGCTCAAGCCCCTCTGAAGGCTGTCCACGAATGCTGCTAGTCATACAACTGATTCTGATTTGGTGTTGCGAGACCTGGAAGACAGTTCGCAGCCTAACAACGTTTGACAACATTCTGATCGTACTTTTTCGGACAAATCAAATTTTCATGGGTACTGTCTTTTGCTCGGCAGTTTACATAAATGGGATGACGACTTAAGTATCATTTGAGAGAACAATACCAAAGCTAAAAACTTCAAAATATGCAAATTCGAAAACACAATTTATAGACTGAACAATAAAATATTCATGAATATTTTTGGAATGTTTTTATAAAATTGTGATGAAATAGTGTGCTCAGTGTTCACTAAATAAAAATATCCCCTGAATGATTCATGATACCACAAATTCGTTTTTCAGTATACACAGAGGCTCATTCAATCACAATTACACGGACATATAAGTGTTACTACTTGGACTTCCGTCGATTTCCGACCCTCCATTAGGGACTAGTAAGTTCCGTCAGGGATAGTCTTGATCCAATCCATCCAATACGTTTACCGACTAGGTCTTGCAAGGGCTATACTTCCAAATCGATGAGAATCTATTTATTTATTTTATTCAGTAGAAGAGCAGCCTTTCGTTTTGTTCGTCACGGAAGGACAACAATAATTGCCAGTTGGTGAGGTGTGGTGAGGTGTGGTGAGGTGAAATGGGGTTTAACGTCGTACTTGAGAATATTTCGCTCATATGACGACGTGCATGCGTGTGTATGTGTGGCTACTTGTACTAACCCAGATTTAAGCAATGATGCTTTTTTTTATAGTGCTAGCTCACTGAAATACCATGTCGCAGTAAAGCATGAATACTCCACTAAGACACATTATAGACTCCGTGCCGACCGGTCCTTATTTTACCCATTAACGCCGAGCGCCAGTGCCATATGTTAACGTCTTTTGATCTGGGGCGTCCGGGGATCGAACCCGCGACCTTCCGCTCTCCGGGCGGACGCTCTAACCACTACACCACGGAGGCGGTCTACAATTGCCAGTAACCTATGCCATATAAGAGTTGAGTCAAATTATAGCATCTATTACGTCATATGAGTTTATAAAAATATACATATAGAAACACAGTGTGTCGAGACAGCCTACTCGTACAAAGCAAAACAGTGTTAGTCCAAAACGTATATTTCTGAAACACCTCCTTCCGGAGAGTACCTTCTGGGCACATCTTCATCCATACAAAGGGATATTACTCTACATCAATGATTCATAAATTCGTTAGCGTAGGCACTCCTGTTCGAATACACCCCAGTAAGATAAGTTTATTGTATGAGGCGATTAAAGAATGGCGTGATCTGGGTGGGTGAGTCGATCGGTTGCGTGTCTACCTTGACAGCGAGGAATAGAATAGAATAGAATAGAATAGAATAGAATAGAATAGAATAGAATAGAATAGAATAGAATAGAATAGAATAGAATAGAATAGAATAGAATAGAATAGAATAGAATAGAATAGAATAGAATAGAATGCCTTTTCAGGAATTTTTGTTACATCAGCAGAGCAACTGACACATAAGAGTGATACCAAACATATTTACATATATGCTTTGATTTAAGTATCTTCACATTTGTTTAAGGGAGATATGGTACTTGGAATAAAGGATGTACGGGCTCTCATAGTTTTCACAATTGGAACTTTGTAGCGGCGGCCTGAAGGGAGGAGGTTGTATTCCGAATTTAAGTAGTGAGTACGGTAGTAGTGATATACCTTGCCCTTAAATTACAACAACTCTCTTCTTTAATCATATTCTTATCGATCACATCTTCAGTTTCAGTGTGTATTGTATCAGTCACAAGTTGTCTAGTACAGATTTATCTGTGTACCTGTAGTGTCAGCATTTGACTTTGGGGATAAAGCAGCACCTTTAAAGAATAGTACGTCGCTCGTTTAATTAGTATTTTTTTAAAGTGTCTCATTTTATACAAAACAACAAAAATAACGTATGAGTGTAACACTGTTCATTTAATTGGTTAAATGCATGTACACACATGGTTTATTCTTGCAACCAACCGGTTTGTGTATATTACCATTTTGTGTATCATACATGTATGTGACATATATAACTTGTACACGACAATGATGTAAACATATACCTCCAATACCACAGAACGCGACCGGAATGTAAATTTAATAGAGCTCAGTCTAGTTCATTACATAATTGCAGATTTCGATTTGTGACAAAACATGAAAGCTGAAATCATCACACCGTCGCTTAGAAACTGAAGATGTGATCGATATGTATTAAGTAAGATTAAAGAAGAGAGTTGTTGTAATCACTGTTAAGGGCAAGGTATATCTTCGATGCATGTGAAAGCATGTTTGAAAGACCACTCTCGATTCACTCTCGCCTAAGTATCAAATGATGAATTCTTTTATAAATATTGCAATGATGAACCCATCATACGTCCCATAACGTTGGTCTCAAACACGGCAGAGAGGCTGTAAATAATCAAGCAACATGTAGTCCCGACTGATGATTGATAACATGAGCAACATGCCACACCACTGGGTACCATGACATAATGAGTCAGAGAGCCTGACCAACTGATCCCCACCTTTACATCTCGCAACTGGGGAACACAATAGCACCCGGAATCCCAGATGACCTACAAGACCATTTATGAGTGAGGGTATGTTTATATTTGGCAGGAAATCCTGAAATAATATGTCCGAGAAGTTTATCGCTTCCGTAAAACCCAGGAGCATGTGTATAGTGCCTACTAACCTAGAAACGTCATCATCAGGATCAGGATCCGATCCAATGATCCATAGGTGTCTGGCGTGACCAAGGGGCGTAACACCGAGCAGAGAATAGTGGCTTCTTAGACGGCAGGGCCATCCTTGTCCCCGACAACAACCCCACCATCCCCGAGGTGTGGATGACTGAATAGAAAAGCAATGTATGTGGGTTGAATTTGATTGAATGTGACTCAGATGTGTAATGGGTGAATATTATTTTAAAAATTCAACATCCTCTCGTTTTTGTACATCTCTTAAGTTGCTGATTCATCTAAAATGATTGATTTGATCATTCATGTTGTATCCTGCTACATTTCACTTGTAACATATCACATAAACATTAAAAGGATTATAGTTTTTCTTATCCTTGCAAGAAAATGCACTTCCCTGAGAGTTAAGATGGGATTTGATAGTTTCTTCACTTTTTACAGCTGAATCCACAGATGAGCCTGGCTAGCACACTTGTCAATAAAGAGTATTTCCTTGCTATTTGAAATGCCTACACTAGGTTATTGATAGCGTTCAATGACTCGTTCTCGAACATAACAAGGTTTACTCCCTGCCTGCTCTTGGAGTTGGGATGTGCAACACACAGAGACAATGGTACGCTTTTTGTCAATACTGTAATTGGTCGCATTCATTCAGCAGGCGGAGACCTGGCGCGGCAGCCTCTAATCACAACATTATCCACTGTCGTAAATGCCTTTATAAGTAGTCAAAAACTCCCGAAAATGTACGCAGTATTAGAAATGTCCTTTAAGATTTATTTGGAACGTGAAGATGGTTTTGTTGCACGAAATCTCGTGTCGCCAACCATCCCAATAGCCAGTGTGATGCCTCTGTAAATCTTATCCCGCCCAAAGGGGAAATACGATCAATACCCATTTAACTTTGGAAGGACTTGAAAAATGCATCTTTCTTTTCTACATAGGATGGACATTTCGACTTCCTTCCTCAATAAATCTCTGAGGTTTTCGATATTGGCAGAATTTGGTTCCACAGTGCGTGCAGGCCTTTGTGATCTATAAAATAAGTTTAAGATTTTTCGAATTTCATAAATTTACGAGGATTTTGTAATGGGAGTCTCATTACAGATCTCGGCGTGATAGCTAGCAACTGTAGACAATTAGGAAGTAGACACACATGAACGTAATTTATGACTGAACGAAGAAGAAAGGTCGAAGAAGGTTACCGATGATAAACAAGTATATGTGCTATGACAAAAAGCTTTGTTGATGTCTATCACTCCATACAATCATACACTTCATACGATCATGTATATTCTTCTTCGTTGGGTGTAGTACAGCTTGATGTTCACTTCAGTGTTTTTGTCTTACATTAAATGACAGTCACGTTCACAGTTAACTCGCTATAGGAGTGAAGGTGATTCAGACCAATTACGATAAGCTGCCCTATTGACACAAGTTAGGTGATCAAGTTCACTCCCGCGATAACGGGCTACCAAAATAAAAGAAGTAAGGCCCTAATTTACACAGGGTATTAAATAGTGTCTAGACCGGCACTGGGCACAGGTACAATGGATAATGTATTTCACCTATCCGTGTTACCTTCTGATGTTCTCGACTCCATATTGCACAATTTGAGCGTTTGTCGATGTAACGTTATGAGCATAACATGAGCTTTGTTGGAGTTTGGTTGCTAAATATATTTCCACAAATACTTTTATACGTAATCCCCTCCAACGCTCAACATGTTCCTGTCATCGATGTGCCTAAATCCAACTAGACAAGAAGGTTTCTTCCCTGTGGTGCAAAAAGCCCTCCCCAGCAGAAGTGACATCATTATATACATACTGATTGCCTTAGAATTCCTTCTTTTAGTTCGGGGCGAGGTAGAAATGTATTCAGTGTATTCAGGCACACATTTAGTGCGTTGTCCCCAGCGTTTAGTTTTTACATTGTCAGAAGGTTGCTTAAGCAGATACGCATTGGCAATTAATGATCTGACCTTTCGGAAGTTAGTCCATCAGTGCGAAGCCATAACCTTGCGTCTTTGGACGAGGGGCCGAAAGATGTTTCCACTGTTGTGACTGTGGGTTAACGTTAGTCTGTGTTTGGTGGTGGTGAAGCCAAGGCTTGTTATCATAGGCTCCATAAAATTTGCTGGATCGGCTTCAAAACAACAGACATGATGTACCTGTTGCGTTTCTGATCAGGAGATATAAACCTTGGGAACCAGTTTGCTGAAACCATTGTTACGTCCAGTTCATTGCTCAGACTGTTCTCAACGCCCTCTTGAGAGATCATGTCATATCAGCATTTGAAGTCCTCCCTGACCTGTGGTCGTCTTCAAGGTACCCTCTTCCCATCTTAACCGCTGCCAATATCTTACCAGCGACAAAGGAGATAATGGACGTGGGAATTGGAGTAATACAGGTGACAGCGTAGTTCCTAGTTTTGTCCATTTCGTCATCAGAGAATACCTAGTTGCTTTGAAGTCTCCGTACATATGTCGCCTGGTTATTTGGTTTATAATTAGGTAAGGTCTGTGAGCCTGAAATATATTTTACTTACTACACGTAGACTGTTATGGGTACTTAATGCATCCTTCGTATTTAGGCTCAGAACCTTGCTGAGTCTTATCGAACAGTGATGCATGGACATTGCCCATGATACATCAGTAAAATGTTGACGTAGAAACATTAACCATGGCGCTGAGTGTATGTGATCGACTTAAATGAAGTGAGTGAGTGATTGAGTTCGGTTTTGCGCCGCTTTTAGCAATATTCCAACAATATCACGGCGAGGAACACCAGAAATAGGCTTCACACATTGTACCCATGTGGGAAATCGAACCCGGTTCTTCGGCGTGACGAGCGAAGGTTTTAACCACTGGGTTATCCCACCGCACCCTACTTACATATAAAGGTAAGGTTAGGCGACTTGGCTGATTGGTTTACGTTGTTCATAACTGGTCACTGATACCTGGTTTGTCTGGTCAAACTTCAATTATTTCATTGTTCAAAGGTAGCTTTTATAAAGCTGGCATAATGTTTGAATATTGTCGGAAAACAACAAAGCAAACAGTCGGTGCACGTGTACCGATGTTACCTCATTAAATATAATTACACATGATACTCTTTATTAAGAGCACACTTAGCGGCGTCTAACAGTTCGTGCAAATACAATAAAAATACAATATGATCTGTTCATCTGCATTATTCTGTGGACTTCTTTTAGTATGTCGATAAAACGAGATCTCCCTGATGATAACTTTTTCAAAAATAGGAGTTATTGCACTGTATAACATCACAAACGGAATAATGAATTTAAATGGAAATAATGTCTTCACTATCTCATTACGAAATGAATTTATATTTTGAATTTTGCTAAATGAAATTCTGCTTATGTCAGTTCAAAAATACATGAAAAGTGTTTGGATGTGTACAGACCACGTCATGGGAAATCCATACTATGTTATGCAACTTTGACTTGATTAAACTTTGCAATCCATGTGCATGGCATTTCTCATTCGGGTAAACAAACGCCACAAACCTTTGAATTTCATGTTTTTTCATCAAACATTTTCTTGTCACAAGAACGCCGGTATGTGAATGTACGCTGGACGCACCTGGAATTTCAATGATTTATAGAGACGACACTTTGTTTTAGAGATACCTTCTACAAGTGTTGTACAAATCGAAAAGGATCTTATCTACATGTCGAGTATCATTCATGTGGCTTCTCTGTTTTAGTGTATTCTATTGCATTGACATACCTCGCAGTAAATACTACAAAATGTTGCATCATATGCATGTTAAAAATGTTGGTTCTCCTACATTGATAGCCTAACAACGTGCCCAAGGCTCTATTTAAGGAAACAAAACCTGCTTGCACCTTGTGCAACCTTGGGTAATAACCTTGTTACACAAAAACAGGCTGCACTTGCTGATCAATATAGGATAATATACACGGATTGAGGTTTGGTATTGATGATATCGAACACCAATATTATTCTGGGCCTGCTAAGGTAATTTTACCTTAATTCATAACATTTCATGGGCAGTAACAGTCATTCAATCACTGTCCGTGCTGTCTTCAGAGTCACTGTTCCAAGCCAGTCTCTCATCATTCTGTTTTCCAACTGAAGTCTGTGTTCTTTGAACAGCAAACTATCAATAGACGCTTGGTCCAAGTTGGTAGAAATATTAGGTTGCATGTGCATTATTGCACGTTCTGAAAGCTTAAATCGTGCCCTGATCTCTGAATGGAAAATATTTTATCTAGACGATCAGTTATCAAATGATCTTAAAATTAAAACTACGTTATATGTCAATGGAAGCTTTGAATAAATATCGATGCGTCACTAAATAACAATAAGTTTATTTAGTACTAAATAAAAATTATTGTATACTTTGCTGGCATTAATCTGTTGCACAGTGTAAAGAGTGAGTGAGTGAGTTTAGTTTTTACGCCGCACTCAGTTATATTCCAGCTATATGGCGGCGGTCTGTAAATAATCGAGTCTGGACCAGACAATCCAGTGATCAAGAGCATGAGTATCGATCTGCGCAATTGGGAACCAATGACATGTGTCAACTAAGCCAGCGAACCTGACCACCCGATCCCGTTAGTCGCCTCTTACGACAAGCATGGGTTACTGAAGGTTCATTCTAACCCGGACCTTCACGGGTACACAGTGTAAAGAAACAAAGAAGGAGAGAAAACATTTTCTTAAATTAAAGCGACAAAACACATAATCAAAACAAGAATCCACCGTGCGATTTCTGCTATTTTATGAGAATGTGTTGACGAATCACTATCAAATGGTGCTATTGTGGACGATGTGTGAACTGTGTGGTCCCTAACTCGTAGTCCAGAAGCATGATGAACCTTTGCGGCAATCTGATTCGCCGTTTAAGCTTGATTTCATAAATCCATTCTGTACTCTTGTCGTTGACCTGGAACACCTGGAACGGGGTCGATCGTGAAGATTTTGGTTTTGTTTGTACCATTCCTATGGTCTGCTCATCACAGTGTGCGAAACAGTGAATGTATTGGCCACTGAACGCTGTCCTCAGTTTCGTATGCTTGGCAATAGCCTGTAAACGCTCCGGGCGTTGCTGACGCTGAATCGCTCGTTCACACACAAATAATGAATGAAATCAAGTAAACCAGAACTGTATGATAAACAGTCAATAAGATGGACACAAAGAATTGTCCAGAGAGATTAATCGACCTTTCATGAAAGTGTCAAATTCAGGGATGACACCTTACGCAAGTGTGTGATGCTAAGAACAAAACTGCCACCTACAGGATATGTTTTGGTGTTACGTAATAGGCATGAACGTTCTTTCAAATGGCTGACTGACTGAGTTTGGTTTTACGCCGCTTTTAGCAATATTCCAGCAATATCACGGCGGGGGACACCAGAAATGGGCTTCACGCTTTGTACCCATGTGGGGATTCGAACCCGGGTCTTCGGCGTGACGAGCCAACGCTTTAACCACTAGACTACCCCACCGTCCCTCTTTCAAATGGTGTTTTATTTGTCCTTAAGATTATTTTTGTCCTAATAATATGTATTAAAAATATATACCATGATCCATTTAAGAGTTCGTGATTATGATTTGAAGTAGACCATAGACTGTATCCCTACATAGTGAAGTAGACCATAGACTGTATCCCTACATAGTGAAGTAGACCATAGACTGTATCCCTACATAGTGAAGTAGACCATAGACTGTATCCCTACATAGTGAAGTAGACCATAGACTGTATCCCTACATAGTGAAGTAGACATAGTGAAGTAAACCATAGACTGTATCCCTACATAGTGAAGTAGAAGTCCCTACATAGTGAAGTAGACCATAGACTGTATCCCTACATAGACTGTGTGAAGTAGACCATAGACTGTATCCCTACATAGTGAAGTAGACTATAGACTGTATCCTACAACGACCATAGACTGTATCCCATAGTGGAGTAGACCATAGACTGTATCCCTACATAGTGAAGTAGACCATAGACTGTATCCCTACATGTAGTGAAGTAGACCATAGACTGTATCCCTACATAGTGAAGTAGACCCTACATAGTGAAGTAGACCATAGACTGTATCCCTACATAGTAGTAGACTAGACTGTATCCCTACATAGTGAAGTAGACCATAGACTGTATCCCTACATCCTAGTGAAGTAGACCATAGACTGTATCCTGTATCCCTACATAGTGAAGTAGACCATAGACTGTATCCCCTACATAGACCAAAGACTGTATCCCTACATAGTGAAGTAGACCATAGACTGTATCCCTACATAGTGAAGTAGACCATAGACTGTATCCCTACATAGTGGAGTAGACCATAGACTGTATCCCTACATAGTGAAGTAGACCATAGACTGTATCCCTACATAGTGAAGTAGACCATAGACTGTATCCCTACATAGTGAAGTAGACCATAGACTGTATCCCTACATAGTGAAGTAGACCATAGACTGTATCCCTACATAGTGGAGTGGACCATAGACCTTGATGAAAATGATAATGTCATACATACATGTATCTTTCTCCAAGAAGAAGAAATCGATATGGCTTCGGAAAAGGATAGCCGCTAAAACACGTTATTTACATACAGCACAGTGGACCTTAAAGAAAGGGACCTAGGACTACATAATATTTAGGTATATGCATCTGTGTGTTGACATTTTCCTATTCCTATGATCAGTATTAGGAAGGATGAATTCTGATGGACTGAACTCTTCAGCTGATATGTCTTGACACATTTTCGGAAACATTTCTCAGCAAAAAGACAGGACATTGTAGATACATTTTATAGATTTCATTGTGATAAAAAGGTAACAATTTTAGGACGGAAGCTAAATATAAATATTGTACACGTGTACGTTTCTCTGGTATGTTTATGTAAGTGTACATTTGTACTACAAAGTAACTATATTATCAAATTGTATTTCGCGTATATTTTATGACGGTATGGGATATCGAACTTTCTGTAACAGGCAGTGCTAATGATACGTACATGACAGTTATATAACGAAGGACACTGAAAGGCAAAGATTGATCGTTGTATGTAGTATCGGGGTTTAAGAAGGACACTGAACGGCATTTCTCTTTTGGAATGTTGATGATCACCTTTTGAGATGATGTCATGGAAAGAAAAGCCCTTTCAACCAAAATACATTTTTCAGTCCAGTATTTTGTAGTTTGTTGAAAACATTTCATCAGCTTGATATATATATGCATGCAGTTTTAATTCAGATGAAAATGAAGAATTCGAAGATGTCAAATACTATACAGCATGTTAATGAGATTACTGATTAATTAATTAATTTTTAATAGATTTCAGTAGTTTCGCATTTATCATAAGAAAAAGATAGCACATGTAGGACTGAAGCTAAATGTACATGGCAGCTTGTTAATATTACTATTGTGTTGTAATATTGTCAATGTAATATTTTATGACCGTTAAATGCTCCGGAGCTCTTATGAATGTAAACCAAATTTCCTCCGTGGATAATAAAGTCTTATCTTATCTTATTTTAAATAATGTACGCATACTCTCACGCACGAACACACACGCTTCATGATATTCAGTATTCGGAGGACGTTTCAACACAAAGGGTGCTCAGTATTTTAAATCGTTTTTATTTATTATTTCTGCTGTAGCAGATGTCTAATGGATATATTCCTTGACAAAAAGTTCCACGTGTCTACGTTATTTGTGGTGCTGTTGGTGGTAGGTGATCACGGGGAGGATACATGTATACCTCCAACATGCACTATGCGCCCCCACTGTATGCCCTTGAGTACAGTCAATGTGATGACCTTGCTGAACATGTCTTGGTGGGATATTTATTGACTTGTATGTATTCTCCACTTGTTCAGGAGTTATGTCCCTTAGCATCAATCGCATGTAGTAACTGTAAGTGATAATTGTTGGTCAGCGGATGTCTTGTTTGTAGTCATTGTTATCATCATCATCACCATCATCATCATCAAGATCATCGTCATCATTATCATTATCATCTTTTTAAAAACAAATCAGCATCATAATCATTGAAACGCAGTTCGCAATATACTTCGAATTCCTTCTTTCTGTGAGTAAATTGGAATTTCTGACCACCTTTTCGAGACACCTTGTGTCGGGAATCGAACTCGGGGCTTCGACTTAACAAACGAACGCTTTAACAATTACGACACCCATCGTCCCTATTCAACCGGAAATGGCAGCGCTCGGATGAAAAATGCTTTATGTCACCTGAACAGGGTGAAATTTGCTGTATTCCTGATACATGTACTCTCTCATCATGGGGACAATGTTGCATGAATTTTCACAAAGAATGCATTTCATAGGCGGGTCTTTCGTCGTGATACATATCTCGGGAAATGTGGTGAGGTATGTCTTTGTACCGACCAAAATATATTTAGAGATTGATTGACTGGTTGCCTGATTTAACTATCCAAAGAAACCAAAATAGAAAAGCGGACCCAAATCAGTGGTACTCCATGTGTGTATGCGTGTTGTATTAATGTTGGTTTCTAAGTATATATTACCTTTCAACTCAACTCAGACTTCTAGTGATCTCAGATGATAGTGTGAAAATGAATGGGTGATTGTTGTTTAACGTCATATTTACCAATATTCCAGCGAAATCACGGTTGCGAACATCATGTTATTTCACACATGTAGGGAATCGAACACGGGCCTTAGCTGTGAGGAGCGAGCACTTTAACCACTCGGCAAGCTCTTCGCCTAATTTAATATTTCTTGACTTCGAAGTGTATAATATGCTCTTCAATAAAGAAACCCCAAAGTAGAAAAAATGAAACTATCTTACGGAATTTTGTTGATATTCATACAATATGAATATCAAATATGAATTTCTCATGTGTGCATGCATCGGTAGTGATTTGTGCGGGTAGAATCAAGTACGGTTTTACCCCGAAAATGTGGGGGGAACGCAAAAACACAGCCACATGGCGGCTTAACACACACACAAAACGATTTTGGTTGTTTGGTTTGTTGTTTAACGCTGCACTCAGCAATATTCCAGCTATCTGGCGGCGGTCTGTAAATAATCGAGTCTGGACCAGGCAATCTAGTGATCAACAGCATCTACGTATGTGCAACAAAAACAAATGAACGTGCAACCTGACTTGCTGGGCTTATGTCTGTCATTTGTTCAGCAAGTGAAAACCTTACGTGAAAACATGTCACGATTCATAGAAGCTCAACCAATAACGTCAACGGCTGACTGCAGACAGGCGACTCGTCCTCGGCCATAACAAGGGTTTTCCACGTATCGCCAAGCACCATTACAAAACAATGGAACCGTTACCGGACGCAGAGTCCAACACGTGACCTACCTGGATCCGGTCGTCCACGGGTCACAGCAGAACAGGTTTCTATTCATACCGGTTCGTCACATACGTAACAGACTCACCACGACTACGTCTACGACTACAGCGCGAGTGAGTGAGTTAAAAATTATAGTCATATCGGCAATATTTCAGCCATAACGTGACTAAAACTAGATAAACTACGGCTACAGCAATACCAATATTGACTAGGGTTTCAGCCCAGACAGTGCCCCAGGTATTCGCCCGATTAGAAAAATGACCAGTTCGAGGCGTCATTGTGAATGTAATAGATACGATGTTGAGAACAGATGACCTTCACCTTGACATTCGATTGTTTCACGTGTGCCGTGATGAACCTCGGTCTGTGACAATGACTTGTGCCAAATGTGTTATCATCTGTGGATAATTTATATAATTTAAAAAGCATACATCTGAAAACTATTTTGCGTTTCTTTTTTTTTGCAACCGAAGCAATGTAACGTTGTGTAATAACGTAATACGACATAACTAGTAGGAGTTTGAGTGTTGGTTAACGCCGCACTCTGCAATATTCCAGCTATAAATATGTAATTATGTAAAAAGTTTGGACTAGACAATCCAATGATCAACGGTATAAGCATCGATCTATGCAATTGGGCTACGATGTCGTGTGTCAACCAAGTCAGTGAGCCTGACCACCCGTTAGTCGCCTCTTACGACAAGTATGGGTTGCTGAAGACCAATTCTAATCTGGATCTTTACGGTGAAAACAAACATGGGATGCTGATGACCAATTCTAACCAGGATCTTCACAGGTCTCTACTAGGAGTAATAAGCTGTGTTTTACTGACTGTTCCGCGAGAGTCACATCCCAAAGAATGTAACACATCTCAGTGTTCTTGTCCTGAAAGACGAGTAAATTAACTCTGTCCATCGTCAGTGAAAAGTAGACACATTCAGCTTCTAAAAATGGTTTTAATATAAAGCCAACCCAGGTTTGGACACACAACATTCGGGACGTCAACTAGAGATTATGAGATAAAATGTCTGAGACCGCCACCAAAGACAGACTCCCACCTGCTGACCAAGTGAGCTAACGAAAGGGATGTCTACAGAGAAACACAATAGGATATAAGTAACATAGGGCAATAGTGTGAACAGATACCCGCGCAAATGGCAATATTTGCACCAACAAAATAAGAACTCGCGTGCAAATAAATTATTGCTTCAGAGTAATTTACAACCATTTTTAGTGCCTTTTGCCTACATTCATTCCACATTTTACAGTCAACCCTGAATTACTTGTCTGAGTGTTTTAGAAATAAAGGTATCATGTTTTCGCTTATAACAATCGTAGTATGTAGTAACAGTGCACGGGTAAAATAGATGCGTCCCTCGTTATACATTTGCTATAAAATTCGAACCCGATCTAAATTCTGCCTAGCTGCACATCGGTTGACCGTTTCCAAATCCTGTAACTTGTATTTTTGTTGACTCCATAAATAGTGCAGATCGGTTGTATAATATTCTATTAAACCCAGACATTAACATTGGAATATGGATATATGACATATCAGTCCACAACACTTCACCAAAACACGCCTGAATAAAATGTATGTCTAACAGATCTTAATTTAACAAGCGTTAATGTGTATGTATTACTTGTCAAGTACTCAACTCCAATAAAATGACCAAACGTATAATTCACATGTAAAACCATCTTAAACATGCTTTCATGTGTTGGTCAACAATAACCCGATGATATTTACCCACCGTTTACTGGCGTAGACTATTGTGAATAGCATAACAATAATTATGTATCAAAACATCTTCACTGGTAAATCTACGCTAGCCCAATCACAATGTCAAACCTGCTGACATTGTCAGAGAATTGTACCATCTATCACATGAAATAAATATCCTCTACAAAGTAAACAACGTATTGAAAACAAAAACACTCGTGAGAATCCATTTTGAGAATTAAGACCATTTGCATTCATGATGATTATTCCTCGAACCCCATTGTGTGTACACAGAATTACGACGGGGAAAACTAGGAGACGGGATTATATAATACCCATTTCGCTTCAAACAGTGACCCGCCATTCATGTTTATGAAAACATGGAAAGGTCAAGGGTTGGATGAAGAACAAGTCGACATCCGTTGCATAAGACAACATACACACTTCACCCTTGGAGACCCTTGGAGACCCTTGGTGTTAGGCCTCAAACACCATTTGCATTAATGCACGATCGTCCAGCTTTCATTTATGACGTCATCGTGACGTCATACCTGTCACAGACTTGCACGTCCTTGCAAAGGTTTCCAACGTGATCAAGAGGGGCTGTGACTCTGTGTCACGTGACCAGACAATTTTCACGTGAAAACACCCTGTTGTCGGTCTCTTAGCAACCTAAGGGTGGTGCCAGCGTTCACGTAAAATGACGTCTTTATCCTCTCAAGCCCTCCAAAATTTTATCTTGGTCTACATATTCGAGAATATGTGGCGCGTTGACAAGGATCCCAACTGTTCCACCGAACGTGACGAAGAGAAAAATGAGCAGCATCATCCGATCCAGAACCCGTGCCACGTACTTCCAGTCACCGAGCACCTGTTGACGACAAACATGCCTGTGGTGAGATCAACAAACTTCGGTAGATTTGAGACTGAGTATCAGTAGTAATAAATGGAAATATGACAGAAACTGTATCTACTATCAACAATGAAAGTTACGAAATAAATGTGTTAGCATAAAATGTTGCTTGTTTGGTGTTTAACGCCGCAATCAGCAATATTCCAGCATTATGGCGGCAGTCTGTAAATAATTGAGTCTGGACCAGACAATCCAGGTATCAATCAACAGCAGGTGCATCAATTGGGATGACATGTGTCAACCAAGTCAGCGAGCCTGACCACCCGATCCCATTAGTCGCTGACTGACTGACTGACTGACTGAGTTTGGTTTTACGCCGCTTTTAGCAATATTCCAGCAACATCACGGCGGGGGAACACCAGAAATGGGCTTCACACATTGTACCCATGTGGGGATTCGAACCCGGGTCTTCGGCGTGACGAGCCAACGCTTTAACTACTAGGCTACCCCACCGCCCCTCCCATTAGTCGCCTCTTACAACAAGCATCGGTGGCCGAAGACCAATTCTAACCCGGATCTTCAGGGGTCGTTAACATATAATCCATCCTTACTGTTTCATAGTCTTCCTCTGTTTTCAAGTGCTTGTAGATGAATCTCACTGCTTCTGTTGCCTTGTAGAGGTCAGGCGTCATCCTGAACGCTTCTTCCCCGTCATCAATGCCATTCCCGCGGTCTAGCGGAGGATTCAATTTGCAGTGAGGGTGGTGGATCTCCGTTAGTTCTAGGAGGTCTGAGGTCATATTCAGAGGTACCCGCCTTGTTTCTGGTGTATTCTGATACGACGGTGGCGGAGTAATCTCTTTCTTCTTCCACCGTTCATCATGATCCGGTCTTTCCATGAGTAAAATCTTTGGAATATAGTAAAGAAATATCTTTCGCACCCAATCTGGCATCTGATGAGTACGAGGGGTCCTGTAATTTCTATTAATTATAACAACAGTCGACAAGATGGCTATAATATTCATGATAAACGTAAATAGTAAATATTTGGCTATCAAAGGTATCCTCAAGGAAGGAGGAAGGATCTTTGAGACTAGCAACAAAAACACGACCAAAGCCAGCAAGATGGATATACACAGAGTGATTTTTTCTCCGGCATCTGCGGGCAATGCGAACACACAGACGCTGACAAAGCTGATGAGAACACACGGGATGATAAGGTTCACTGTGTAGAACAAGGTCTTCCTCCTTAGAATGAATTTGAAAATAATCAATTTGCGTATTTCACGTCCATTTGTTTCATTCACAATGGTTCCCGGACAATCAATCAAATCCCAGGTACCGCTCTTCAGATAATCTGTCAGATCCAGCTTTGTTCGTCCTCCCTTGAACCCAAAAGACAGCTGGTTTCCCTGGAATGTCCAGGAACCGAATTTCATCTCACATTCTTGCTGATCGAAGGGAAAATAGGCGACGTCGATTGTGCAAGAACTCTGGTAAATAGCTGGAGGGATCCAGTTGACTTCTCCAGTGGAGTAGATGACGCAGTTGGACTTGTAGGTTACTTCATAGTTACCGTCGGCGCTGTATGGATGAAACAATCATATATGTAAGGTAATCTTTGACTTTGAACTCTATGGAACGTTATACTCATCAATACTGTAGAATAGTCTTAAGACTTTTCAAATCAACTTAGTCCAGTTCGTTGTTTTTCAGGCAAGAAAATTGCATAAGTACGTTATTTGATAAGACAAGACAATTGATCTGTTTTGCACGTATTGTTTACCTATTTTCAGTCTTTGAGGCAAAAATGAAAGTCTTTTTGGGAAAGGTTATGTTTAATCGAAAGAAAAAAACCCACCGTATCAACTAGCGCATATCTCCAGATGTTTAGTACATAATGAGAACAAATTTACCACACTCGAGGGACAAAATATTTAAGGTAAGGTAAAGCTTACCCAAGGTAAATACACATGTATTCGACTGAACTCTACGTGACCCGTTTCTGTCGTTTCTGAAATAATACTTACCGGGTGGACAACAGCCCGGGTGGATACGAAAATTGACTTATTTCGCTAAAAACACTGTTCGTATGGGTAAAATGTGAAGTATCTGCACAATGAGTACCATAGAAGGCCCGGAAACCTTCATTCTAATGCAGAACAATCGCAACCATAGCTAAACAAATGGTCTGGTCACAGCATTTAAGTACTTAAAAACGACAAAGAAGCGAGGATGTTCACTGGTGATTCGTTTTGATACACGAATACTAATTATCATATCTGAAACACACTGCTGTCCATATGTAAATGAAGCCAATGTCATGAGAATAAAGGGTTAATTTACAGTGTCTGTGACAAGGAAGTTAATATTTTCATAAGGTTTGTATAACGGAAGTAATTCCAAATTGGCGGTGAAGTGTTTCTAAAAGGCCGATGATATCTTTTGTTAGTTAATAGCTTTGTATGAATAGCACTGTTGGATGGAATACATTCATCCCGGGTTGTCAAGAGGGCGTTGACTCGTGTGATACTCACTTATTAAACAGAACGATATCTGGTGTCCATACCGACTCTGGTCGGATCCTAATGGAGTCGATGTTCCCGTACTCGGCGGTGTTCCAGAACAGCTGCGTGTCGTTCCAGTACTAAACAGATAAGTAGTAATATAACTCGTGATGGTTAATATAATAGTACACCGACTAACTATTTTGTGACATTACATAAAAGTTATAAGAGATATGGTTCTGGCATCTCATCTATCTCACAAGTTCTCGCAGTTTGGTTTGCTTGTGAACGCATGGAGGCATGCTGTGTGTATGAATAAGGAATTCTGTTTATGGACATGCAGCGAGAGAGAGAGAGAGAGAGAGAGAGAGAGAGAGAGAGAGAGAGAGAGAGAGAGAGAGAGAGAGAGAGAGAGAGAGAGAGAGAGAGAGAGAGAGAGAGAGAGAGAGAGAGAGAGAGAGAGAGAGAGAGAGAGAGAGAGAAGAGAGGAGAGAGAGAGAGAGAGAGAGAGAGAGAGAGAGAGAGAGAGAGAGAGAGAGAGAGAGAGAGAGAGAGAGACTGAGAGTGCGTGCACGACGGAAGTAGGTGTACGTATTATGTATGCCCACTCCGAGCTGACCAACGTTTGTTGTATCCCTCAATACCGAGTGACGGGCAGTGTAACCAGGTGTTATCTACTTGCCCATCGGCGGCCATGTACTAACGGACAATGTTTGAACAAGATATCTGTTTAACGTGATGAGTTATGTTGTTTTTCAGTGAGACATTTCTGAAACGAGGGACGTACATAATAATCACAAACATAAGTTCTTCAAACTAGATGAAACGCCACCAAGCATTTAATATTTATCGTTTTAATAATATATTTTGCAATCTGGACATCCGAACATTAAAGTTAACACACTGTAAAAAATGAAGGAGAGCAGATCATTATACTAAGACTGCGGATTTTATCGAAATAAATATATTATTATAATGTTTCATATCTGTAACTATGCATTCTGGAACTTTTATTTATTGGTTATTAATAACCAAGATGGTCGTTATCATTGTTCTTTCGAATCGGATATATCTTGTTGTGGTTTGAAACCCACTGACCAATCAGAATCGTGTATTTTTGACAGTAGTGGTATATCACATTTTAAAAATCCTACCATTTGCAGCCACACATTCGTCTTCATCACCTGGTTCTTTTCATCCTGAAAGAAAAGATGAAGAAACCCACATATATTATTTGTATAATCTGGATTAATTAAACTGTAACAGTGCTAGTGTGTCCTGAGCATGTTTTCTCAAGAATCTTCTTCAGAATATTCTGTGAAATTGAAAGTTTAAGACAACCGGCATTGTGATATCATATCAGGAAAAGAACTAACAGTATCTCCACTAAAATCGAACTCAACAGTGTCTCAAATGATTCGTGGTCTTATGTTCATAAAATACTGAGACAAGCACACGACTACAGACAATATGTTACCCATTCCTATTGCCCTGTTGTGACAATATATACTGAGAGGCAATTTTGTGCATGAAGTTTATTATTTGAACCAGAGAAAAAGTGTGTTTAATGGTCCAATAAACGCAAAAAAGCAGTTGTTCGAATTGCACGAAATTTGCAAAAAGCGTGACATTTACAGGAAAAATGGTCAACTAAGTTCACTCTAAAAGGCCAGAATTCGGACGACAGAGGTGAAGTGGGGTGAGGTGAGGTGAAATTGGGTTTAACGTCGTGCTTGAGAATATTTCGCTCATATGACGACGTGCATGTATGTGTATGTGCGGCTGCTTGTACTAGCCCAGACTGAAGCTGGTTTTATAGAGCTAGCCCACTGAGATACCATGTCGCAGTTAAGCATGAATACCCCACTCAGACACATTATACTGACTCCGAGCCGACCAGTCCTTGTTGTACCCATTAATACCGAGCGCCAGGCAGGGACCAACAAGTACCATATTTTAACGTCTTTTGGTATGACGCGGTCGGGGATCGAACACGCGACCTTCCGCTGTCCGGGCGGACGCTCTAACCACTACACCACGGAGGCGGTCCGGACGCCAGAGCATCGGCGTTGACGTCTCCAGTGGAGCAGACAGCACTGGCCATGGGTATCACGTGAGTGGAGAAGAGTTCTCGTCACCGATGAGTCACGTTTCCTTCGTCACGAGCTAAAAGCAGGACACGCGTCTACAGGTGCGCAGGTGAACGTTACATGAAGCCATGTGTTCTGGGAGGGGATCGTTTTGGCGGTGGGAGCGTTATGATCTGTGTTGGGGTAACAGCTGATGGTGATTGAGTGGAACTTGAACAGAACGGCCCTGGAATGACGTTTCAACACGATAACGCCAGACCACACGTTGCTCGAGTTGTATAGCAGTATCTTAATCAGAACAAAACTAATGTGTTACCCTGGCCAGCAAGACCCCCCTGGTTTGTGGACCACTGAACACGTCTGGAGCGAAGTTTACGATGTAATTCGAATCCTCTAACAACGCTTGACGAACCAGATTCTTCCTAGGATATGGTTTGATCTTCAGCAGGACTTTCATGGACGTTTAATGGACTCAAAGAGGCAAACGCCCTTCCATCAAATACCATCAGGAAAAGTAACACTGACAGACAGCCATCATGTACCTGGACAATTGCGGTGCGGCGTAAAACAATATATATTTGGAAGATACCTCGTAAGGTTCAATCAGCATACCGGGAGACACTGTGACCCTGCGGTTAAACCCTTAAATCTGTGGTTTCTTTATCGAGATGCACTTAAATCGAGTTCTTTCAGTGTAGCCTTGTCTGTGAATATAGACAAGTAACGGTGGTGGCAGTACGCCCAACAATAACCAAGTTAAACCCTATCCTTCCGCAACCACTGGAAGCAACACTTTCATTTGGAATTTTTCTTCTTGTTACCCTCTAAAATTGACATGCCTAAAAGCCTGAAGCACATTAGAAGACTTAAATGTATGACACGTTCAATCCCAGAAGAGATCCTAGTGACTTCTCCGCATTTTTCCTTCTGCTTTTTCTAGACAGCCTCCTGATAATTTGAATAGATTTTGTTGACAAGCAAATATTTACAAAGCTACAAGTTGAACATTTTTTTCTCTCCACTGTAAACAAGAAAAAGCCAATAAAATGTCATAATCATGTTTTGTTGTTTGCTGTCAAATATTTAGACAGCAATGGCTAACACTTCATTTTATTTGCACTACGCAATCACATGTTACAACCACTAAATTGACGTCATAATTACCGGGGGCAATGTGACGACTCTGGTATTACAATTTTTCTTGTACAAAAAAGATGTCTCTTATATTTGAAAAGACTATGCTGGGGCCTCTCAAAGATCAACGGGTAAGAGTCCCTGGGGCAAACATAATGTAAATGTTCAGTCTTCATCGTCAAAGCCATATAAAGGATTTTCTATTTGCTCCAGTGAATAAAGGCCTTAGTTTGGGACACATCTTCCAGAGATGATGGCCAAAAAAACCCTGTGTTATGTCATAATTTCTTTACCGTGTTTTCACTAACGGCATGATATCTTAATAATTGCCATGAAAACCTGGGCTGAAATGTTGACATTTACTCTCAAGTAATACATTGAAAGAGAATCGAAAATGAAAAGAAATAACATTTTCAAACACAAGTATTGGAATGTCAACAGAATATTGCGGCCGAAATAAAAGGCTACAGCTGGGGGAAGTCGTGTTCACAAACAAAATATTAACCAAAGCTATAGTCTGTAAAAATAATTACAATTATGTGTCATACAAGGTAACGAAAATCATGATGATCACCTAATTCTGAAAATGTTCGCGTGATGTCTCCAACTGATAATCCGTTTTTCATTAAATTCGATCTACATTTGCTTCGTTTTTTACTTGCTTCAGGTTGGTTTAGAATGACCAGAGAATTCCTGATTCAGAAACAAACTTTAGCAACAATGGCGTGACGTCATTATAATACTTTGAGTGTCAAACGGATGCATTACGACAATCATTAATAGTGGTTGAAGGCTTAAGTAGTGATCAACAATCGATGTCAATAAAATACCCGTAATGGCTGACTTGACAGATTTATTGACTAAGACGATCCAGTAAGTATGTGGAACAGTAGATGACATACAGGCTTTCCACTTAAGTAAACTAGAAAGAGATATAGACTTGGATGTTATTCCGAGCAAATGACAGGCGTTCCTATAGTGGACATTGTCAGTTGATGGCTCGGAGTCAATTCAATAGGATCTGCGATGGGGAGGAAGCCATGTGACGTCAACACAGAGTCAATTAGACATCTATGAAAATATAAAGCTGGTCTTCATCCACATTTGAACCATCAATTAGATTCAGCGTCAGATTATTAGGCTCGAGATGCAGAACGTATTACGGTAGCCCTCAGAGAGGTCACAATTTGCTTTTCGTATCACATGTAATCTTTACAAGATGCTTTTAAAGGTTTTTAAAGGGACGAGGCGAGAAAGTACAACCTTTTTAATGCCATCAAATATTTGCGTCAGTTTGATCAACATTAATCAGCTAACGTGACTTCACTTCAGGAAGGCTGTGAATAACTTCCATAGCTAACACCGATCACGGGTGATATCAAACACAATATATGGAATGAATATAGAAAGTGTATGCTATACTTACCAGGCTTATAATCTGGCTTAGCTGTAAACTGAAGTCTATATGGAGGGAATCGTTAACTTCATTTACTGGTCTGATGAGAGGATTGTACCCGTTCTTCGAGAAAAGGTCGTACACCAAGCGGTCTTGGTCCGCCGCTGAAACGATCAATTGGGAAAGAATTATTAAAAAAGAAAAGATGCATGTAAAAGACCCAAGTCAAAAGTAAATTACAATCATCATCATCATCATCATCATCACTTCAGAACAAAACCAACATAATAATAACATATTGACGTTCTCTGTGTTCTTAGGTTTATATGTACTGCTATTTTTATTACCAGCCATTCATTTGAAATGGGCCAAAACAGAAGAGGAATCTGTTGAATGTCTGTCAGAGTAGGTTCAGTCAGTGCGACATGTCACTGGCAGAATGCACAAACTGTACAGCGGAATCAGGACTGGGAAAAACCTTCTGGCTCAGCCAGCTGTTATCCAAAATTTGGCTTCTCTACTCGAAATGTTTGTAGTTGTTCCAACAGCCTTCATTTGCATTACCTTCATAATGTAAACATCGCTACATAAATCGTTTGATCAAAGAACAAGGCAAAAGTGACATATCGAAAAACACCACATGTTAGACCTGATACCTCGGGATGAAATCGACAAAAATCTTGTGTTAGTACTACTTTTTGGCTTGACTTAAAACCAGAAGACATGTCTCATTCTTTATTACACTGAATTCCGAAAGCTCCATAAAACTCGTACAAAGAGAGATATAATGCTGGGCCCGGCGAATGTACCATCAAATCCAGATTAACCATCATCTTTCAAACTATACTCATGCCAATAATGGTTTGTCACCCCCTTCAATTTGTTTAATTGGAGAGGAGGTGTGGGGTGGGGGTGTTAGGTGTGTGTGGGGTTGGGGTGGGAAGGGGGTTGACAACCATTATTGGCATGAGTATATTAAGAAAGCACGTACATTCACAGAACGTATGTGAGACTATCGGAATTAACACCATGTGGATTTTCAGACATACAAAGGATAGGCTTGAATTTGGACACTCTCACACACGGGCTGAGTTCTGTCCAAAACGTTTGATCTTTTAACTTTGTACACCAATATCCAACATGAAAAACCTAAGACAGAACTTCGTTGTGTGATCCACGAGGTATTCGTTGAGAGAACAGATATACTGGGGTATGTTTCTAGAGTAAATGTCATCTAAAGGTTACTGAGAAAACAATATATGAAATGCTAAGATTTCTTCATTATAATATACATACAAAATGTGAGGTAAAACGTTTAGACAAATGGGTATTACCAAGAGCAGTTGTGCTCCCCTTCTACCTGATCTGTTTCTTCCTAAAAGAGTAATTTGGCCAAGATATGTACCTTATAAGCTTAAGGTAGATCGATGATCAAACCACCAAACAGTTAATTCCCTTATACTGATTTACCCAACTGAACTAGAAATAAAGGAGAGATCGCCTCATGTGTACCACATTCAGATCTATGCATAAACATTTAGAGTGGCAAAAACCTCTACAAGGTCGAATGACTATAGTCAACAGTCCCTTCACGTCCAGTAATATCCCAACAGATCCAGCCTTTGGGGTTAACATTTACGAACTTTTAGGGTACAATCAACCATGCCCTCTTTGCCAAGATTTCATTTTCGGTAAAAACCGCCAGTGCAAAAGAATAACCAGGCTTAACTATCATCAGAAACAAATTCCGTTTGTGTAAAGAGGAAAATATCTGTGAAAGTCATATGATAGGATTACTGATAATCAGTGATGATACCAGGTGTTCGCAAAAAGGATAAGCATGTCTTGCCTTACTGGAAGCACCCGCCATTTACTAAAGCGCGACATATATGACTCTTACTCGGAGTTGTTTTAATCAAGGTTTCTCATTGAAGCTTTCAAAACGTTCTTTTGTAACCAAGCGGAGGATAGAAATGATGCCCGATGCAATTCCCTATTTTGACTTGTATATACGTTCTCGGTTGTTTTCAGGAGACCAACTGACTAGTCTTTATGGCCGTACCGTCGGCAGGATACGCTCAACGTTTCGCGAACGCCTCCTATAATCTCTGCATGACATTGATTCATAAACACATACTTAATATAATATGATATAGTCGAAATCACACAATGGAATTTTATCTTGGCACAGTTTTGATGGATGTGGAAAGGGTGGGTTTGTTTGCTTCTATGATACAAAATCCATTTTAAAGGAATCATAATATTATGAATTATGTTTTCCCCAAATGCTTCCGAGTCTGAAAACTTCAAACAATTTTAGAGCTTCTACTTTACAACCGCTTACAAATGTCAGCTCTGGGTTCACGTGTTCTGAAGGTATCACGTTATGTTCATATTTCCGTCAGATGCAATGTATAACGTTCTGGATGTTATTTTTTATGTCTGATATTTATAACATTTTCACTCTAAACAATCAAAAACATGCTGTGATTAAGAATACATACAGGAAGGTTTTATATATTTTGCAACGCATAATGCATGGTATAAATATGTTGAAAAACGGGAGATGTATGTGCTGTGAAATGAGTAAATAAATGAATGAATGAGTGAGTGGATGAATGAATGAACACTTGTCGTCGATGGCATAACACATTTGTATTGAGAAACTGTTAAAAGTATATCATGAGGATCTTGTTTTCCAGAAAAACCCCAAAAGATAACATTATCAGTGTATGAAAAAGGCCCGTCCGACCGCCCGAGACGGGCTAGATTTCTGACGGACAGTCAAAATTTACAGCTAGCCAGCCCGATGGTCTGATAAAAATTACAAATAACATGTTCCATACATCGGAGTAATTTTCTTTGGATTGTCCCGTTTGGTTAAATCCATTTTGGGCTGGTAACATTTGAAGTTACCAGCCCTGATGTCTCGCTGGTTTGTTGACTTATTTCATACACTGACATTATATAGTCCTACATCATTATCATTTTATTTTGGTTTTGATTGTGGTTTGTGCCCTTTTCAAACCAGGATTCCCTTTTCTGTAGAACCTTCACCCTGCCCTTTTTGTTGTCTGGAGGAAACACTATCATACTTTTAGTCAATTTTGTAAGGGATGTCCATATGACTGTCAGATACGTATCGTCTTTTGTTATGACTTGTAATCAAGGTTTCAGTCTTTTGAACTTATAACCTACAGCGGCAGGGCCTGAAGGAGTGGCAATCACAAAACAAAATCCTCACAAAGAGAAAGCGATTGTCTACCAAACATGCAGGTGTCGTTAAAACAACGTTTAAATCATGAGCCCATCTGCGAATTCGTATCATTTGTTTACATCATGTTGGTCGTTTGGTTTAACAGTACGTAGCAACAGAGAGGTTTGGTTATTAGTTCTTAAATAACTCCATATATAAGGTCACCATATACCTCTATCACCATCTACATCAACGTCTACATCATGATGTACAGATATGACAATGCAATATGTCCATGAAGAGTTTGGCGTGTCTGGGTGCACTATTCGAAGTTCGATTCCCAGATTTGACCTGAATATGTTTTGCATCTTAGTACCATACCCGTGGTAAAACCGTAAAGATTGGTCCTCAGAATAGGTCCTTAGCATCTTATAATATGAGTAAGAGACGTGGATAGGAGTCCACAATATCATTCACACTCCGTTCTAGGTTAAGTTACATACCGCCGTCTTATAGCTGGAGAATAGCTGAGTGCAAACAACACACAAACAACATACAAACAACATACAAAAACAACACACAAACAAACCGAATTGATCAAACAGGTCAATAAACAACCTACGTACTGTTCACCTCAGTAACGTCGTTAATATAATATTCATCACTACACATATATCATATCTAATCTCCAGATGAATAATAAAGATTGTAGTACAAGCACACCACGACATACCAAACCAAGACAGGAATGTGAGATACAACAACGCGCATACTAGATTGAAAGTTGAACTGTAATCCTCGTGGATCGAGAGGATCCAATATAATACTGCCACTCACTGCAAAATGAAAGGAATATTCCTAATTTCATTTCGCACATGACCCCCTGTTCCCGTCCCAAACAAACCACGGCGTGAAACACAGTGATCACCCAAGTGTAAATGTAGCTCGGTCCAGGGCCCACACTGGTTAAGTATGCCAGTGGTGCGGTGTGTCCCTCGATGCCTGTATTCCACGCCGGAACATTTGTTCTGGGCTGCATCTCTACTCGCACATACTTTAACAATGGCAATACAGGTAATAGCTGCATTACCCAAATTATATTGTTCTTGCAATGGATTCTAATCAAAGGGGGTCACTTCAGTATTGATTAAAATAGATAGCGCATGTGTTTTGGCTTTGAGTACAGAGACCGTCTTGGTTTGTTTCAGCAGCTTCTATTGGTGAAGATTGAGAAGGAAGATGACTCAATAGTCTATCTACATAATATTCCGATAACTATTCTCCTATTATATTATTTTTTTGCTGATGTGAAAACTTATACTATAATCTAAATAATATTTGCATACTTTCCAAAGGGTAATTTGATGAAATCTCACTGGAACAAATCTACACTTCCGTGTTGCATCAATTACTGAGTTAGATACTAAGTTAAAGATATACCAAATACATTAGACATGTAACCTGCAAGTAATAAGTTTTTAATACCTTTGCCCTTTTCCGTTCGGACTGGCGTAGACTAGACAGGACTGAATAGGGTAGATGTTTACTGAGTCAGTGTGGAATGGCCTATCTAGGTCGCGGAGACGCGTGTTGTGTTTTCGGTTGGCTGGTAAACTATGCTTATAGCAAAAGTGTCTGCAGTCATCCTCTTACAGGCTTCCTTCCACCAGGCACTATAGTTAATGAGTCTTTTGTTCTTTTTCTCAGATGAGCATGGAACTCTGCCAGGAGGAAGCTCTGGCACACATTCAGTGTCCTGATTTTGGACGGGCTATGACACACGTGGCAAGGTACACCCTCTTTAATTGGAATAATATTCTCTTTCCAGATACTCCCATCAGAAGGTTGGCTGCGATGTTTGAGGAAATGGAGGATAACGCCGTGGAATCAGCCTCGTGAGGATGAAACTCTCATAGGTGGTTCAAAGAGTAAAAAGACGATGTGCCCTCGCGCCTTCAGCACGCGCGGTTGCCTGGAAACGGAATTCTGATCGCTCCTGCTGCCTGATGGATAATGAAATCCCGTAGCATTCAAAAGCCAAACCTGCTCAGTATTGACAAAATCTTTAATTAACTGCATTGATATTTCTTTAAAAGGGATAACAAAAAGATATCTGGGTCAGAAAGGAATATTCGACCGGAATATTTGGAACCATTTCCTATTATTCCATATGTGTACACGTTAGGATAAAATCTCTAAGGAGGTCATTACGAGTTTAACTGAATATGAAAACAGATGTCATACCGTGAAATGAAATGATATGCGTTAGGTTGGTGTACTATTTCTGCCATTCATGCATAACAGACGACAATGAACAGTTGTGAAAAGATGCATCAGTTAATAATTCAGTGTTTCCAAAGTTAGGAACTGACGTTTATATTTCTTGGTGACATTCATTTCATATATCAAACATTATCAACCATCTTGTGAAAATATGGTATCATAAGAAACAGTTGTGTGGATTAGTATTTTCACGTAAGCGATTCAATACTGTCTTCGTTATTAGTGGATTTTATCATAAATTAACTACATTTGACAATGGAAATCATACAATTTGTCTATGCTTTTCCTTTCATCTGTACTGCTCAATAGTATTTCTCCTTGTGAACTGCAACATATAAAATCACGGTGTTTATCTGGAGCCCTTCGGGAGGGGAAACATTATTGTTACTTAGCAAAGTATTTTAACCCTCGTCGTTGCCCTAGAGACAATATTGAAACTCCGAATCGGCCATTATGCTCGCCACCTGTTGAATCAACCCACATCGGCTCTTAAACTAGGACATGATTACGATCAATATCTTCACGGGCGAGCTGCAAGTACGGGAGCCATCAGTGAGTTTTAGTTATCTTGTACGACATCACTGAACTCCCAGCACATGATATCACTTCGGGTCTATTTGTCAGTAGAACATGACAAAATGTATCGTTATACCAGATCGTATCGTGTTGGAATCCAGTTGTCATTAAGGATATGACTTGATCGCCCGAAATACGATATCAGAAGCAGACCTGCTTGTCATGTGAATACGAATAGGCCTCCTTACAAAAACAACATGACGGCAATAACTATATGTCACGAACAATTTATCTGAAATATCTACGTGAAATATTTACGTATCTGCACACATATAAGATAATTAGCTGGTCTTCGTTTACAGAATATGAGAGTATCTGCTCACATGTAGGATAATTACCAGGTCTTCACATGTAGGGTAATGTAATGAAGTAGCTCACATGAGAGGTCTTCTTCATGTGAATAGTATGAAAGTGTCTGCTCACATATAAGATAAGCACCGGGTCTTCATATAAATAATATGAAATGATCTGCTCACATGTAAGATAATTACCAGGTCTTCATGTGAATAGTATGAAAGGATCTGCTCACGTATAAGATAAGTACCGGGTCTTCATATAAATAGTATGAAAGGATCTGCTCACATGTAAGATAATTACCGGGTCTTCGTTTACAGAATATGAAAGGATCTGGTCGCACATAACATAATTACCGGGTCTTCATGTGTCTGGTATGAGAGTATCTGCTCACATATAAGATAACTACCAGGTCTTATTATATATAGTATGAGAGGATATGCTAACATAGACGATAATTACCGGGTGTTTGCATATGGAATATAAGAGGATCTACTCACATATAAGGTAATACCTGGATCTCACCTACATGGCAAGGGATATGCCCGTTATGTAGAATACGAGCAGATTTAACGTACAACATGGCAAGAGTTATACACGTTATGTAGAATACGAGCAGATTTCACGTACAACATAGCAAGGGTTATACACGTTATGTAGAATACGAGCGGATCTCACGTACAGTATGGCAAGGGTTATACACGTTATGTAGAATACGAGCAGATCTCACGTACAGCATGGCAAGGGATATACACGTTATGTAGAATACGAGCGGATCTCACGTACAACATGGCAAGGGTTATACCTGTTATGTAGAATATACGAGCAGATCTAACGTACAACATGGCAAGGGTTATACACGTTATGTAGAATACGAGCAGATCTCACGTACAGTATGGCAAGGGATATACACGTTATGTAGAATACGAGCGGATCTCACGTACAGTATGGCAAGGGATATACACGTTATGTAGAATACGAGCGGATCTCACGTACAACATGGCAAGGGTTATACACGTTATGTAGAATACGAGCAGATTTCACGTACAACATGGCAAGGGTTATACACGTTATGTAGAATACGAGCGGATCTCACGTACAGTATGGCAAGGGATATACCTGTTATGTAAAGTATGAAAGGATCTCACGTACATCATAACAGGATCTCTTCACATACAACATCACTCGAGTGTCTACTTGTCATATGGATATGAATCTACTTGTCATATGAATATGAATGAATCTCCTCACATTCAACATCACTAGGAGAGGTACTTGTTATGTAAATATGACTGAATTTCTTCATATAAAACTTAGTATGTGCTTGGATCTCCTCACATACAAGAAACCCGTGAAGATCCGGGTTAGAATGGGTCTTCAGCAACCTATGATTGTCGTAAGACGCGACTAACGGGGTCGGGTGGTCAGGCTCACTGACTTGGTTGACACATGTCATCGTATCCCAATTGCGTAGATGCTCATGATGTTGATCACTGGATTGTCCGGTCCAGACTCGATTATCTACAGACCGCCGCCATATAGCTGGAATATTGCTGAGTGCGGCGTTAAACAACAAACCAATCACATGTTTAGGTTTGCAGATAGGTGTTTACAGTCCCAAATGAAGGGAAATACGGAAAGGTAAACTATCATATACTACCACAAAGAAGAATAAGGTACATATACATATATATATATATATATATATATATGAAATGCCAACAGTTCGAGTAATGTACTCTCAGCACATGGTCATTATCTATTGGCACCAACGTCAAGCACAACTTTGTCGAATTTCCATGTGTAGAGAGTACGGTTGTCTCGAAGCAACAGCCTGATCCTAGCGTATTCCTTATTTCATCATTATGTCGAACTTGGTATTTTCGTAGCCTATCAACTAGGAAAGGGTCAGTGACTGTAATTAGACCCCACAGCAACAGAAACTTCCTCCTTAGTTTAAGAATGTATATTAGCTGATTCAACAGGTGGTGAGCATAATGGCCGATTCAGAGTTTCATTATTAGCTCTGGAGCCGCTACAAGGCTCAGAGTACTGAGCTTTTAACTCGTTGTGAAGACGTACCGCGTGTGATATACATGTATTGGACTACCTTCCAAGATACCCTTGGTCATTGTGACCGAAATAGCGTCAAATACATCATCATGCCTTTTGTGGTTGAAGCGTTCACTCATCACGCCGAAGGCCCGGGTTCGATTCCCCACATGGGTACAATGTGTGAAGCCCATTTCTGGTGTCCCCCGCCGTGATATTGCTGGAATATTTCTAAAAACGGCGTAAAACCATACTCGCTCACTCAACTGGCAGTGCAAACAACAGATGTTGTCTCTTCATAATTATACATTCATTGCTGGTCCATTACTCGGGACACGCAACACCAGACACACTCAATTCCTACGGCTACTAAAGACAGATCCTCCCCTTTTATAGCTGCATTACTCTATTTTGATATAAAACTTGGGTTTTATTGCCTCCAGTTTAATGTCAACTCTGGCTCAACGTTTACGATGATACGATGTGTTGATCAAAGATACATGGCCTTTGATGAAGCCTGTACATTTATTGGGACGTCAGTGTGACGCTCCTGTGGCTACAAAAACTGATTTTTCTCTTCTATTTTGACCATTTGATATTCCCATGAAATCTTCAGAAGTAATATTATGGTTCTTTATGGTAATGCGAGTCCCTTTTGTACTGAAACTTGACGACTTTCGTTGATGGCTAAATTGTCTGATGAGAAGAGCTGCAAATGCATGCATGATTGTTTTGAGAAAATGCCTTTTAGAATTATATAACCTGTGTCTCAAAATCACATACAGCATGGATACTCGTCTGTTTGGGAGTCAGCAGTATGAGACAGCTATTGGATACTCGGAATTTGAACATAAACATGTTGGTAAAAGGGAAGGTCTGTACATATTTGGCTTATACGTATATTGGGCACCGCCATGCTAATCATTACTGTTTGAGATCATTTCTGTAAGCCCTTCAGCGTGCTTGGAATTGCTGTGATACATCACTGGTGCTATTGACTCGGTATGGAATTACGGTTTTAAACTTATACCAGTGTTTCCATGGACCACGATTACCACTATCGCTTCAGTAGAATACAATAAACACTAACGTTTCAGTAGAATGCAATGAACATTTGTGTTTCAGTAGAATATAATTAACACTAAATTTTCAGGAATATACATCCAACACAAGTGATTCAGGAAAACACAATTAACTCTAATATTTTAGAAGAATGCAATAAACATTTCAGTGTTTCAGTAGAATACAACACACTAGTGTTTCAGTAGAATACAACACACTAGTGTTTCAGTAGAATACATCACACTAGTGTTTCAGTAGAATACATCACACTAGTGTTTCAGTAGAATACATCACACTAGTGTTTCAGTAGAATACAACACACTAGTGTTTCAGTAGAATACAACACACTAGTGTTTCACATCACACTAGTAGTAGAATACATCACACTAGTGTTTCAGTAGAGATACATCATCACACTAGTGTTTCACACTAGTGTTTCAGTAGAATACAACACACTAGTGTTTCAGTAGAATACATCACACACTAGTGTTTCAGTAGAATATATCACACTAGTGTTTCAGTAGAATACAACACACTAGTGTTTCAGTAGAATACATCACACTAGTGTTTCAGTAGAATACAACACACTAGTGTTTCAGTAGAATACATCACACTAGTGTTTCAGTAGAATACATCACACTAGTGTTTCAGTAGAATACATCACACTAGTGTTTCAGTAGAATACATCACACTAGTGTTTCAGTAGAATACATCACACTAGTGTTTCAGTAGTGTTTCAGTAGAATACAACACGCTAGTGTTTCAGTAGAATACATCACACTAGTGTTTCAGTAGAATACATCACACTAGTGTTTCAGTAGAATACAACACACTAGTGTTTCAGTAGAATACAACACACTAGTGTTTCAGTAGAATACATCACACTAGTGTTTCAGTAGAATACAACACACTAGTGTTTCAGTAGAATACAACACACTAGTGTTTCAGTAGAATACAACACACTAGTGTTTCAGTAGAATATAGTCAACACTACGATAAAAAGCATACTTCAAATATCAGTGCGTCAGTACAACAGAATATACGTTTCATTAGGATACAACAAAACAGATGATGCTTCAGTAGAATACAATAAACACCAATGCTTTGTAGAATATGATGAAAACTACAGCTACACTGGAAGACAAAACAATTATCAGTGCTTCAATAAACACAATAAACATAAGTTCTTCAGCAGAACACATCAAACAACTGTGCTTCACTGGAATAAGTCAAACACAGGAAACCGACGAGACCGTTTCAGAGCACATGCTTGAATAAACGATGTCGTTATACACCTGATATTTACTGAAATAAGTCTGTTCTTGGGCAACGCTTTTCTATTGCTTCGCGTGGGTCTTCATCTCTTCTGTACGTTCGCTGGGGGTCCTGGGTGTACAATCAAGGCTAAGTGAAAAAGCACGGCGAAGAAAGAGACGTTTCTGCCAAGTTATAACCAGTGCTCATAAATCACTCCATGTTATGACGTCACAACCCGGAAGCAGCGTATGCAGGCCGAAAGTGTTCCTCCAAAATCATCCAATGAAGAGTTGAAACAAACATTCAAAGATTATAGAAGATTCAGGATATAAACTCTTTATAAGACGCATTCTTTACAACAGAGGCATATACAACGGTCACCCAAATTCAATCAAAATTATAGTAATTTGTAGTATGCGTGTTAGAAACCGACAAATCATGGATATTGCGAGACAATCTATTAATAGCGTTAAACTAAGACGACAAACAAGGCCATCAAATAAAATCTCGTTCCAGATTGGTGTCGTATGTTCAAGCATCAATATATGTCATCGGGTGCAATGACCAACAAGGTCATCCAATAACATTCTCCTGGATATGAACGTAGTGTCACACACTTTAATCACTTTATGAATCCAGTTTGGTATGCATGAGTGTTCCTCGACAGTGCTTAATCCACCCGTGGTTTCCAGCAATGAGAAGCGTTGCCCTGGTGTCCTTGTTACAGCGGTAAATGAACTCCTGTATGGCTCATAACGTTTCAATCAAATGCAGGGACCGTATATATACCCATGTAATAAACACCGTGTAGGTTGGCTGGCATTCATGAAATCAATCCTCGGAGTGCCAAATACAAACCTTAATCCGTTCTTTCCCTATCTTAGACAAAGACCTAGTATATGTTATAGTGTTGTATATCTTGGTTTTCGTATTAATAAACCATCTGTCCATGTTATACAAGTCTGTAAGTTGTAATACAATATGCGAATAAATACCATATATAAGGATACAGAAATGTGTATAAAACAGGTATTTGTGGATATGAAGTTGAAAGTTCATCTGCGCGAATTTGGACACGCCCAACGAAAGACATAGCATTGATTTCAACGTTTCATAGCAATGGTCAGGAATAGATACTTTCTTGTCCCCCTCTCCCTCCTCCCAACAGCTAAAAAGATCGAGCCCCAAGCTTGTCTGTGGTGTTGGGCTTTGATGTATCTCTAAACATGTCTGTAATTGATAATGTTTCCCCACTGCGTTCATCTCATCCCATGTGCTTCCCATATGCAATTGTGGGCTATCTTCTTAATGGGCAGGCAATCTTGTGCATTCTGTCTTAAGTTGATTGTAGTCTCTAAGAAAAGGTATGGCACGTACATTCCCATCTGTGCAAAACAGATGATAGCATTTTGATTTTAAACTCAGAAAAATATATTTGAATTTGAAAATGACTGTAAAACACTTAATACAACAGTATAACAACACATATATCTTACAAATGCAGACTGATGCATAATTATTCACATTATGCTTTGACTTCTGTGTGCACCATGCAATGTTGTTGGCCCAATAGCCGTAAACGTTTGATCAATGAGGTCTGTATATTGGTACTTTGCCATTCTGTCTGTTGTCTTAATGTACTGACATACCATATTGCTGGGATCAGCATTATATACTGTGAAGGGGATAAAATATACTCTGGCCCAATTATACCTTGACGCGAGACTGGTCAGATCGCCGTTAGCATGAGACTCGCCAGGTCAATGGTCCAAAGATTTCCAACAGAAACATGTGGCCTGATGGCTGATCCACCAATACACACAAAGAACATGAAGTATACAAAACCAATTGGTTCAGTAGTTTACAAAATGATCAGAAGACAAACCTTACCGATTAATTCAACACTTTACAATATGGACAACGGATAAATCATATCGACCAGCTCACAAATTGACTACAGGTTACAAAAAGGAAGTGTACTGCAGTATCCCACACCAAAAGTTTCATATGAACATGTCGTTTTATCATCATAGGTTATCATTTCTAAAAGGTCACATGTTCTGTTTTATGCTGTACGTGAAATCTTCTTGCACGACATCCGCACAGCATATATTCCTGCCACATGAGCACTCACAGACCCACACACCTGTTGACCCAGGGCTGACAAGAAAGTGAGGCAATACTGGGATATGATCTCATGCTACGTTCATCCTCTCCGAGTAATTCAGTAGTCATTACTCAAGCTGACAGTGTGTCACTGATGCAGTGGCTAATATTTCTGTGTGGGTATCCATGTCCGGGACAAACCTGGACGAGCAGCAGGATTAGGGGGTATCTAACATCACACTTTACTCTCTGAAGCTGGAGAAGGTTCAGGTGATATCCAACATCCAGGAGCACTACGAACCATATGGGGTAAGAGTCACAACAACATAAAGAAAGAAACCAAGGCCACTACGTGAAAGAACATGCATCCACAAATTCACATCATTTGTAAAACGATCAATACTCTTTCACCTGGCTATGCTATGATCTTGTACAACCTTATGTTTCAGAAGCAAAAGGAAACGACCTCAGAGAGTGAGTGAGTTTCGTTTCACGCCACATTTGGCAATACTCCGGCAATATCACGGCGGGGGACACCAGAAATGGGCTTCACACATTGTATCTATGTGGGGAATCGAACCCGGGTCTTCGGCGTGACAAGCGAACGCTTTAACCACTAGGCTACACCACCGCCTCCAACCTCAGAGAAACGGTATAAAGTGCAAAACAAAAAAATATTATAACTAGTTTCTTCCAACCAAGGTAAAACTTTGGATTTTACTCCCCCATGCATGTACAGGATAAACTTTGGGCAATTTTGAAAAAATGATAAAAAACGATGGAAACGATTATTCTCTTCAGTAGCGATCTTAATGCCCACAGATTAGATAGATATATCTTTGATAATCCTAGTTTCTCCTGTGGCTTCCAGAACGAAGATTTCTCATCATTTCTTCTTTTCTTGTCGAAGTTACTTCTATATAAGAAGTAACATGTGTTTCTGTCGTACATCTAGTTCAGTCTTGTTTGGAAATTCCAGTGCTTCTACATGGGAATATCTTGAAAATTTAAATCCTGTCCATAAAAGTATTGATCAATCAGGGACGATTCACCAAATGTGTGTAAGTCTGTAACAGTGTCGATGTTTTAGTGTTAAATAATATGCCTCTGTCGTTTCATCTTTATTTTACAGCCTCTGGAACCTGTTGACAAGTGTATAGATACAATTGTGTATACATTTATTGATATCACTTGTAATCTGGAGCGGCATTAAGTTATAACTATCAATCCAGATCACATTTCAGGGAAATACATATCTTTCGAACAAATCCATCATGACAAATATCGTCAGGAGTTGGTGAAAGAATTGAGGTTACCCAACATGGCACGATAATGTCATGACTTGGAAGAGGAGCACGTGATAGCCTAATGACACAATACTGCCATGAGTTGGAGAAGAAAGGTGATATCCTTTATAACATATCAATGTCATGAGTTGGAGAAAGAAAGGCCATATCAGACTTGACACAACATGTCATGAGTTGGAAATGGAACGGGTTATATCATACACGACACAATACTGAGTTATGTGGTGTACATGTTGAAGAAACGGTAGTTGACAAAGCGGGTTACTTTGACACAGTGGAGAGTTCCTTCTGTTGTCGTATAATAGCACTGATCTGGGTTGTGATGATGCTATAATGTAAGTAAGTATATATTATGTGACCTTTAACAGCCACAATAGACAACGTGTGCAGTACACTATAAACATGAGCCTAACCAGATTGCTGGTACAACAATGTACATTTGAAGATAAAACTAATAAAAGTGTTGGTTCAACAATATACATTTGAAGACAAAACTAATAAAAGTGCTGGTTCAACAATATACACTGCAAGCCTCAGCATCACCAGGTCGCTGAATTCATCTATATACACATGAACACCAGATAAACCAGATTGCTGTTCAACAATATACACATGAACACCAGATAAACCAGATTGCTGTTCAACAATATACACATGAACACCAGATAAACCAGATTGCTGTTCAACAATATACACATGAACACCAGATAAACCAGATTGCTGTTCAACAATATACACATGAACACCAGATAAACCAGATTGCTGTTCAACAATATACACATGAACACCAGATAAACCAGATTGCTGTTCAACAATATACACATGAACACCAGATAAACCAGATTGCTGTTCAACAATATACACATGAACACCAGATAAACCAGATTGCTGGTCAACAATATATACACATGAACACCAGATAAACCAGATTGCTGAATTCAACAATATACACATGAACACCAGATAAACCAGATTGCTGGTCAACAATATACAACCAGATATAACAGATGAACACCATATAAATGAACACCAGATAAACCAGATGCTGTTCAACAATATACACATGAACACCAGATAAACCAGATTGCTGTTCAACAATATACACATGAACACCAGATAAAACCAGATTGCTGGTAACAACAATATACACATGAACACCAGATAAACCAGATCGCTGTTCAACAATATACACATGAACACCAGATAAACCAGATTGCTGTTCAACAATATACACATGAACACCAGATAAACCAGATTGCTGTTCAACAATATACACATGAACACCAGATAAACCAGATTGCTGTTCAACAATATACACATGAACACCAGATAAACCAGATTGCTGTTCAACAATATACACATGAACACCAGATAAACCAGATTGCTGTTCAACAATATACACATGAACACCAGATAAACCAGATTGCTGTTCAACAATATACACATGAACACCAGATAAACCAGATTGCTGTTCAACAATATACACATGAACACCAGATAAACCAGATTGCTGTTCAACAATATACACATGAACACCAGATAAACCAGATTGCTGTTCAACAATATACACATGAACACCAGATAAACCAGATTGCTGTTCAACAATATACACATGAACACCAGATAAACCAGATTGCTGTTCAACAATATACACATGAACACCAGATAAACCAGATTGCTGTTCAACAATACACACATGAACACCAGATAAACCAGATTGCTGTTCAACAATATACACATGAACACCAGACTAACCAGATCGCTGTTCAACAATATACACATGAACACCAGATAAACCAGATTGCTGTTCAACAATATACACATGAACACCAGATAAACCAGATTGCTGTTCAACAATATACACATGAACACCAGATAAACCAGATTGCTGTTCAACAATATACACATGAACACCAGATAAACCAGATTGCTGTTCAACAATATACACATGAACACCAGATAAACCAGATTGCTGTTCAACAATATACACATGAACACCAGATAAACCAGATTGCTGTTCAACAATATACACATGAACACCAGATAAACCAGATTGCTGTTCAACAATATACACATGAACACCAGATAAACCAGATTGCTGTTCAACAATATACACATGAACACCAGATAAACCAGATTGCTGTTCAACAATATACACATGAACATGAACACCAGATAAACCAGATTGCTGTTCAACAATATACACATGAACACCAGATAAACCAGATTGCTGTTCAACAATATACACATGAACACCAGACTAACCAGATCGCTGTTCAACAATATACACATGAACACCAGATAAACCAGATTGCTGTTCAACAATATACACATGAACACCAGATAAACCAGATTGCTGTTCAACAATATACACATGAACACCAGATAAACCAGATTGCTGTTCAACAATATACACATGAACACCAGACTAACCAGATCGCTGTTAAACAATATACACATGAACACCAGATAAACCAGATTGCTGTTCAACAATATACACATGAACACCAGACTAACCAGATCGCTGTTCAATAATATACACATGAACACCAGACTAACTCGATTGCTGTTCAACAATATACACATGAACACCAGACTAACCAATATACACATGATAACCAGATCTGTTAAATAATATACACATGAACACCAGATAAACTAGATCGCTGTTAAACAATATACACATGAACACAAGATAAACCAGATTGCTGTTAAACAATATACACATGAACACCAGACTAACCTGATCGCTGTTCAACAATATACACATGAACACCAGACTAACTGATTGCTGTTAAACAATATACACATGAACACCAGACTAACCAGATCGCTGTTCAACAATATACACATGAACACCAGACTAACCAGATCGCTGTTAAATAATATACACATGAACACCAGACTAACCAGATCGCTGTTAAACAATATACACATGAACATGAACACCAGATAAACCAGATTGCTGTTCAACAATATACACATGAACACCAGACTAACCAGAACAATATACACAGATTGACTAACCAGATTGTTAAACAATATACAATATACACATGAACACCAGACTAACCAGATTGCTGTTAAACAATATACACATGAACACCAGACTAACCAGATCGCTGTTAAACAATATACACATGAACACCAGATAAACCAGATTGCTGTTAAACAATATACACATGAACACCAGATAAACCAGATTGCTCTTAAACAATATACACATGAACACCAGACTAACTAGATCTCTCTTTCCTCAATATACACAGGAATATGAAACCAACTACCAACGGTGACAACAACCATAGGATCATTGATCCATCCACAATAATTTATGCTAGAGATACACAGATCTGATCAATAATTTTTCAAAAGAAAAATGAACATAGTGGTTGTGGTGCCACCTATCCGCGGCATCTACAGATCAGTTCTTGGATGCCTGATTTTGTTTTGACAGTGATTCATTATGATACACTTTACCACATTTCCTATTTGCTAAGTCAGTTGTATATGAACACCAAACGAACTACGATGTGGGGTAAGTTCAACTGAGATTAATTAATCAGGCACGACGCCCTGTGTTCTCAAGTGTCAAACTATGTAATAATCTGTGTCAAAACAACAACATAGTTGTATATGCATCCCGAGAACGCACGACTACCACAGATGGCTTCCGTTATCCAACAGCTGTTCCTTATGGATCAGATCTTTCACATCCGCCATATGCACGGCCCTGGTGTATACGGCTTTTAGAATGACAATACTAACACAGTGAAATAGATACATCATTTCTTTCAACGCGAGGAATTTTCCAGATAAAGTTGTGGTTATTACAGCTACAACAAAACTCAACTTTCCTCCGACTTCGACATGGACAACATAATAATCATCTGTTTTGGTTTATTATCATTCAGTATTTTACAGTAGGTTTCAATCTGCATGTACTTGTTATACAGATATTGATGTGGGGTCCACTCGATACATTGTGAATGATGGTGAGATGTCTAATATTGGCAATACGTCTCCCAGAATTAGATGTAATCCACGAAAACAGCCTATATTCTAACATGGACGGTACATTTGATACTTGATATAGCCTTAGTGACGTGAAGGTGGTCGATCTGTGCATCAAATATATAAATGATTAATATAAACCAACGCACTTGAGGAAGCACTAGATCCTCGCGACAAAGAGCCAAGTTTAATATTCCGAGGACAACATATAACATATATTTGAAATTATATGAGAAATTATCAAATAGCCAAATATTAAATAAGCTCATGTACGATTCATTGATTGGTTAAAGTTAAGGAATCGACTGTGCAAATATACGCCCTCAATGGGGATCATCAGTGATAAGGGCAACACATTACACAGCTGATTCACAAGGAAACCAATATACGATAACCAGGCGGCTGATGATGACGCTAATATGATGATTGAATGTGTGATGCCCATCTGACTAATCCACGGCTGTCTCCAGTGTTGAAATCCTGCTTGTCGCACTGCCCATGTCGCGGCTACATGTATTGATCTGCATGTGCTATCATTACCACTTTCATTCACGCACACACGACTGGTCCTTGGACGTGTTGGAATAAGCAACTGACAAGATGGCATGAAAATGTTTCCTTTGTATGTCTGGATCCTTGTGACTTTCAGGAATAATGCTTAATGTGTGGGTACTGAAACATCACTGTGCAGGTCATATTGACTCAGGCTTTCAACGAATGAGAATGAAATTATGCTTTCTCATGTGATGGTTGCTTTTGTGATGCATTCATGACGGTTACTTTCATACGAATACACACAACATGTAATTATACCAATAATGCTATTTGGTATGTGTTTCGATACAAAGGTAATTTCTATCGAGGTTATATGTGTGTTTTGGATGTTAAGATGCTTGTAGTGACCGATTCTGACCAATTACAGTTATAGAATACATACAGGAATGTATCTGCCTCTTCATAAAATCGAAGTTATTAATTATTGCCAGTATACATGCAATGGTGATTCATCGAGTGACATATATATGATATTACTTACATCCATTGCATGACATTTTCAACCACGTCAGACTGACTGCACAGACATTCAAATTAAACCTATATACAGCCGAATACTTATCCTATCAAAAGACACATCTTGACCCCAGATCTTGTGTATATGCATACCATAATGACAGCCATGCAGCATAGGGTTCAACAAGTATCTCGGATTGATGATAAACTCAGATATGGTAACGATTTCTTCCTCGTACGCTGTATATTCAAAAGCCCTCAATCTAGTGGAGTGATGGGACGATTGTAGTAAAGACTTTGTGTAGCAACCATCATGGGTCAATACTGGAGTTGAGACTCTCACAGCTTAGACACAGCGTGGTTTTCTCAATGCCTTAGTATTGAGAGACTAGCACAACATGTCTGTCATATATCACTGGCGGTGAATACAGCTCACACGTTGGCTTTATTGCGTCGACGCGCATGTTTCTTTGTGAACAAAATGTTATTAAGCCGCGACTGTGAAGATGAGTATGAATTGTGGTCTTACCGGTGTGTACCATATGAAAGTCTATCGTTCTAGTCATTAAAAATAATAGCCTTCCCATCAACGTGAAACTTTATCCTAATGGTGGGATTGATTGAACCCATGGGCTGGCTATCGATCAACTTATAGCATGCTAATATAATGAACGGCCGTGTCTTCAACATTTGTTCACATGTGGCATTAAACATTGCCGCGTTTACATTTTGCCGACGCTCATAGCTAAATTCACTCCAGTCAACATAAATTCCAAAGGAATATTCGTAAACACATGACACAAAATACATGGCGACTGGAAGCTATATCCCCATCTGATCAAACCCACAACGGCGAACACTTCTACGGTCAGTTCGGCCGTGTTTTGGTGATGAAGGAATGGAAATGGTTGAAGATACGGACGCTGCGAGATGCTGAGCGTCAAATGGATGAGTGTGTGAGGGAGAGCGGTGATTATTGCGAGGGGCTTGAATCAATGGGAGTTGGGAAGAGATGGCGCTTCAAGGGTGGCATTACTAAGTCTGTCTTACCTCGCTCCTCGTGCTGTTCTCTGGCTTCAACTAAAACACTGACCAGCGTCACCGCAGTTAATAGTAATCCCGAACTCCCGACCTGCATAGTGCATGATCTCTCCAACTCCAACACTCACTCCGAGTCAACATAACCTATTACTACAGGTTTTAAGGTCGGTTGTTGTTCGGTGTGTCAAGACAGTCAGTACGCATGCGTCAAGGTACTTCCTGTAAAGTTTATAGTTCCCATGGCAGCACGTGCTTTGGAATATCAAAGTCAGTTAATCGGATGGAAAGTGTTTGGTTCTGGCAATGAGACAGTGGGATATGTGTATCTATTGAATATTGTTTTAGCGTCTTTTTTCAACGTATGTTTCGCTCGTGTGTACGGCTGATTCAGACTTGTGGGGGAATGGCGAGAGGTGGCAGAGGAAACAGCCGGCGGGCAGAGTAAACAGGATCTCGCGGATGCTGGAGGAGTTAGCCACGTGGGCGCTGTGTTGCCACGGCCACGCCGACTCGGGCGGCAGCGTTTAAACATGCATATACACTAAGAGAAATAGATAGATAGATAGACAGACAGACAGATAGATAGAGAGATAGAGGACGAGAGAGAGAGAGTTATCATGATTGTTATTCTATGGGCAGAGAGAAAGAAAGGGAGAGTGGAGGGAGATTACTGATGTCAGTTATCATTATGATCATGATTATTATTCTATTGTCAGAGAGAGAGAGGAGGGGAGAGAGAGAGAGAGAGAGAGAGAGAGAGAGAGAGAGTGTGTGTGTGTGAGAGAGAGAGAGAGAGAGAGAGAGAGAGAGAGAGAGAGAGAAGGACGGTTTGATTAACTATGTCAGTTGTGATGATTATTATTCTATTGTCAAAGAGAGAGAGCGAGCGAGAGAGAGAGAGAGAGAGAGAGAGAGAGAGAGAGAGAGGACGGTTTGATTAACTAACTATGTCAGTTGTGATTATTATTATTCTATTGTCAAAGAGAGCAAAGAGAGAGAGCGAGAGAGAGAGAGAGAGAGAGAGAGAGAGAGAGAGAGAGAGAGAGAGAGAGAGAGAGAGAGAGAGAGAGAGAGAGAGAGAGAGAGAGAGAGAGAGAGAGAGAGAGGACGGTTTGATTAACTATGTCAGTTGTGATGATTATCATTCTTATTGTCATGAGCCTTGTGTGTAATTCATGAGTGTCATGTGTGTGTGTGTGTGTGTGTGTGTGTGTGTGTGTGTGTGTGTGTGTGTGTGTGTGTGTGTGTGTGTGTGTGTGTTGGTGAACTTCCAACGAGAGGATAGATCATTGTCTCAATGGTTAAAAATACATGAAAATTTCACTCTTGGCATCATTACATCCCCCACAGGTAGTGTTTGTTATTGACATTCTTAAGTTCATAGGATAAAACACTTCGACGATACCTCACGACGAGTGAGTTGTGAGTGAATATAGTTTTACGTCGCTTTCCAAATAAGCTTCACATTTTACTCATGAGGGTAATCGAAAACCCGAGCGAACGCTGTATCCACTAATCTCTTCCCCCCTCGTGTCATACCCCAAATTAACCCTGGTTATGTTTCTTGGGGTTAACCCTTTGCACGTGGCTCTAACATTGAACCCTAAGACCTGCATAACTTGTGTTTCATCCGACATCAAGACTGATGAAGAGACAGAAAACCCAAATTTATTCAACTAATAATTGATGACATGTTGTTTTGTTTGAGAAATGATTCTTTTTGTGAATAATGCAATACAATTATTTCTGTTATATGAAGTATCCGTCGAAACGGACGTAGAGAGTAACATCATTACAGCATTCATGAAGAACAACAGGAAGTCCTACACTTTTATAAAAACCGCAACAATCTCCAAACGTGATATGAAACCTTGTAACTTTAACCATCCACGACGGCATATTTGTGTGCGGGGGAGCGCCGTCCAACTGAGTGCCGTTATACTACCTCTGAGACTCATGGGGAATGCTTCCTGAATGACTCGCCTACCTTGTGAGTGCCTAGTCAGTGTACTTTGAATACAGCAAAGGCTAGTCATTGGGCTACGGGAGGTAATTCCAGGAAGGACTAACATACCGTGAAATTCCTGACGTCGTCAGGATGTAACATACCTAATGCAATCCACAAATAAAACTGCCCGCCGTGTCAACGTCAGATTAATGTCATGTTGTTGATTTCAAGATGAGATGTTGATAAGCGGGTTAACCTTTGCAATGACATGTCACTGTCATGTTTGACTCAACGTTATCCGTTATATTAGCTGATAGGGTGGGATAGCCTCGACCACCCTCACGGGTACAGTGGGTTGTACTATTGCTGTTGTGACGTATTGTATATCATCGAATCGTAATTTGCCAAATATCGACAATATTTTGAAGTCATCTAAGATTACGATTATTTTCAATTAAATCGATTTGAATACCGCGTGAGTGAGAGAGTGAGAGAGTGAGTGAGTTTGTCTTTTTGGACAGAATGTCAGAAAACCTCATTGTGGCACAGGACATTACATAGTCCTATGAACACAATTATTAGATTCGAGCTGGGCACCGTTTCACAAAGCACTCGTAAGCCATAAGATCTCGTAACTTTTCTCGTAGTATTCGTACTTCCTATACTGTAACTTTGACTTACGATAGTCGTAGCGCTACGAGAGATTAGTGAATCCTTGTACAGCTAATGGACATTAATTGACCCCAGGAGGTATGTAGTAAGTAGATAAAATCGTGTTTCTAAATACAATTATGATCTGTATACATGTTTGACTATGAGCCGCATATTAAACTAAGACGTCATTTTAAAAACTGAACTTGAACCTGAAAGTAATACCCGTTTACTCAGGGAAGACCCTGGTTAAAAGTGACCTTCATCCTCCATTGTAAGAGGCGACTGATCAGGTGGTCAGGCTCGCTGACGTGATTGATGATAGTCATCGTATCGCAGTAGCATAGATCGATGCTCATGATGTCACTCACTAGATTGATTATTTACAAACCACCGTCAACAAAAGGATACAAAAACAAAACAACAAAACAAAACAAAACAACAGTAAGCCCCTAAAACCAAACAAACATAACTACAACTTGTTTTGCTATGCAATAATTTGGCCTGAAAGTCATTTCTAAATCCATATAAAATCATTTACAGAAAGTACCACAAACACACACTACAAATCCCCACACAAGTATAGGATACTGGTCGCATAATGCAAATATGGCGTTCGACCATGACTCAATCCTTCTATCAATTTTATTGTGAATAATGTAGTGTAAAGCACAGCTTGTTAGACAGCTCCAGCTGTGCCTGACGACCAGCTGTTGTATTCCCCCGCCGAACCATCGTACATTTTGCTGTGATTACTTCAACCCCGACTCCACGCTCAATTAATGATCACATTCCGCTATAATTGACATGTAAACAAATTAGATTTATGTTGCAGCACAGGGGCAGATGTAATTGACATATGTCAGTTGTGTTGGAATATTTTACCCCAAAAATCAATTACAGGCTTTCACATTCCTTTCACGTGAAACGTGAGCTGGACGAGAATATGAATGAAAAGTCGTTAGAGAAGGGAAAAAAACAACAGAAATTTGAGATCAATGTTAGACATGTTTTCGTCTGAGTGTAATATTGAATTTGTATGTGAATGAAAATCGAGATAAGATGGCGCAGTTATGAAACACATGTATTGCAGTGATTATGCAACGTTCATTCGGGTCAGTGGAGTGCATGTGGTTAAATTGTTTGGTCGTGTCCTTTGTTGTAATTTCTTGATTGTACACACACACATAACCTCAATAGATATATGAAGTAAATAAACAGAACCTATCTAGCCATATGATGTAAATAAATAGAACTTATCTATCTATGTGCTGTAAATACATACACCCTATCTAGCTATATGAAGTAATACATAGAACCTATCTAGCTATGTGCTGTAAATACATACATTCTATCTAGCTATATGAAGTAATACATAGAACCTATCTATCTATGTGCTGTAAATACATACATTCTATCTAGCTATATGAAGTAATACATAGAACCTATCTATCTATGTGCTGAAAATACATACACCCTATCTAGCTATATGAAGTAATTCATAGAACCTATCTAGCTATGTGCTGTAAATACATAGCTATATGAAGTAAATAAACATAAATTGTCTATGTGCTGTAAATACATACATTCTATCAAGCTATTTGAAGGAATTAAACAGAACCTATCTAGCTAAGTGTTGTACATATACATACAATCATCTAGCTATATGAAATATATAAACATAAAATATCTATGTGCTGTAAATACATACATTCTATCTAGCTATATGGAGTAATTAAACAGAACCTATCTAGCTATATGGAGTAAATACAGAGAACCTATCTAGCTATATGGAGTAAATACAGAGAACCTATCTAGCTATATGGAGTAAGTACAGAGAACCTATCTAGCTATATGGAGTAAGTACAGAGAACCTATCTAGCTATATGGAGTAAGTACAGAGAACCTATCTAGCTATATGGAGTAAATACAGAGAACCTATCTAGCTATATGGAGTAAATACAGAGAACCTATCTAGCTATATGGAGTAAATACAGAGAACCTATCTAGCTATATGGAGTAAATACAGAGAACCTATCTAGCTATATGAGTAAATACAGAGAACCTATCTGGCTATATGGAGTAAATACAGAGAACCTATCTATCTAGAAGTATGAGAAATCTAGCATAGAACCTATCTAGCTATGTGCTGTAAATAAATAGAATCTATCTAGCTATATGAATAAACATAAACCTATCTGGCTATGTGCTGTAAATACATACAATCTATCTAGCTATATGAAGTAATTAAACAGAACCTATCTAGCTATGTGTTGTAAATATACATACAATCATCTAGCTATATGAAGTATATAAACATAAAATATCTATGTGCTGTAAATACATACATTCTATCTAGCTATATGAAGTAATTAAACAGAACCTATCTAGCTATGTGGAGTAAATACATACAACCTATCTAGCTATATGGAGTAATTAAACAGAACCTATCTAGCTATGTGGAGTAAATAAACAGAACCTATCTAGCTATATGGAGTAATTAAACAGAACCTATCTAGCTATATGGAGTAATTAAACAGAACCTATCTAGCTATATGGAGTAAATACAGAGAACCTATCTAGCTATATGGAGTAAATACAGAGAACCTATCTAGCTATATGGAGTAAATACAGAGAACCTATCTAGCTATATGGAGTAAATACAGAGAACCTATCTAGCTATATGGAGTAAATACAGAGAACCTATCAGAGGAGTACCTATCTAGCTATATGGAGTAAATACAGAGAACCTATCTAGCTATATGGAGTAAATACAGAGAACCTATCTAGCTATATGGAGTAAATACAGAGAACCTATCTAGCTATATGGAGTAAATACAGAGAACCTATCTAGCTATATGGAGTAAATACAGAGAACCTATCTAGCTATATGGAGTAAATGCAGAACCTATCTAGCTATGTGGAGTAAATACAGAGAACCTATCTAGCTATATGGAGTAAATACAGAGAACCTATCTATATGGAGTAAATGCTCTGGCTATATACAGAGGAACCTATCTAGCTATATGAGAACCTATCTATATGCTAAATGGGAGTAAAATACAGAGAACCTATCTAGCTATATGGAGTAAATACAGAGAACCTATCTAGCTATATGGAGTAAATACAGAGAACCTATCTAGCTATATGGAGTAAATACAGAGAACCTATCTAGCTATATGGAGTAAATACAGAGAACCTATCTAGCTATATGGAGTAAATACAGAGAACCTATCTAGCTATATGGAGTAAATACAGAGAACCTATCTAGCTATATGGAGTAAGTACAGAGAACCTATCTAGCTATATGTTGCAAACACAGAGACCTACCTATGTATGTGATGTAAATACTTAGACCCTATCTGACTACATGAAGTAAATACACAGAACCTATTCCACTATATGATTAGTCGGCCATACAGACCCTGAAACAAATGTCCAAGAACGCATGTATGTGTAGAATGTGTGGCAAATCTAGATTACAACTATTTCTGAAAATGAAGAAACTCTCTGGGCTCCCAATGTTATGATTCTAATTTAGGAACCTGTTTTCTGTAAAATATGTTCATTTAAGAGACTAGATGTCAGTCTAACATTATGATGTACACACACAGAGACTTTATAGCTATATGTTGTACACATACAGAACCTGTCTAGCTTTATATACTTAAATAAACACCAATTCAATTCACCACACCAATTAGAGAACCTGTCTAGCTTTATATACTTAAATAAACACCAATTCAATTCACCACACCAATTAGAGAACCTGTCTAGCTTTATATACTTAAATAAACACCAATTCAATTCACCACACCAATTAGAGGACTGGCCTTCAGCATCCTGTTCTTGTCACTAGTGCGGATCAAACTGGGGATCGGTTGGTTACAGGGTGTGACCATAGATGATACCCAGTCGGATCAATCCTTATGCCATTAACCACTAGCTTCTCACGTCCAGACCAGATTATTTACACGTCACTGCAATTCAACTGCAAAGTTGCTTTCTGTGGTATGAAACAATATTCATGGCACTGCACTCAGTCACCCCTTCTTACATATGCCACGAAATATGATATATATCACTGAGTTATACAGCCAGTTCCTACTGCACAATTTGGAATCGGGTCTTCGTCTGACTGCATACTTTGTCACCAGAGATGTATATTTTTTCAAAAGCGTCGCTCTGCGACCTGTGTTACTTAAGGCATTCCTCCCCACCTTAAGCCGGTGCGCCGATATATACCTGAATACGGTTCAAAGTACCATTCACTCACTCACTCATTTCTCCTTCGTAATAATCGAATTTTGATATACCTTAAAGTGAATCTTAATATAACATGCACATTTCAGCTCACTATCTAGGCAGTATTCTCGTCACGATATGGATGGAATATTGTCAATGTGTCGCTAAATATTACCTCAAAGCAGTATTACATAGTATATTCTTTAACCCATCTGATTTCTGGTATGAATTATTTGCAACATATAATCACGATTATTATTTTCACCATATATAAGTACCAAAGGTTAAAGCGTTTGCTCGTCACGTCGAACACCCGGGTTCGATTCCCCACATGAGTACAATGTGCGAAGCCACCTTGCTTTTGCTGGAATATTTATATAAGGGGCGTAAAGCCATATGTACACACTCATTCACAAAGTACCATAACAGTAACATTCATGCTTCATTTGTGTTAAAATGTGTTTAAATATGTACTTAGTACACAATGGTACACTGAAAAGCGTGTATGTGCCCCGGGGACTAGGCCAAAATATTTGAAAAGAAACCGTGCATCCCATACAAAAAGGCAACAATAGAAAGGGACATACATAAATCGATCAGGGTACCTCTGTAATTAAATGCTAATGATTTATTTTCCAATTTCTTTCTTTCTTTTGGTGTACGGGTCAAAGCACTCTCATTGCTGTAATAAATTCAATAATATGACCCAGAAAGCGCCCCAGCTACCCATTCTTGTCGATACGAGCACCATTGTACAACACAAGCAGGTCGACGCACCGCCATACCCTCATCTCAACCCACACAGCGTATCGCAGGAACACTGGTGCCTCGTAAATGGATTGATACAGAGATTGTTTCACCATACTCCCACAAAACAGGCAGGTCGTGAAATATGAGAAATGTTTCTGACAGTTTCAAGCTATTAATACGAGAATATGTTTCAAATTTACTTTCGCATTAGTATGATATATTGGAAAATAATCAAGTTACCATGATGTTTCAACCGTTGGTTATCAATGGTTTACCGTCAACACAGATAATATACTCAACAAACCCTGTGTGAGTCCCATAGACGCCTGGCTGAGAAGGATACCCCATTAATCATTGTCTAAATGATTGTATATGTCAGCCCATAGAGTCAAGAGACGATGTGTTGTTCTGATGACGTCGGTTCGAGACATCAAATAGGGCGGGGAGCTTGTCAAAAACAAAGACAATGGCTCATCATGCTGAGAACCTGTGTTCGAATTTTGCACCGTTTGTATAAGGCAGGGCCATTTCTGGTTACTCCATCTTGATATTGCTGTACAAATTTGCCACATGCTACGTAAAAACATACAAACTCACTACCTCCCCATAAGCACATCGGATGCTGCGTTAAATGCCAAATCAAATGTCACTCCAATCATTGCACGTAATGACACATTGAATACAGGTACCAGGTGTTCGCTAAGTGCCTGAGCTGAATATAACAAGATTAAAATAGCAAAATATAAAAATACCACGGACCTTTTTCCGAATGTATGGGGATATGATGTGATCACAGAGAGGGTAATCAGGCATATTAGATTACAGTGGCACTGCAATGAACTAGACTACACAAGTGTCATTTAACTGACTGACATGGAAGACCATATTTTGCTTTAAAATGACTAGCGTCAAACACACGTGACTTCAAAATTTCATTACCATCTTTAACACATTAATCATTTTCCAAATAGTTTAAAGGTGTTGTCACAGTGAACATTGCATCACGAACAGTGTTGATCTCAAAGATGCCGCCGTGAAGGTTTGCTTGGTTAGATGTGAAGATGAAGATGTTCCGAAAACAGGAACAGACTATACATTATATATTGTGAAGAACAAATACCATGTATGGCAACAACAAAAGACTATTTTATGGCCAGTTTGGAGGTCAGTGTCTATAATACAACATCTTGTTCCCTCTGTTATATTTCATGTTTGAGTGAATTTGGTTTTATGCCGCTCTCGGCAATGTTCCATTCTTGTACAGCTAGGGATAACAAGTTAACGCATGTGTAGAATCGAACTCATGCCGAACTCGACAATGCTACTGTGCCTCCAATAATCATTTCTGGACCAGGCAAACCATTAACTTAAAAACAAAACATCGTCAAGTCTACAGCCTATTCCTAACTGGGTTCTGGCACCAAAACATATCAAGAAAACACACATTCCTAGTGTAAAGAAACGATATAAAACTGGAACCAAAAGGTGATACAACTCGGATATCAAGAGGAGTTATTATCCTGATGTAAGGAAGACATGCACTACTGACACAATATAAGCCTGAAACCACGACAGGAAGACACGCACTGCTGAAACAATATAACCCTGAAACCACGACAGGAAGACATGCACTGCTGAAACAATATAACCCTGAAACCACGACAGGAAGACATGCACTGCTGAAACAATATAACCCTGAAACCACGACAGGAAGACATGCACTGCTGAAACAATATAAAACCCTGAAACCACGACAGGAAGACATGCACTGCTGAAACAATGAAACCAACAATATAAAACTATATAATCCTGAAACCACGACGAAGACACGCACTGGAAACTATATAACCCTGAAACCACGACGGAAGACATGCACTGAAACAATATAACCCTGAAACCACGACAGGAAGACATGCACTGCTGAAACAATATAACCCTGAAACCACGACAGGAAGACATGCACTGCTGAAACAATATAACCCTGAAACCACGACAGGAAGACATGCACTGCTGAAACAATATAACCCTGAAACCACGACAGGAAGACATGCACTGCTGAAACAATATAACCCTGAAACCACGACAGGAAGACATGCACTGCTGAAACAATATAACCCTGAAACCACGACAGGAAGAAATGCACACTGCTGAAACTATATAACCCTGAACCCCTGAAAACCACGACAGGAAGACATGCACTGCTGAAACAATATAACCCTGAAACCACGACAGGAAGACATGCACTGCTGAAACTATATAACCCTGAAACCACGACAGGAAGACATGTACTGCTGGAACTATATAACCCTGAAACCACGACAGGAAGACATGCACTGCTGAAACAATATAACCCTGAAACCACGACAGGAAGACATGCACTGCTGAAACAATATAACCCTGAACCACGACAGGAAGACATGTAAACAATATAACCCTGAAACCACGACAGGAAGACACGCACTGTTGAAACTATATAACCTTGAAACCACGACAGGAAGACACGCACTGCTGAAACAATATAACCCTGAACCACGACAGGAAGACACGCACTGCTGAAACTATATAACTTTGAAACCACGACAGGAAGACATGCACTACTGAAACAATATAACCCTGAACCACGACAGGAAGACACGCACTACTGAAACAATATAACCCTGAACCACGACAGGAAGACACGCACTGCTGAAACTATATAACCTTGAAACCACGACAGGAAGACAGGTGAGAAGACAAGAAGAAATATAATCCATATATCGAGACACGACATATCAAAGATACAAAAAATATAACCCTGGCTTCAACCATGATATCAAGACAAGATATAAATCTGATATCAAGATGACATATAAGCCTGATATCATTGAGATATAACTCTGATATCAAGAAGACATATACACTCTGACCCTGATTTCAAGAAGGACGATCTTCCAAGTTTCATGATAGAAATATAACCCTGATATCAAGAATATACAAGAAATATAAGAAATAAGTAAGCCGTAATCCTGGACTCAAAAAGAGATTTAACCCTGATATAAGGAATGCATAAAATCCTGCTTCCAAGAATAGACACAACTCTGATATCAAGACGATATACACTCCTTTAACCCTGATATCATATCAAAGATATCAAGAGGAAATGTAATCCCAATATGAAGACGCGATATATCCGTCCATTGAGAAGACGTATAGCCCTGATATCAAAAAGACATAGTATCAATAGTATCATAGTATTGATATCAAGAAGACATAGTGTTGTTATGCCAACAGCCATTACCCTGCAATCAAAACGTGATATATCCAGACATCAAGAAGAGCTACATAGATATCAGCAAGAGATATACGCCGTCGGCCAGGAGCCTTTTCAGCGTTTTATAATGATTTCCATGATTGTCATGGTGAATGTTACAGGATGGTAGTTAAACAGTTCATTCTAAGACACAAGTACACACATTCCTACATTCTCCAGTAAAGATGCCGAAATGAAGACAAAATGTAACAGACTTTGTTACCGTCCATTTCTTATGTGTAGTATTTTCAATTAAACTTTCAAACAACTCAGATGCTTTTTATCTGAAACGGAGTGTTTATAGTGATCGTATACTGTTGCTTAGGCAAATTATACCCTAGTTAGTGTCCGTATCTTGTGGTTAATTGGATGTGCTTGATGGGCAACAGAGGGACATACACAAAGGGCACGGAGGCAGTAAAGTATAGCTAATGTCTTGAATATCAGTGCTTTGGGTGGAATGAGTCATTTTCTATTTGGCAGCCTTGTGTATGTTCTTTATTTCCTTAATGATTCAATTCTCTGGCTGTGTATGAAGTTCACAGAATCAGGCGTAATAGATATCAGCATAGAATGTCTGTGTAGGTCAAATAGAGTAGTGTTGTTTTGTGACGTACACAGAGCCGGTTTGTACACGTGGTAAGTGTTCTGTTTTGTGACGTACGCATTCCCGGAGAGTACTGGGGTGTACTTTGAGACGTACCTGTTACTCGTGAATGGGGTGTGTTTTTGTGTGACGTACATGACACTGGAGAATATTCGTGAAAATGTTGTATTTTGTGACGCATCTGATAATCTTGAATAGGGTGTTTTTTGTGACGTATATTTTGTGACGTACCCTCTACTTGTGAATAGTTTTGAGCGTGTGTGTGTGTGTGTGCGTGCGTGCGTGCGTGTTGTGTGTGTGTTGTGTGTGTGACAAATGGTATATAGTGCTGGTGAATAGGATAATTATGCGACGTACTCGCGGATCGGCAGTGGAGAGAACAAGTGATTAGGGTGGAGTTTCGTACGTACATCGTTACTGGAGAGTACTCGTGAATAGGTGAATGTCTTGTGGCGTACACGGTACAGTTGAGTACGATACAAAATACGATAGGCTTTAGATCGCAAAGTGGCGTTCACAACAGCATGTTTGTAGACATACCTCTGCTTATAAGCATAACGCACCGATAGCAGAATACCTTCCGATAGCAACAGACTGAAAATACCACAGAACTGGTAATGTTAATGTTACGCTTCTTTCAGCGAGTAAAGTAAAATACCGATTAGCATCCAAACTTGAATGAATCGGGCGAAAAACGTATTTGAGTTACGATTCAACCAGGTTGAAGTGGAAAAGCGCAAGCAGCTTTTATGGTTTTAAGTGAGGTACAGACTTTATGGGGCGTTTTGCACCGATGTCCTGACAAACTCCCAACACAGGGTAACAAATAAAGTCGGGAACTAGCTTGATGTTGTCTTGTACCTCCCAAGTGTATGGTAAACAGTGCCAATTTCTATTCTTCTTTTTCCATGCCATGCACTTAACCATTCATAGGAAACCATCAAAATATTTACAGGATGTAGACAGAAAAAGAGTATATATCTGTAAAGATGTGCAATATCCCATTTTCTAGACTATGAGGGAGACAACGTGGAGATAGTGCCGTGTTTATCAGTAAACACAGACACTATATGGCATAGTCGGTGTAAACATGGGCGATTCTCACCTCCTCCAATGAAAATCGACACTCACTTCTGGAAGTGGCTCTGACTTAAGGGAATATTGAACAGTAAGTGTCTCGAATCCACAAAGAACGTCTCTTGCACTGAAGGTCATAACTTTAAAAAGAGGAAATCAACATATGCTTCCAACGATATCATCACGGAAGAAGTTCATCACCAGAAAACGCACTAATGTTCACTCATGTTTTTCAATCTAAGATGGAACTACAAACAAAGAGACATGATAACGTTATAATACTGTTGATATAGCTGAACTGTTTACACATTATTTCGACACTGAATCCGTTATTTTTTTGTATTTTGTGTTTCAGAAGGTGTGCAGTGAAAGTCAGCTACCTTTGTGATAATGCTGATATGAAGCCTTGAGAACAAGTTCTTAGAAAACCAATACACGAAGGAACTAGCATCTGTCACGAAATGTCGCATTTAGAAGTTCAAACCATAAGTAACTTTTTAATGATACAGTTTCTATATACAAGGTGAATTAAATGATGATGTTATAATCTGCTTGCTTGATGTTTTCTCAGCCCGTATGTATAATTTTAACATTCATACTAAGTATCATATTGCGTCTTGTGTAACCAGTGCTTAATAATGCGTTTCGGTCTGTCAGTCTGTTGTTGATGAGGACTTCAAGAACAACCAGTGTGTGCGACGTTAAACAACTAACACATAGCCTAGTTATTGTTATTTACACATAGTAATTACCTATATGTAAACCATCCCCAAATTAACTGTTTCATCGGGAAACAAAATGTTGTCATCCATAAAGCTGTATGTTTCATTATCCCCAAAGTAATATGGATAAAAAGTGCCAAACTTTGCAAAAACGGTACTTATAAATGTAAATGACACATTTAGAGTGTTTTCTGCTCCACTGATGACACCAGGCTTTCGGGGGACTCTGAGCTGTTTTCAAAGCCAATGACTCTAGGTTTCAAAAACACCAAAGGTGTTCTAGTGTACTAGTGCCACCATCGGAAAATGTTCAAGAAAACGGGTGGCATTTTCTGTTCTACCGTAAGCACCCGCTGACCTATAAAACTGTAGCAAACATTGACATCCGTAAAATATATATCATTAACCTACATTCCCTGTGTGCTTTTCAACAGCTGTTTGGCTGAGCTGGTGACTTCAACAAGGCTCACACCAAGAGCTGTCACCGTTTCAGATAAGCTCTAAGATCAGACATCAGACCAACAGCCTGAAGTTAAACATAATAAACTGAATGCTTGCCCTTGTAAATGTCTGTCTGAATCAGGCTTTTCCCTACTGCAAATGTACTGTTTAACAAAGAAATGCCACAGACTTATGCCCCGTTTCTCTCTTCGCCAACTCTTTAGAAGGGTAATACGAGGAGGGAAGTAACTATCCTATGCGAAATCAATACTGGCTTGTTTTAGTATCCTAGCCTGCTCCAAGTGGTGTGTTTTGTTTTGGCTTTGGTAACCCCGGTCTGTCATAACACAAACCAATTAAACAGTACTTTTGGGGTCCCAGCTCTGTCAAAACAGAAAGAACACAGGTCAACGCCATTTCGGGTACCAACTAAAACACCCATCCAAATTTGGTGAATACACGAATATAATACTTTTGCAAACGAAAACTATTCATTTACAAAAAGAATAATAATTGTTTCTTTAATCAATAAGTGATAATATTATGTGAAATTTTATCTAACCAGAGAATTGATCTCGAGCAATTATCATACCGTTAAATACGTTGGCGAGTTTGCACCTTTGGCCTCCCGAACAACCTTAACTAGATATACTATAATGAAATTCATGCTAATGTTTCAATTCTACCCATGCATCTAAAGATGTCTAATGGGCTAAGGACACAATGGAGCACTAAAAGCGTTGGTCCAGCCACTTACAACTGGGACGAACGTGTAATACAGACCTAAGTCGACCGTTTACGCCAGTAAAGAACAGGGATTACAAAGCAAGAGATGGACAGCGGTCCACACACCCACTTCCTTTCACAATAAAATCATTACACAAGTAACTAAGTCACGCAATAGCACGAACCCAAAAAGTACCCTCGTGAATCTTCCCGACAAGATGGCTAGGCCGTCAATGAACTCCATTTGAAAACCGTCTATTTTTGTAACCGTGTACATTTGCGACATGTTTATGTGTATGAGACAAATAATTTGTTTTGCTTTAATGATAATGGTATTCAAATTACATGCTTGATCTGTTTTAAAAAAATACCCCTGCAAGTTTCAACATACCGTCTTCAGCAGATATTGGACAGAGTTGGATTTCATGTGTATCTCACATGTATCCATTGGATGTCGTTGCAATGCGTAATTGTGTCTAGGAGAATGTGCAGGCCGATGGAATTTGTATGTCAAGACAAAGATACAGAACCGTAATTTTGTGTGTTCCCCATGCCCCATGACCACCTTCCCCATCTTTATAAGGAACCTGGTGAAAATATTGTCAGAATGGACAAGAGAATGCATACATACGGAGTTATCATATCAACCGAAGAACGCATAGCGACAAATACCCTGTTGAGACAGTTAGGATGACAAAATTTATAAATTACACATACTATTTGTTTCCTGTTTACTATTTAAAGTATGTGAAGGGAATTAACGAATGTATACTTATTATGACATCAGAGCGTACGTTATAAAGAATGCTATTAATACACTATGTAATTAGTTTAATTGGATTCTCGTCAGTCAGAATTCGAAAATCATGCACGAAAATCTACACTCGTTCACTCTCCATACTAAACTGATGTGCAGTTATATATTATTGATGAACCCCTGAAAGAAATCACAGAGGTTCGTAGGTAGGAAACCCAAATACGTGTTAATTAAGTATACTTAATGTTGTCATCATGGATTGTGGGACAAAGGAACGACGACGAACATGTATTCTTCTAAAACTGTACATCAGGTGGCATTAAGTCCACGAGAACGACGATGTCTCCGATTAATAAAGGACAGGAAATCCAACATTGCCCACATCAAAGACTTGGTTAATCTTCGATATTACCATATGCCATCCGGCGACTTAGCATAGTTAATGGTTCTAGTATAGCCATAAAATGAAGTTAATAACCGAAACTGCTCAAGGGGAGGTCTGAATTTCATTCTACATCCTCCTTTGCAACTCTTTGATACAAGGCCGAGAGTGGGGTATTTGGTGACCCTTGTAAACCATTTTGAAAGTAAAATCTGAAACTGTATAAAGCTGTAGCTAATACCGCGGATTAGATGCTGAGACTATGCAATAAACTATCTCTAGAGTGCCATGGCTCATTTAGAAAACGGAAATAAAATTCTACGCGGAACCTTCATAATTTGTGAAAAACCAAACCAAACAGACATCACTCGCTTTTGGAAGATATGGGAAGCTACACCATGCTAGAGTTTATTGAGATAAGAATAGACAAGCTGTTCAAAGAATTGACACCAAGTAGATTGTTTTGGTATTATTCTACTGCCTCGGAACCTCTTTAACCACTTTAGGGTTAGGCACGAACGCTCCGGTGCCAGATGGTGTGAACGTCTTTAGCGAAGCAAATTACAGTCTGACCTTATCTCTTCCTGGTCATGACCTCTGTACCGGAGGATTCGGAACGGTCATTTCCTTAGAAGTCATCTAAATATTCTATCAGAGTGCTGTATCATTGTTTTAGCACTGGTTGTAATGCATATGTGCTTGAAAAATTTAAGAAACGAACGTGCCCCTTTAGTTCACCGTATATACAATTGTGCTTTATTATTGTAACTGATTATTATCTAAGATCGATTCTAACGGTGTGGTTTGATTAGATACGATTGTGAAAGGGTCTCTGTCAACAGTGCCAGACAAACCGAAAATGGTATTTATGTACATGAAGCTTGAAATATCAATGATATCAGAATGAGGATAATTTTTCATTGGCTCGTTTAACATTGAATCCTTATCTGGAGGATTTAGAAAAATATTCCACAAGGCATTTTTGCCTGCTTATTTGTTACCATTGAATATAACCTAAAGAATAGATGCCTTTCACAAGGTACAGCAATCTTTTTGTTGTTAGTCATTATCAAATGTAATCAAAACAGTATCATAAGGATATGCAAAGATTATTTCTACGCTGGCATTCGTTTCTAAGAATTATACTTAGAATAGTGGCGATAACAGAACCCGAATATGTATCTTTGGAGGACAATTGTTTGAACTACACAAACGAGATGAAGTAATTAATTATATGTCTTGTGACGTGCAATGGCTTCCAGGCATTACTACCAATGAGATGCGCGTCTCGAGCCCCCCACTGACTAGGGCGAATGCGTCATCTAATACCATTTATTCAGAGACAAATGACATGTAAAGAGGCAATTATCACAATTGGCAAGTTCGGAATCGCCTCAGGAAAACACTGATGTTGTCGAGCGCAATCCAAGGGGAGCAACTCTATTTCATAGCTAGCAAATTTGGATAAGAAGTAGTGAAAACCTATTTTCAGCTCACGTTCTTCGCCTACCGGAAGAGAACGGGAGGCTTAAGATATTTTGTTCGTTGTTGTAGTTACTTTCTAAGAAGATTCCCGAAAAAATATATCATTTTGTCTCAACGCATCCATTAGTAGAGATGTCACGTGGTATCCGGTTGTGATTTCTGCAGTTACTTTCGTTCTGACTACTGCACTTTGTAACCTGGGAACACGACATATGGCGGATTATTCACCAATAGATTTTAAACTGAAAAGAAAACATATAATTCAACCGTAGATATTAAGCAGAAATGATCCTTCACCGGTAGATCTGAAGCCGATTTGTTGTAGTATTTACAGTCGTATAAGAAGCAGATGTGACACAATTTTCACCAGTAGATAAGGAGTAGATGTCATTTAATATTCAACAGTAGTCTTGAAGAAATAATGAATAAATATTTGCCAGTAGTTTGACGCAGATATGACACATTTTTCACCAGAACCGGGGAATCTGTAGGGAGCAGCATCTTAATTGTGTCTTATACGTAAGATGACAGTGATTAGTGACAGTAGGTTTCGATAAATTCATCATTTCCTTTTATCTGAAACTGATTCTTGTTACATAAATGACATACTAATGTGTGTGCTACTGGTATGTTCATGTATTGCTAGGCAGAAGTAGGAAAGTCACCCGGAAAGCTGGGTAACTGACCTATACGGGTTTCACGGTATCCGACCTTTGTTTCAGGTATAAGGCATATACTGAAAATGATATGAGAAATATCGCTGCTGTTGAACAGACGTTAGTCGATACTGTTTTGATATTCGATTTTGTTTTAAAGTTGCTACATCTCACCATCCTTAACACGTGACAATGACGTGTTCCCTGATAACCATGACAACGGACTCCATTGATTGCTTAACGTCCCTTGGCCATGTAAGAATGTAGTTTGCGTTATTGAGGTCTCCGTCGTATTACGTCATAAGCTGTACAACAAAATTAATAACATCGCAGGTATTCGTGAGAACATGCGCTAACCGTTCAAATTATCAAATATTTTTCTATCCCAAAGTCTAATAATCTTCATACGTCTTTTGTTTGTTGCTCTGGTTGGGACAATTTCCTTTGAAATATAATATCATGTGTTAGGTCACTTTATTGCTCTCACATATGATTTGATATTCTATGAAAGATCAAGGCGATACTGTAGGGGAGGTATTGATGGGTATCGATTCTATGCACAGATGGGCTGTACATTAACGACTTCAACAGCTGTGGGCTGCTAGGAAGCCAGCTGTAAGGGAAGGAAGTCTGCCGTTACTGACGTTGCGGTTTCACCATCTCAAGAGAATACATCGACGGTGCGCAGGTAGTAAAACAAAAGCAGCGGCAGTAAAATGTAAACACCTGTATGTGATTAATGCCTCTTCGGAATTAGATTTTATATGTATCTAAAGAAAAATAACTCTTCGATGTGAATATATTTTGCGCTTTTGATGATGAGAGTATGATATAAAATATCTCACTACATTAAACCGATTTTCGGCATGGTTTGATCAAGTGGATTCATATGTAAGCAGGTAAGTAGGTCCATGAATGTATGTCGATATATCGATATGTGTGAAACATTTGGCATTGCCTTTGATTAGCAAATCTGTCTTTATAACCTTACAATTGATACTCAAAGATGTAGTTGTAAAATCGTGTAATAAAATATCAACTCATCGTTAAATCTCCTTTTATCATTAAAACCCAAAATATCATTTAATGGAAAGAATATTTGTGAACTAGGGTTCTCGCGAGTCGCAGAAATTGTGTTACCTTCATTTATAACAATCGAGTCGAAATTGAGGGTGGGGTAGCCTAGCGGTTAAAGCGTTGGCTCGTCACGCCGAAGACCCGGGTTCGAATCCCCACATGGGAACAATGTGTGAAGCCCATTTCTGGTGTCCCCAGCCGTGATGTTGCTAGAATATTGCTAAAAGTGGCGTAAAACCAAACTCAGTCAGTCAGTCAGTCAGCCTTACGTGTATGCACGTGAAGAATATTCTTTTTAAGGCACCGTGGCATAAATTTTCCACAACGGCTTGGAAAAACTTTAATTTATTAATTATTTCAACTCGGAATGATAATTTAGGGCGGCTACAAGTTATGAAACACAGAAAACAATAGGGACAGCCTAATGTAGGTGACAATTAACGACATGCATAGTTTACAACCTTTGTTAAATAAGGTGACCATTCCAAATATTTGACACCAGGGTGTCAAGGGCAAACAAGAGGTGAATTCTAGATGAGCAGATCACTGACAATGTATGAGACACCAATAAGTGATAGCGGAAAGGGTAACCCGCTCGATATCAGCTCTCCACAAAGAGATACAGAGTTTTGGACATTGGTTTAAATGTGGATGATGTAAAGCAACTTTAAGTTTGTCCATTGTAAGTTATTTGGCAGTCATAAGACCGACATCTCGAACGCAACTGGCACCAACAGCAGAACCAATGTAACATTTCATTTTTGTATTGCTCAGACCTATTGCTACAAACCAAGAGCTAAATACAGAGCTTCTGTAGATTATATATCTGTGAAAAGATTTAATAAATCTCTCGCTTGTTCCATGTCCCCCACCAACAGCTGTATGGGAAAAGACAGATCTATACTACCCAGAGTTGTCTGGCCAAAATGGAAAGCAAACATGGACTCGACAGAGGGTGAACACAAAACGCGCGAGTAGCTGTGCCCTCCATTGATTGGTTCCAAGTCGCCATACAAATCTCCTAGCCAGGGGTTAACGCCAAACACTAGATCGGCAAAGGCCGACCTTGTCGTTTTATTCAACGCACTTCTGTTTGCACAGTCTTTGTTAGGGTAAATCTGTCTTGAAACATACTCACAATCGAAACACCTAGAGCCCAATTGCTAAGTCCCACATTGATGGAGATCAATTCACACCGACATTTATGACGAGTTATCTTCTTCAGAATCTATGGATGGACACGTGTTAGAAGTCTTAGGAACTGATACTCGAACAGTGGTCAATGTCCAAGTCTTGGGTTTCGTCGAGACGCTACGTTAATTCGACATGGTGTGGAACATCGAGTCCAGTGAAAGGACCATACATAAGAATCAAAAAGAGGAATGTACTCTGACCATATCGTCTTAAGAGTTGAATCGGAAAACTTGACTGAACATTTAATAGAAGGGCTTGAGGGCGACTGGATTGATGAGTTCGGAAGGGGAGTTGAAAAAACTGACCAAGGTCTATGCTTTTACAAAAATAGATACTTATAAATTTCAACATTATTAAAGGACTGGTCACACATGTACATTATAGGGAAGTGGTGTGGTCACTAAAACTATTACAAACATTTGAGGAGGGGATTGTCATTAAAAAGTATTACATAAACAGGGAGAGCAAAATATGACATAATCATTTTGCCAATCCGAACTCTCCTTCATAAATTACCAGTCCATAAATAGGTTCGAATTAAGAGGCTTCACTATACACAAACACTATTAAACACCCACGTGTGGGAATGAAGATCCATATGCATGATAGGGCTGAACACAACCATTATAGTTTAGTTAACGGGGATTCAATCTAAAAACGGGGCGGTGGAGTAGCCTTGTGGTTAAAGCGTTCGCTCGTCACGCCAAAGACCCGGGTTCCATTCCCCACATAGGTACTATTTGTGAAGCCCATTTCTGGTGGCCCCCGCAGTAATATTTCTGGAATATTGCTAAAAGGGGCGTAAAATTAAACTCACTCACTCACACTCAAGCAAAAACATAACCTGAAGAGCGAACACGCTAATTGCCAGGCTACCCTCACCACAAGATGACCTGATGAGAAATAGTTTTATGCAAGTAGTATCCAGACTGTAACACAACTTTATGATATAAAACATCCATGTTTATCATATGGTAATCGTCGTCAGATCATACAATTACCTTGTTTTATTCATTTGACGTATAATCATCTAAGTGGTGTAAAAATGCCATGATTCATATTATTTCATAGTTTATGGCGGGATATAGAAATTATTCATAAATAACCCAAAACAAAAAATAGAAGTTATATTGTTGTTTAGATATACTGCTCTTTAAACCAAAGTTATTTTCATTTGATAGGTGGTTTTTGAGGTATAAACTAAAAATGACGGTAATTTGGCAGGGAGTAGATGCCATCGTGATTTACAACGATTCTTGATAATATTCTCAAGTATGAGAGACTTACCCTAAGCCTCAATGGGTCGCCAATATTTGCACGAAAGACACATTTGTCGATTTGAAAAATTCACTTAAGTAGTTTTATAGATCCGAGAGAATTTTTATTCTCCCATTATCTCCCAGAAAATTACTGTATCTAGACATGATCAAAGAGTTCTTTTCGTGCTGCGGGCAAATAAAGCGAACAGGCTGCGTGAGGCTGGATTCCGTGTTCGCTTCAGCTGATCTGGTTCATATTTTGTACAAGAAGACTGACACCATGGCGAGCGTGAAGTCGTTATTCTCAGAGCGTAGGAACCCTGATCGCTGTTGGTGGTAAGCTCACACAAATCATGGAACAGGCACCCGTGGACATGTCCAATAAGGCTCAGTGAAATGTGTTATCCTTTGGGGTGAGAGAAGCAGTGTTATATTTGATAAGGGACAGTCATCTGATCATGCTGAATGCACTTTTGAACCTCATTATTTAATCGTAGGGAATCATTATAGATGACGCGAGGACATGGCAAGGCATGCGATTTGCGTCAAAGAGTGTTGTTTGTGAAAATGGTTATATCTATGCGCCTCTTGGTCCTTAATGAGTTTAAGAATGTTAGCAGGAAAAATATTATTTCAGAAGCCGATTTACATGGTTTAATGTGCTACCCTCGGTATTTGCTCCACACAGACTGTAGCGATGATGACGTCCATATTTGGAATGCCATCATGTCAAGGGAACACTGTTGAAACGAAGATGCATTTGTACGCGTTTGTACCACAATCGATTGTTACATGAATTGGCCTGAGTAAACATTACTGGGTAGAGTTTACAAAGTAGTCAGAACTGGAGCAAGCGAGTGAGTGAGTGGAAGAATAAATGGTATTGACATGAATGTATGCAATAGTATAGCAATGTAACGATTCCTGGGGACAAATCACAGTGTAAAATCCGCGAAGTGAGTTTCTCACAGTGAGTTTCTGAGAAAACACAAAGGGTAGAATCTGCGAAGTAATCAAATCGGAACCAGAGTGAGTGAGTAAATGATTGGGTTAATGAAAGGTATTAACATGAGTTTATGCAACAGTACAGCTATATAACGGTTTCTGAGGAAACATCACAGGGTAGTATCAAAGCAGTAGTTAGATCGGATCAATAGTGAGTGAGTGAGTGGGTGAGTTGTATAATTTAACAGCAGTGTATACACTAGTACAGTTATGTAACGGTACTTATCGTACGTGTGAGGGGTAAACAGGTTGTTGAAAGACTTTATGTCTCCTGAGGCAGTACACGTGGTCATTGATGCCAAATTTCGACACATAAACAGTCTAACCAAGCAACTCAGGTCTATTTGTTTGCGCAGTAACTTTCCATTTCAATTTGCAAGATTGTAATCTGAAGGAACGTCTTTAAGAAGTTCCTTTCAAAGAGAAATAAAACGTCCCAAGGCTCAATAAAACCGTACCTTGCATATAATTGAATATTACAAACTGAACGAAAAGTGTGAAGAAGGTGCGCATGGATCATTAGTCAAGAAATATTTGTGTCATCTTCGCATTCCTGCCGCCTTCCTAAATCTTTTCCTGAAGAATGCAAACCCGTTTGATCAGTGCATTAAGTCTACCGCTTGATGATTAGTGTTCTGGAGTTAAGATTAAAGACTTGTGATGAACTCTGGAAGAATGACTGCTTTCAATCAGTTGATGAGCATTCATTACAGGGGTTGGTAAGTACGTAAAGAGAAAAAAAGCAATGTTTAGATGGAAAAACACTACACCAGAGCTTCTAATCTGTGCATGTTCGAATCCGATAAACATATGGCTGGTTGAACATGATGATGACAACACATCCACAAACATTTCGTTAAATGTTTTATGTTTTCGAATTGTCATTGATATTTTGCCTAATAAAACAAAATACAACATTACGATTCCTGAGAGGCTGCTATATGTTACATGTTCCTTAAGTGAACGACTCCCCAGGCTCCGTGTTGTGTCATTATCCGGGTCTACTGTTTACACAGTTGGAACACCAACACGTATGGTAGGTACTGACTGTATATCTTGTAGTTTACACATAAATTAATGACTACTGTTCACGTTAAAACTGTTTCCGTATGAGATACATGAAACAAGCTTGAAAACCAGTATGGATTGCTTCTTTGTTTGACATTTGGCAGTATGGATTATTTAAAGTATATCATATTGGTACAATAATTGTTCATGAACTGGCAATACACTTGACCTTTGTTAAAGGTGTCACCGACTAAAACACGCATTTAAAATGTGGCACGACATACATACACTTACACACACACACACACACGCACGCACGCACGCACGCACGCACGAACACACGAACGCGCACACACATATCGCCAGAAGGCTACATGCTCAGAACAAAGACATCCGCCTTCACTGACTACAAGGTCAAATGAGACATGACACGATATGAAATATGGTTGAATAAATCAATGAAACAAAAACAAATCTTCGTGCTCTAGTCGAATTCATTCAAAACCAGAATTTAAATAAATTTCATTTGTTTCATTTGATTTATCCCAAAGATCAGTCACTGTTTACATATATGCCAACATGAAGGATCACTTCTGTCACACACTATCAATGCATCAATCTGCAACATAACCCATCTGATGCTGAAGCAATCACCAAGTAGCATAGTATTTACATCAGTTATTAGTTTCCAACCATCCATGTTTATTTAATGCTAGGAACTTGCAATTCTGCAGTATAAATGCTTGATCTTACTGTTACTATGACGTAGAACGCATCCATTCTTTACTGTGTGGCTGATTATAGTGGAACAACACAAACCTACCATCACCTAAGTGGTCATTAATGTCCGAAATGATGGATTGCTTGTCCATCTGCATCATCTATAAAGATTCTGTTATGTGCTTTCAGTGTTTGCATCCCATTCACAAGTCCGTGTTTCAGTTATAGTTTAGCTCAACCAGGCTTGTCAGAGTGCATTCTATCGTCAGCGTGCACGTGTTAACATTCTGGTAGGCTCAAGTTTACGGCCAAACAAGCCGATACGACACAGCTGTTGGTCAACAATACGCCATGATATCTTAATAATCTCGAACATTAGCTAACAGAGCGTGGTCATTTAACCAAAAATACACATACAGGTATTTATTCTTGCTATGTTTTACGTTTGCCCAAATAATTTTATAGTTGCCATTTTCATTATTTTCAGCGTTGTCCATTGTTTTGACACCAATGTTCTACGATAATTCGATATCAAGAATACTAAATAATTATTTTCAGATGCTTTTAATCGTGTAACAAGCTGTGATCTAGCGACACCATATATCCAGCGATGGAGTAATGGTTACGTGAACCAACTGCCACCAGTATCCAGATATGTTGGAAAGAGGAACCATTCCAATGTAGGAAAGGAACTAAACACCCTATACCTGAAAGAGGTAATTTGCTACCAAGAGCAAATCTCGCAACAGATAATACAGAATGTTAAGCTTAAACAACGTTATTGCGGAAGCAACTTTCAAATTACTCATATAAGAGTTAGAAATATGATGAACGAAATGCATTACACGCGTTCCCCCGTGACGTGTTGAAAGCCACAACCGCTATGGTAATTAACACATTAACAGTGCTTAATTCCCATCAGAAATCTCCCGTCTTCACCATGCATACAGTACTCGCGGGATTACACTGAACAGATCGTTTTTCAATATGGTGAAGGGTCAAGGGGATAGGGTGTAGCCGTGTGTACTATTAATACATGCATAGCAACTACTGTGGTTATTTTAAGGTCATGTTCGCAACACCAAGCTCTCGGAGGAGAGAGAGGTTTGTCTGGTAGTGAGGGAGAAGATGTTTTGTTAAATTTAGCCTTACGTTTCCCGCGCAGCTGTGCTTCTAACACAGCTCAATGTGTAGCCAAGTCTCTGTTACTATTGTGACTTCCCAGTATGCATTGTGAGTTGTAGTGTAGCTGGATAACATGTGCGTGTTTTGTATCTTCCCACCACACCGTTGTGAAAATGGGTCACTAGCACCATACCCATGAGAATACAACATATTTTGCCTTATTAAATATTTATGCATTCATACAATAATGTCCGTAAATTCCAATATGTTCAATATTGTTTCAAGATTAAACACATTATTTATTACATATGACTTGCAATTGCGTCTATCTGTCAATCTATATGTATGTAATAACCCTTCTGTTTACATTTGTCTATTTATCTATCCATCCATCATCTATCTATCTATCTATCTATCTGTAGGTAAATGGGTATTCATACATGGTAAACTAAATGGATTTAATCCAACAATACGTACATACGACTTTACCATTACTATCTAGGTAAATAGGTTCCGTACCAAAAATGTCCAACAACAAAGCTTCTTAAGGGATTGTTTACACAAATGCAACCCTTAGGCGAAGAGCACATTCTTGGTTTATCGTACTCACAACTGACAGACATTACAAGAACACCGCCCCACAGGCTTCCTACAAACACACCGAGAACAACAAGAAGCAGCGATAGGCACCCTTGTCACGATGGATGGAATTTATCAGTTCATTGTCTGAGACGTACTTAGGGGGGAGAAACCTTCAAGAAATCTCGACCAAGGTCGTTCCTATAGGATTCCGAGTTGATCTAAGTTGGGCAAGTCAGGGGCTATACTGAGCATACCTTCTTGCTCTTTTTGCTGAACCGTTGAACGAATTACCTATGCTTAACCAGAACCGATATTCTTGCAGGATGCCAGAGAACTATATTTAACCGGCCGCGTGCGTGTCTTTACGTCAATGTTACGACGATCATGAACACATGAGACGGATTGTCTCAATCCGAGATATTTAGATTGTATGTCCACAGTGTATCGTATGACAGCTGGTTTTCTGGCAACACGTACCTCACTAGATCATGGCTCCGGTGCACGACGTGTCACTTGGCATGTCATCGGTGTTCCTGAGATAACACATGCTTCAAATAAACAATACTTACTCCAGGAGAATCAGGTACATTTGACTGTTATGCTACATCCTTGATAGGGGCGGTGGGGTAGCCTAGTGGTAAAAGCGGTCGCGCGTCACGCAGAAGTCCGGGGTTCGATTCCCTAACTTGGAACAATGTGTGAATGACGTTCTTAGAGACCCCGCCGTAATATAGCCGGAATATTACCAAAGGCGGTGTAAAACTATACTCACTCACTGACAGCATCCCAAAGAGGTATCACTTTTTCAATGACGTTGAATTTATTTCAGAAAATAATTTTCATTTCGGTACCGTTACATGTTCGGTACTTGTTGCTGCTTGATGGTATGAGAACAACAAATAACATGTACCCGTTCCATGCCGTTTCCTAAGGACATCAGGTTACAAAACACACGATTCCTTTGCCAACATATGGTAACTGAAACATGTACCTGTTGAAGGGATGCCGGTGGTGTATGTACGTCTACATAGATATGTGGGGCGGTGGGGGTAGCCAAGTGGTTAAAGTGTTCGCTAGTCACGCCGAAGACCCGGGTTCGATTCCACACATGTGTGAAGCCCATTTCTGATATCCCCCGCCGTGATATTGCTGGAATGTTGCTAAAGGCGACGTAAAACTAAACTCACTCACTCACATAGATATGTTTAAGCTAATCGTCACCTTTTGTGAGTGTTGTACACAACATGTGAGGACATGATATGACTCCTAAACTCAATGTACATTTACGCTTCTAACCACTGGATTTATCTTCACTAGAGAATTCAGACTGATTCTTTAACATTTTCATGTTCGGAAATAATCCCCAGTTATTATCTTATGGCTTTGACATACCACAAACACTGATGATATGATTCAAATTATGCCAACGTTACATTACATACCAGATTAATTAAATATTTACTCTTACGGTATGTTCACCATATACATTTGCCGTTAAACAACTCTAGATGTGTGGATGTCGAACAGCCTGTTACACTGAAAAGGTACTATGGAACCCTTCTAAACCGGCCTGTACTGTTCCCAGTGAAATCGCAGTTGCCCGAACAAAGGGGTAATGACCTTTGTATATGTCGACGACCCTCAAAATTCGTGCGTAGGACAAAGTTTCCGGTTACGAGGACCGAATTATCGAGATGTCACCATATTTAGAAGGACGTAGAGAGAGTTGATATCTTTCTAATCAATGTCAACTTCACAGTACAAATTCGGTCACACATTGCTCACTTGTAAACAATTTACAAATATGTGTAGTATCTGGTCACAGAGAACTAATCAAGCATCACACATTATATCTGAAGGTGTTTCTGTGAAATTCATTGTGTTCCCGTAATAAGCTTACATGCTAAAGACTTATATAACAATCGGAGACTTGCAGGTGCTCTGAGGCTAGTAATCTACAGCAGCTCTTGTAGTATTTGAAATATTTTCAAAGAACGTAATTATAAACCAGACCATGACACCAACACGCCATACTATGACAAGAAAAGCATACCTGCAGTGAATATTTGATAAAGCATATTTTTTAATCCATGTGCTTATTTTGTATGCTGTAACAGACCTTTCAACAATAGAACCCATATTTGTTTTTCGTTCTAATCTTGTACTAATGATTAATGATGTGAATATCTTGAAAACAAATCCGTATTGTTTTTCCTTTTTAATTCTTTCAAGATTGTTGATTACGTTTTTGACATTTTCTCGATGTCAACCTAAATCATAAATTGTGAAACCCATCCATATTCTTTTGATGGAGTGAAAAAATTAGCAACTGTTCCTAAAATAGTTAATCCTTTTTAGCCGTTCTTTCAAAAGAAAAACAAGCGTCGCATCTCAAAGGAAAACATCATGGATCTCATACCGATTCGTACTCCGACTGAATGTGAGCTCTGGGAGAATTCTTTGAAAAACATTAGTGCCTTAATGCATATGACGTTAAATCATTTAAAGCATCTAAGGATTAACCTCCGAAAGTGGGTCATCAAAACCCACATGATCAATATATTTCAATCAGGATTCGCCACAGATTAAATCAGTCTCGAAGCTGTGAAAAAGCCTGAAATCAATGAACTACATGATAAATCGCTGGAACGGGAGGTAACCCGCCAGAAAATGTGTCATTTCCTGAAAAGGGAATTTATTGGAGGGATAAGGATTATACAAGAAAGGGAAGTGGCAGAGTATTTATCAGAATTACAGATCAACATGGGAGATTTTCCGTCTGTCTACATCGCCATTGGAGTGGGCTTGGGTTATATGCAGCAACTGTAGAAAAACCGTATAGTATGATGCCACCTTCTGTTACTTAATGCAGACAAGCATGAAGCTGTTTGCTGTGATAATACTTCTTGTTTTAGAAAGTGTCTCGCAGAAACTGGATGAAACAGGTAACTAACGATGTCTATAAAAATATCTTACTCTAGAAGCATCGGCTGGCTTTGACGCAATTTGTGTCTCAACACATCGTCTCATAACACAATTTGTGTGAAATTAGAAAAGGGTACGACATTGCTCGATATCAAGCCAAGTACATATATCAGTTAGATAACATGCTGTATTTGAAGGTGTCTATTGTTGTTTTTGTCAGTTTGATGGGCCTCTACCACATCAGTCAAAATTCTGTGGTCTGTAGATGATGATCAGGTAGCCTTGTGATTGATATAATGAACATCTCTCAACGCAGTTGGGATTACGGTGACATGCAATATACAAGGTCACTGAGCTCTGACTACCGATCCCTTAAGTCGACAAGCATATGTTCCTGAGTACCTGGATTCGTATGCAGAACCCACTGGAGCCTATTTCGTGTTGTACGTGGAATACGTATGCTAGTGCAATTGTGTTTGAAATTTGAAATATGTCATTTATCCCCTGATTGATCCAGATTAGAATATGTGTTATTGAAATCTGACCACTGTAACAGCATTTACAAAGAGCGGGCTAAGTGAATCTTCAGTTCACCTATTAATATGGCTACACTTAACATTCTTTAAGCATAGCTCCAATCATAAGTCAACTTTAAACGAACACCTATCCTTCGTACTTCATTGTATAATTCATTGCATAAATGGATTGTTCCAAAGTATATGGCACATATGGCACTCGAAAAATTATGATGACTTCATGAAGAATCTTGCATTATTCTCTGATAAAGATTCATCTGAAAAAGTCTAATCGCATCACTTCTGCAGAGGTATAATATTCTCATTTCGTTATGTTTTGTTAATAAAAATAACTTTATGTTTCCGGCCCAGAAAGAATTTATATTACTATGATGTGTCACCTCCGCTTCTCATTGTCCTGACAGTCGATATCCCTCAACAATGTTATGAAAACATACCTTAACATTATATGCTGCGGATTATGAAAGGAATAAGAGGCCATTTGACCATTTGATAGGATGAATGTCGTCGAATAGAATATTAGACCTGAAAGGCACACTCTTCATGTTCTAATAATAGTGTTTCTTTCCTCATTCTTCACAAAGAGGTTTAAGTCATCATTTGGCTTTATTTCTTGCGTGAGAAGAGATAGAGAAGGAACGAAAGACACGTCGACATGCCAGTGGATTGAGTGATGGTTTGTAACAATAAAGCATCACTATCAAAACGGAATAATGAATTCTTTGCCTACAGACTGAATAGCTCGCAAAAGACATTATATATCAGAAGTATTTTTTCTGTCAATACAATATGTAAATTGGAAATTCTGGTGACACTTGATGTCATCACTGATTTTCAGTAATTCAAATATTCCATTTTTATATCTGTATTCCCTTTACGCTCAATGGAAACTGTTTATGTCGACAGTGTTTTTTTTCTGGCGTCGAAGTTCAATGTATATTTTCTAGAAAATGCAACCACGCTTTCATATAGTATTACTAAAAATAACCTTAAAAAGTAACAACATTTACACTACGCATCAGGATGTAATACACCAATGAAAAATCTGCATCAACCTTCAAGAAGGTCGTGCCACACATACAGGTCCCACCAATCTCTAGGAGACAGCATATGTGCGGACCCAAGAATGTGATAGACGACAATCCGTTTCTATCATAGATCACAGAAACTACAAGGCATGAAGGTTGAGTTACACTATGGGTCTCAAACACTTGCAGTTATTTGTAGAGATGGTCTGTTCTGGCATCAAAAGTGGAAAAAAAATAAAGTGAAAAAATTACTCAAGAACTGCGCCGCAGGGAATGTGGGTATTGTTAGCATTGCACTAGCTGTAAATATGGCCACAGTGTCTCTATGGACGGCGGAAATTCACAAGCTATTTGTGTTATTCATCCAGAGGATCCAAAGGTGTTAGGAGGAATGATATGGGTCACCTATTTCCCGATGCAGAGTAGTCAGTGATGCCGTGTCCCTAATTTAACTGACAGATGCTTTAATATACGTAAATCCACTTGGAAACGCGAACTTCCCTCCGGACGCCATAACGAGGTACAATGCTTCTCATAATAGAATCAGATTAACCGCGAAATGAGGGTCTTCAAGCATTAATGATTATGATTCACCTTAAAGTACTTCTTGTCCGGATTACTTACATCGTGTTTGTAAAATGGTATTCTTTCATTGTTTCAGACCGCTATGCCCTCTTTATGGGCACAATAGGTTGTGTATCATATTGTATCACTCGAGTTATGTCTTGAAACTAGGGTCTTGCTGGAATAGAAACACATTTCCTTTTCTCTTGTGATTTAACGTTGCAAGAGCAAAGAGGTCTGGCACACTTCCAGCTGATTAGTAAATTGGTAAAATGTTAATTCGTAAACAAGTTTGCATAACCTAGGCATCTACACACAGCCGGTGGATGTTGTTTTCGTGTTTTAATACATAATACTTTTTAAACAGATAAAATCTGATAAAGAATGGATTTCAGTGTGATGATGTATTTTACGCCATTTGTTTTTCTTTTGCAATGTAAGAGATGTTACATGTGCGTCTTAGAACTAGTTAGACTTTGATAACATATGACCATAAATTGTGTGAATCATCGCGGGTTCAAGATTGAAAGATCTTACAAACTAAAACAATAAACATATAATTACAGCATGTGTTCTCGTTCCACTTAAGATTACCACTTGCCTTGCTTTGTGTGTTTCACGGATGCCACCATTTACAGCTACATGGTTATCATACAATCCCAATCGTACAATGGAATTTTATTTTTGTATTTGGGGAAAATGGGTTTGTGACATGTATTTATGAATTATAGTCCACATCCTGTCTTATTAAGAACAAATTCTCGAGATGTACTTTTATGTAAGTGTTTGGAAAGAATAATCTAAATAAAAACACAGAACTAAATGTTAGAGAGAGATTCAGATAGGTATATACCTCATGTGTACCTGAATGTTGCTGAAGCTGAGTTGAACCAGTCTCAAAACGCCAACTTACTTTGGCATCAATTTATCAGTTATGACACCAGATATTCTTGAAACGGCACACTGCCAACGACGTTCTTGCATTAACCACTGCTGCACAACATTGTTATCAAAACAACCAACCATAAAGACTCGTGACGAAACAGCAAGTTATATACACACGAAAGAACATTAAAAATGTTTGTGTGATGTGTTTTGAGACTTATGTGAAAGTAGTCAAATCTCATCACGTATGTCAACAGTGAGCAATCATATTGAAGAGCATCCCTGAAAGTCAGATTCCTCTACGACCTGCTTGTCATGTGTAGTGCTTCTTATCAGGAGTATCCAGACTGATGAAGTTTCCATTAGCGACCAACCTCCAGCTGGATGCGAGCATGGTTCGTAGCCATCCTTCACGGACTAAGAGCTTTGATGACTGACTACCCATCCCTGTTTGTTGGTAACCCACTTTGCTTTGAAAAATATCCATGCTTTCTTTGCTGGTTCATAAGTATTACGTTTCAGTTTTGAGAATGATTTACTTAACAGGTTACATTTATATGGAAGCCAGAAGAAGGTTGACGTGTCTACTATGCACAGGTGATATTTATTTTGAACATTTTGAAAGATTGTGTGTCATTCTTTATGCTAGCACAATATTGATGTTACCCATATTTGTAGTGAGCTGGTTAAAGATAAATTACAGAAAAATATCACTTTCATAATTTTAAAAATAACATTAACGAAATGTGCAATTCTTTAAACTTAGGATCATACTGATCAGCGTTGTGTAGGTGCATGTTAATATTAAACTATTGAATGTTAACTTTGAACTATTGAATGCTAATATCGAACTAGTAAATCATATTACAATCGCAATCGTAAACGAATTATCATGGTGACTATGCTCCTATCCTACACGGGATAAAATGAACACGAAAACCAGAAGGTCCTTTGGCATTAGATGTCCTGATTGAACGAATTACACATACACGCAAGTTCGTGTCCCATAAAGAACCGACAGAATACATTTGAAAGTAAAACTCAGCCAAATATTCCGGAACGACTGAACCAATGGGGTTTTATTCGAATAGCCTGGATAGGGAACTCCAAAGGGAGCTCGCCCCAGATGAACGCCAAGTTCTATCGGAGGCTCGGCACGCATTGATCGGAGTTTACTATCAATCGCCACATGTCAATCCTGCACATTTTCTTTCTGCCAGTTTCTCTCACATCAGATTTTTACTCCTGTAAAGTAGCAAGGAAGTGTATCTCTGTTCAGTCTGTCTGGCATGGAAGAGTTCAATCCATGGTAGTACCTCTTGCTGACATTGATTTCAATCTGGGTTTATAGGCCTGTCATCCCCATGTGCCATGAGGGCCCAACGCCGAAGTTTCAAACCCACTTCTCCATTTTCAGCTATTCTTCACAGCTTCGCGATTTACTTTAAAATCGGAAATTTGATTTGAGTATCAAAGTTTTCTTGCACTTGTTGTAATTGTTTTTGTAATGTACTTTTTTGCAGCTTGGTCGTGTTTTTTAAACAGTTATCGTGTTTGGAATTTGTCCTTACGGAATGTCTAAAATGATACCTATATTTTTTGACGTACTCGAAATGTACGGTTTTGTTTTCAAGACCTTTTTAGAAACACATCCAGCTCTTGACAGTCCTTAAACCATCTTCTATACGTCTATATACTGGTCGTTACCATCCCTATCAAAAATAGTCATGTCATGAAATTAACTATATGAAAATGGAATGATAAAACAACATGACTGAGGATGTTGACCGTTGCTCATACTGTCACCCACTGGGTTGCATGACCTAGACTTTATCTGTCTTCTGCCAAACACTTACTATTTTTCATTCAGGATCATCTCATCGTATGCATTCGAAAGTTGTCAAACAAACATTAAGTTTACAGAATCAACGTTCGACAGGGATAAGACGATTTGTGATTCATCTAAATATATGCTTTACTATGAGAACCTGTCTCGTGTATCACATAGCCACTCCATACTACAGTGTATACATTTAGTGGATGACAATAATTTTGAGGATGGCTATATATTCATCATTTTTGTTGTAAGAGTCATTTTCTATCGACAGTGACAACCAATTGAACAAGGTCAAACATTTTACTCACACATTTTGATAAATACAAACGAAATACTCAAACAATATGTCACACAGTGATGTACGCAGAAAATGTCTTTGAGATGTACTGTTGCAAATATCTTATTTGAAGGTGTACGGTGTTGAATACCTAGTCGGTAACAATGCAGATGAACTATCAGTATCTCTGGGGATATATGAATCTCTTGCTAATCCAGCATGGTTGGGTTCAGTATAGTTCTCAAGTCTATACTTTTCTCAATAACCTCTACATATCATAACCATATGTTAAGTTGCAGCGCTACAGCTAGCAACACAGGCTCCGGATGGCTGAAGTTAATTGATCAGACTGAGAGATTCCACCTGGGACCTTCACCTGCTCCTTGTAGGTTATCAAGATTTGCAGTACAGACAGTGCCCGCCAGTACACATCTAGCAGTGGTGGAGGTATACAGGAAAACGTTCATATGAATGAGAGAATGGGCTGGGATCAACGTTGATTTGAACAGTATTCCAGTTATCATTACAAAATGCCATTTAGAAAGTGGTCAAATGTAACAAATGTTATATTTGGGATTACTCTTCCTTAGTAAAGTACAAATTCTAGTGGGGGCGGTGGGGTAGCCTAGTGGTTAAAGCGTTGGCTCGTCACGCCGAGGACCCGGGTTCGAATCCCCACATGGGTACAATAAGTGAAGCCCATTTCTGGTGTCCCCCGCCGTGATGTTGCTGGAATATTGTTAAAAGTGGCGTAAAACCAAAACTCAGTCAGTCAGACAAATTCTAGTACCTTTTTTGGGATTCGAACCCACACCCTCAGAGTCAGGCACACAAAGTCAGCCGCCTAATCCGGTCAGCCACCGCGACATCCACAAAAATGAAAGTCGGACAACTGGTAGTCTTGACTGCGGACTGTGTGTACCCCTCTGATAAGTGTAAGTGTGTGTAAGTGTAAATTGTGAGTATTCCACTTACGTTCATTTATTGCGTTGACGTTCTTTAACGCTGGAAATAACAACGCGTCATCACAAACATGGCTGCCTGTATGTTGTCTGGTCAAAACAAACCAGTATGACATTGAGTGAGTTAGTGTTACGCCGCTTTTAGCAATACTCCAGCAATATCATGGTCAAAACAAACCTGTATGACATTGAGTGAATTTAGTTTTACGCCGCTATTAACAATATTTCAGCAATATCATGGCGGGGGACACCAGTAATGGGCTTCACACATTGTACTCATGTGGGGAATCGAACCCGAGACATCGGCGTGACGAGCGAACGCTTTAGCCACTAGGCTACCCCACCGCCCCCAGTACGACAGTCTGACATGTGTAATGTCGGGTGCTGGGGTCAAGGGCTTAATCTAACCTGATACAAACGTACTTTGAAAAGGTGTATGTACTACAGCTACAAATGGACTTTGTACCTGCACGTGATGGATAAAAGACTAAAATACGTTTGAAATGTGTGAGCACATCCAGTCCTACTGAGGACACCGGGTGTTTTAGAAACAAAACTACCCTCGTTTCTACCACTGCCAACAGTTACAATGCCTGGTCGCTCCAAAGACATGAGGGAGATTCTCAACATGGGTACAATGTGCAAAGACCATTCCGACTGCCACCCGCGGTTTATGGCCAGAATAATGCTAAAAGCTGGGTCTGTAACATCCGTTATCAGTTGGTTAGCGTTAACACCCTGTGTGATTCCATACTATAACATCACGGTGGCGGTTTTGTAAGGTACCTTACTCACAGTGATAGAGGAACGGTGTGTCCATGCTAGCGTGAACTTGTATTTACCAAACACAGTATAGAAGTCTTTGTCCATGAATGATATCAGTCAATGTCGGGCCCATGTACATGACGTCTATAACGTCTAGGTGATGCTGACCTTGACACACATCTCCTGCGTTAAGTGGGTGTCGTGATGAGGTGGCACGTCAAGTCGTTGAAGCCGAGGTTTGTAATACAGCCAAACACCGCTGTGTTGGAGGGACCTACGCAGGGCTCCAGATAAGGGCCGTATCGGCGTATGTACGGATAAAAAATATGCACGAGACGGTAGGAAATAAGTTAGAAACAGTAGCAGATACGCACCACAGCAGTGGTGTATGGTCTTAGAATCATTTACAGACGTATTTATCTGAAAAAAGTATTGTTTTATTGTTTTTTACCTGTTTACACAAGAGTAGCAATGTTGTGGTGCATATATGAAACGAAACACAAGATCACATACTCCATTAAATTCAATTCAGTACTCTAAAAGTTTTTCCAGTACTCCTATATTTAAAAATTTAGAATACGTACTCCTGATGTTGAAAAATTATCTGGAGCCCTGCTTACGTAAATAATTCTCCGAGGTTCCACAAAACCCTAAAGTAAGGACAAGATAAGGAACACACATGGGCTACCCTTTACTTCGATACAACCACACTTTCGATACAGTAGTTCGACATAATGATGTTTGACGTTATGGATGTTTTGTAGCATTGAGATGAGTTTTGTGCCAATTTAATTCGAACTTGTGATCAAACATGCTTAGAGATATGCACTAATGAACAGATACAATAGATGTTGTATAATATCTGTTAGATCAAACCCTAAAAGCTAGAATTGTACGTTGTGTAATCATGTTTGCTATGCAAACTAAACGAGAGTTAAAGATTCCTATCTCAGATTTTAGAGTGTAAAAATTCAAAATTTCACCAGTAGGGAATAGCTTGTGATAACGATGTAATCTATGCATGTTATCTTTAATCGTTATGTAATGTATACAGAAAAATCTCCTTTAACGAAAGCGATCCACTAATGCTCATTTGGTTCATTGTTTCGTGGCCCACTTGGACAGGTTATCACGCGGGTAGTGTTTCATCAAAGCGACATACAAGTTGTTTCAAGTACATTGCAAAATGAATTCTAGACACATTCCGGTAAATGGCACTTGTTTCATATTTCCACATAATATATGCTGATACTTAGAACACCATATCGATTTGTCGCAAGAGGTCTGTCTCGACAGTTTCCGGTAACGCCATATACAAGCTAGATTTACGTCATGTGACCAGCAACATGTTAAAATCAATTTTATGACTACTTTCACCGAGGGACAGGATGTGTTGGCGACGTAACTGATTTAGAAAAGTAGGAATCCTTGTACTTTGTACACGTTGACTACAGCTCAACTAATAACGTTTACTACAACAATGCCGTTAAATGTATTTTGGGTTACCCAACTGTTATGACGTTACCCAACTGTTATGACGTTACCCACAAAATCCAAATGTTCCTAACTGTGCGTCAACACACTGCCGACAAATACGACCGTTAGGGACCGTTCAAATTTATGGCTAGGGGTAGGTGGGTAGGGGTGTGTGTGATGAATTTGATGGAGAAGCATCTACAATGTGAATGACGTCCCCCTATATTTTATGTACAAAATAGGTGACCCCCCTACATGTCATGCACAAAATCAATGACCCCCCTCCCCTTCCCATAATTTCTAGCCTTTTTTTAATCAATTTATGTACAAAATTGCTGCCCCCCCCAGTAACCAGTACGTGTGTACAAAATTGCTGACCCCTAGCTCCCCACAACAAAATGGGTGGCCCCCCTTACAATCATCAACGCCACCCTGTAGCCATACATTATGAACAGTCCCTTAGCAATACTGTAACGGGATGTTCAGACAGACCTACACTCGCCACTTACAGAGAAGGTCTTGATCTAGTTCACTCAAAATGACACTGAATAATAAAGAAGCATTAGTTGTTTATAGAAGCGACAAAACCCTTTCCACACCCATAAGAAATATCTGCTAATTGCACAGACGATTGTACATTTGTGACCATATCATGAGTATATATCTGTTTCAGCAGTATTACAGCTGTACGATGTTGTTTCTAAACAAATCGAATCTGGACCAAAACCAGAACATACAAAGTGTCTTTTGCCAATGACATCAAACTAATGCGTGCGCTTAATTGGTCTCATTCCATGTAATCAAAGCGAATACCTGGATGATAGCGTTACTCCCCAAACATAATTCCCAAGCCGTTTTCAATGTAATGACTTCAGATACGTTAAATTCCAATTTTCCGATTTTTAAACGATATTGTAACTGGAGTTATTTTGACGTCAATTCATTCCCCTAAGGTTTCCCTGCATTAATAACAGTCAAACAATTCAGGTTTTCTCCACCGTTAGGCATAACAGTTCTATAAGACGTTTGGGACATACTTAAAACAATGCTAGTTTCTCAACTGTTTATCTATACTGTACAGCCAGTGCTTACGTGGGCGTGTCAGTTTAAATTGAATTTCGAACGACTGGTGTCGCGGTATCATCGCCCAAAAGGCCCCCCCATTGCAATCTGAGGCTTTAATCAGTCACAGCCTGATTTCTTCTCAACACTCATGTCAGCCATTTGGACACGGCAGTCTCTGCTCCAATCTAGATGCTCTTGATTAAGAACTTAGAGGGACACATTATTCTGCTATGTTGTAGTCAGTATTGATTGTCTGTATGTGTCCGGGATTCAGGCCCAATTAGCTGATCATATCTTGTAATGCTCTACTGTTTCATTTATCAACTACAGATGCAAATATTGTTTTTTGGTTGGCGTGGAGCCTCGTTTTGGTCATGTCTGGGTCTCGCGATGTGTCGGCGTTTTCCGCTACGTCACGTAGTTGATCTAATCATATTTGATCTGCACCATGAATGCTTCTTTCCGATCATTAAGTATGATTACATTAAGTGTAGCCTTATTGCTTATTCTTTGTTAGTCGATTATGGAAACGTACCCTGCATATGAA